>NC_058130.1:70692409-70707177 GCF_016433145.1 Gracilinanus agilis
TCCAGACCTGATTCTCTAATCTTCTGAGCTACCAGAGGGGCAGCACCAGGGCCCTCTTTTTACTAGCAATACCAACTAACTATGCATAACAACTAGCCAGGTTCCAAAGTTAACTCTCTATCCCCCTACATTACACTGCCTTGAAGAAATTGAAATAATGCATTGACTAATGGTATAAAAAGGTCTGATGACATTAAAGGTAATTCAGATAAAATACATAAAATCACTTTGCAAACATCAAAGCCCTATGTAAAAATTAGCTATTATTTGGTCTTAGTATGGCACTAACATGTCCAACAGCTCAACCTCTGACTTTTCCAGCTCTGTGACCTTTGACAGATCATTAAATCACGGGGCATCTGTTTTCTCCACTGTAAATGAGGGCACTGGACCAGGAGATCTCCAGGGTATTTTGCAGAATGAAAATCCTATGATTCTACTTCAAATTGACTTCTCACTTGCTTTTCTCTTGTCTACACTCCTTGAGTGCAAAGAGCTGTCTTACTTTCCTATTTGTATCTGTCTTCAGAGCTTAACATAGTATTTTGTATATGGTCATCACTTATATCTTTCATTCATTTACTTATTCACCTGTAAAAATGCAGAGGTGAGTAGGATTGAACTAAATACTCTTTAAGACTCCTTCCATCTCTACCATTTGATAATGTTTTTAGGATTCCAAACTTTGGACTATAGAGCCTGATTGTTATTGTTAGTTTTTTTTTTAATCCTATCTGACTCTTTGTGACCCCAAATTGGAGTTTTCTTTTTTCTTTTTTGTTCCTATGACTGCAGAGTTGCTTTATTTTTCTTTTTAAAAAACTTAAATTTTAATATCATGCAAAAACACTCTTCCATATTGGGCATTGTTGTAAGAGCGCGCGTGCGCGCGCGCACACACACACACACACACACACTGATGTTAAAGACAGTATGCTTTGATCCGCATCTATATGACTCCAACAGTTCTTTCTCTGGAGATAGATAGTATTCCCCATCATAAGACCAGATCATTGCATTGCTAAGAGTAACCAAGTTTTCACACTTGATCTTCATTCAATTTTGCTTTTACTGTGTACAATGTTTCCGTTTGGCATTTTATCATCAGAGATACTAAAGTGGTTTTCCATTTCTTTCTACATCTCGTTTTATAAATAAGAAAACTAAGGCAAAATGGGTACATGCCTTGTCCAAGGACACACAGCTAGTGTTTGAAGCCAGATTTGAACTCAAGAAGGTGACATAGCACTCTATCCATTGCCCCTAGAACCTGGGAGTATTATGTATTTGTCTTCTTAAGATCAGAGAAATGATTAGTGAGAAGAGAGAGAGGACGAATGCTTTCTTTTGGAGAGAAGAAACATTAAAATAGTGGAAAAATTTTTAGGAAACCATTGGATCCTGTAACTCTAATAGTGGTAAGCTTCTAATACAGTAAGCTTTCTTATACGCTAATACTACCTAGGATAATTTGTATAGAGAGCCAGCCAAGAAAAAGGGAGCAGGAGGAGAGAGATGAAATGGAGGAGAAAGACATAGAAGCAGAAGAAGAGGGAAGCATAAATACAAAAATCAGAAGCCCATAAATCATGGAAAAAATATAGCACTGTTTTTGCAATCAGATTTAGGCTTACCTGATGACTGCTTTCTGTTTAAATTGATGATATTGTTTCCTTCTCTATCTCCTGTTTTACTCATTAAGACCTTTATTCTTTGTGACCATCTCCCTACAAGAATGGAAGAGGAGGGTTGTGGGATGTTACCTGGCATAATAATCTTAGATGAAAATGACTTGAAAGCCAAGTAGAGACAGCATGTTAATAGAATGCTTACAGGGAGAATGTTTTTTCAAGACTGATTAAAAAGAAATATAGAGATGACCTGGGATGGAGAGCCCTTTCTTTCTCACAGGAACTCAGTCGTATTCTTTATGAATCAGAATATTAGCTAAGGAATAGTACTTTGGAGTCAGTTACAGGAGGAATTTTGGGGTGAAGAGGTAGGTTTTCAGCTAAATTTGAAGTTTCATATTGACCCTTACTCAGAAGCCCTAAAAACACAAAATTATTTTTCCTTTTAATGCTGACTATAATCATACATGAATCTAAGCTGATCATGAGGTCTGCATGGAAGGCATGACAGGTCACATATTAAATTTTAAGTTAAAATGGGATAATGTGTCTTCATTGAGGTCACCTCAGATATTAACGTTTATATTTGTCTGATGATAAAAGATGTCTTTCGCAAAACACAAAATTGGACATAGTCCATCCCCAGAATAGCTGGGTTCTGCTGAAAGGAGATCATCCCATGAATTTAAGTTTAAAACTTGATATTTATTAAATGTCTCATGTGTAAGGCATTGTCCTTGGTGCCAAGGTATAAAGTCAAAGATCAAATCTTTATGTGAATGTAAACAATGAAGATAATAGTGGCTCTGGAGTCAGAGATGTGGTTTCAAATCCTGTCTTCGATGTTGACTAGGGTGATTTTGGCCAACTCATATAAGTTCCTTGTGCCCCTGTTTTCTCATCTGTCAAAAAGAGAGGGTTGGGCTAGATGGCCTCTGATGTTCCTTCTACATCTCAGTCTATGATTCTATGATCTTTCATTCCTGCTAGGGGCAATAGAACATATTTTAGAAAGTATATACAAAGAAACATGACATTGGGTCATATAGATGGCACAGTAGATAAGAGTGCTTGTCTGGCTGGAGTCAAGAAGATTCATCTTCCTGAGTTCAAATCTGCCTTCAGATACTTACTACCCGTGGGACCCTGGGCAAGTCACTTAACCCTGTTTGCCTCCATTTTCTCATCTGTAAAATGATCTGGAGAAGGAAATGGCAAACCACTACTGTATCTTTGCCAAGAAAACTCCAAATGGGGTCATGAAGTGTCAGACACAATTGAAATGACTAAACCACCACAAACCACAATATGAAATACCTTCAAAAGGAAGTGATTATTAGCAACTAGGTGGATCAGGAAATCCTCATGTAAGAAATAGCACCTGCACAGTCTTCTAAAGGAAGCTTAGGGGTTTTATGAGGCAGAGGTGATAAAGGAGGCAATTGTAATAGTCCAGGAAAGAGCTGGTGAGATCCTGAACTAAGGGAGAGACTATGTGAGCAGAGAAGAAAAGTAGAATTGACAAAATTAAACAATGCTTTAAAGTGTGGGGGACAGGATAAGAGAAGGGGGGAAAATCAAATATGATTTCAGGCTTGTGAATCTTTTCCTAAATCTCCCTACCCGCCTTTTTAAAAGCATAAATGTTTCTTTTAGAAGCATTGTCTTTGATTTTAGCATCTATCAGTGTCATTCTATTACATGATATCTTATACCATCAGAGAAAGGTAGAGTAACATGTATTTTTTTAGGGCCATTGAATTAAGAGTTTCCCAGTGCTGCATGGAAAAGACAATTTTCCTGATTCACACTGAAAAAGCAGACAACTGATTAATACACTAATTGTAGGCATTCTCTTTATTGGTCTGTACTATAAAAATTCTGTAGGTGTGGGCCAAAATTGAAAATTGCAGGCTGAATAATGTATATAAATTTCTGGCATCCCATCAGCTTCACGAGCCAAATGTGGATCATTCTGAAAGTAATGTGAACACACTTCACTCTGTCTACTCAGGAATATTTTACGGGATGATAAATGCCATCTACAATACTGTCCTTTCTCATTCCTTGGCTAGTGGGAGGGAGGGTGAGTTGGAGTTCTCATGACCAGTGTAAGTATGACAGCTCTGACTGGAGCCAGACATACGAGGAGCAGATGTGCGAATTTCCACCCAGAGATGCCGCAAAAACATTTCACTTCTGACCGGCAATACCCTTAGAATGGGGCTTTCCTGAGTGAAGATGGCCAGCGATGCAAAATGAATAGGAATTTTTTTCCCTCTCCGTGCTCAGAGAAAGTAGACCACATGATAGAAGAGACATGGAGCAACTTCCCTTATTCTTGAATTTTTTTAAAAGCATTCTTTTCCAACTGAAGAGAGATTTGAACATCTGGAAATATTTTGGGAAGTAAATTACTTCTTGACTGAAACAGTCAATGGCAAATCTTTGGCTAAGGGAATATTTCAGAGTGACTTAAAAATGAACTCCTGGCAGTCTCTGAACTGTAATGTTCCACTATGAGCTCAGCAGAAAACTTGTATTTCTGGAGTTATTTTGCTTGAAACTATTTAAAAATCGTTGTGCATGGCAGGAAGTCCAGATTAAATGCATATGGCCGTCCCTGTAGTTTTTCAGAACTGAATGATCAATTGGCAGTTAAATGTGAAACTATGTGAAATCCTAAGAGGGCACAGGAACAATTAATTACACACTGGGTCAGATTCTCATCCTACATGACTCTGGGAAGCATGAGAAGGGGATCTGGTACACTTACTCCAGTAGACGCTGTGGGAATTCATGGAGTTACATGGGTGTGGTAGCTTACTGACTATTCTCACTCATTTTGTGGAAAAACCTGAGTAATTTAGGATATGTTTAGTGCAGTAGAAAGTGAACTGGAGAATTAGATTTGAAATCTAGATCCAGTATATAACTAGGCAAGATCTTTAACTTCTCTGAATCACAGTTTGCTCAAATCTAAAATAAGGATATGTCTTTTCACAGAGTTGCCTTAATAAGATCCATAACCATGCAAAACAGCTTAACTTAACTCTCCACATACACAAAAGTGAGTGGACAAAAAATGTCCATTTTCTAGATTATAACATGCAGTTGTACAGACAACCTAGAGCTTGTTCATCTGTGTATGTGGAGGAGAGACAGAGAAAAAGAGAGACATAGACAGACAGACAGAGACAGAGACAGAAAGGAATGAGATGAACATAAGATTGAATAGAAGGAGGAGATCGACTGGATTACTTTCAGGAAATATGAAGTTCTTATTATGACTTCAAGTTATGCCCTGAAACAAAAGTCCATCTTTATAGTATCAGGTATGTGAATGTGGCTGCAAGTCAAGGAACATAGTAGTCGCTGAAGAATAGAAGATGAGGATTGGCAATGGAGAGGTGCCTGGTGGATGGGAGTTATCTACAGACAAGGAGTTATGTATGAGAAGGGTTATAAAAGGTACCATGATAAAATAAAGAAAGAAACAAAAAGAAAAAGAAATAAATAAAAGGTACCATGAAAGACAAGTTTTTGCTGTTCAGTTGTTTCTGTTATGTCTGAATCTTCAAGGCTCCATTTAGGGTTTTCTTAGCAGAGATTCTGGAGTGGTTTGCCACTTCCTTCTCAGCTTATTTTGCAAATGGGGAAACTGAGGCAAACAAAGTTAAATGATTTGCCTGAGGTCATCTAGCAAGTAAGTGTTTGAGGCCAGATTTGAATTCAGGAAGATGAGTCCTCTTGACCCCAGGCCTAGCACTCTTTCCTTGCTGCCCTTCTATGAAAGACATGCAAGACTGGGGGAAAAAAGATGATCCAGGAATATAGTGAGACTGAGAGAAAACAGATGAGTAGTAGCCTGCATGCTCCATTAGTATTCATGATAAAGAGAATGTGAGAAAGGCTCCCAACATATGTTATACTTTCCTCCATAGCAAACTCAAAGAAAGACATGAAAAAGAGTTACACAAAGTGGGCAGCCATGGATGGGCTTCAATCTCCATCACTTGAAAAACTATCTATGTCTATAAAATTAGAACTCTGGTGGATTGTTGGGATATTATGAGGGAAGTATTTTGTAGGCCTTAAAGCACCATGTACATAGGAGTTATATTTTTCCCCCTGTGGACTAGCAATTCTGAATTATCAGTTGATTTTGATTCAGTTCAGTTCAACACATTTATTAAACATTTCATGCTTGTGTTGAGCACCTTGGGGAAGAGTATTTTAAAGGTGAATAAGACATAGTCCCAGGAGGAGAGATAAGGCATCTTTTAAATGAACATAATTCAGTGAAGTATGTGATTAGAGATTTGAAAGGCACAGACACCAGAAGCATGTACTTATATATTTCTTAATAAAGCACTTTCCTTATGACAACTCAATAAATAATGGCATAATAGAAAAGGCATTGGATTTAGAGTCAGAGGATCTTGGTTCTGTTACTACCTGTATGGTTTTGCAATAGTGACTTCCTTTTTCTTGATTTTAGGTCCATTCTGGAGAGGAAATGGATCAGAACAGATAGTATCTAGAGCCCTTTACAGTTGTGTATTCTATGATTGTATTATTCCTATTTGACTGTTGAGACCAAGATTTAAAATTTATAAGTCACTTTGTCATAGCTAGTAAGTGGCCAGGCTCATGCTAGAACAAGGTCTTCTAACGACAAGTTTCAAAGTTATTTCTACCATACCCCATTACTATGGATACGCAGAGGAAGTAGAAAACACTTTTAGAGTTGAAATGAAAGAGGAAGAGATAATTTATCTGGGCCTTGGAAGATGATTAGGATTTGATTCGGCACAGAAGAAAAACAACTGCTTGATCACATAGGTCGATGGGGATATGATTGGGGATGTAAACAATCACCCTAGTGCAAATATCAATAATATGGAAATAGATCTTGATCAATGACACATGTAAAACCCAATGGAATTGCTCATTAGCTATGGGGGGGAGGGGAGGAAAAGAACATGAATCATGTAACCATGAAAAAAATATTCTAAATTAATTAATTAAATAAAAAATTCAAATTAAAAAAAGGACTTGATTCAGGAAGAAGTGGAACATTGAAAGAAGAGGGAACAATATAAGTTAAGACATAGAAGAGAAAGTCAAAGCAAGTTACTGGAAATCAGAAGAGAATTGTTAGAAAGACCAGATGGGAAGCACAGAAGTACCCTGCTCATTTGATGCAGACTGTTTCTTCTGTGTTGTTCTAGTTTAAACACTCCAACTCTGAGAAGGAAATTTGTGCTTGGGAGAGGCTAGAAACTCTACAACACAGCTTGAGATATAAATTAAAAACATACAACGAAAAATCAAATATGACTCAATTTCTCATCTATCTTCTGAGAAAAGGGTAAAGATCACCGCTGAGTCACCAAGTTGGGTTGTAGGACCAGAGCAAAGGTTCTTGGTAGACCTACTTGGCCATCATTCAGAAGTAGGGCTTCCTAGGGGAGATGACTCTAGGCTTGAAAATTTCTATACTTCCAAGCCAATTGGATGGGGTTTGAGGGGTAAAATTCCTGAAGACAGGATATCTGGGAAAGGTGCTTCTGGTGACTGATAAAGTCATAGCTCTTTTGATGAGGGAAGTGAAAGATGGAGGGCTTAGTAACTAGTCAAGGTCTAAGTTGCCAAGTTAGGGATGATCCACTTTGGGGCATGTTAATGACATATATAGTGCTACAAGGTCAAAAGGAGGCATGGGTTGGGGTTTGGGAGCATGGATTCACTAAAATAAAAGCTCCCTGAAGGCAGGGAATATTGTTGCTTTCTAACTTTGTATCCTTAGATCTTTAAAAGTGCCTGTTGAATTCGTTGTTCACTGCTTTACAGGAAATGCAATTTTGCCCCTTACTTTATCCAGCTCCTCCTTTTCCATCTTCTCTCATTCCTTCAAGACATTTTCAACACTCAAGCAACATTCTGACAACCTTTTCCCAGGTGTTATTCTCTATCCCTTATTTAACCACTCTGGAGGCAGCTGATTTTTCTGAAAGCCTGACTCTCAGCTTCGGGAACCTAGGAAGTATGGGAGAAACAGATGTGGGCGTCACATACAAGTAGCTTTGTGAACAAGTTACTTACTGCATAAATGAGGTGGCCACATGAGAACAGTACCAAGAAATCTGTGTTCTCACCACAAATGAGGTTTAAAATTACAGCTGAGAAATGACGAGACTGAAATCAGGAAATGAGAGTTATACTTCTCAGATCCAATGTTTCTCAGACACTTCATGGAAACTCGGTTTATTTTCTACTCAGCATGCGATTCCTTTTACTGCCTTATTGTATCCTGAAGGTTTGAAGAGGCTATGGGATTGTACTCATTAGCACAAGGTCTCCAATTTGTATAAAGTTCAGGTAAAACCTGAAATTAATGAATGTGATATTTGAGCATCCAAATTCCTTTTAAGGCCTCTTGTTAAAAAATGAAGGACGTGGGCAATGAATCTTACCACACTACTTTTTCACTTGGGATTTGGTGACCTCACACTTCAGGGGATAGCAAATAATTGCACCTTGGCCCCTTTCCTGAGTTCTATAGACCCATAACTCATCATCTTAGAAGACTGTTTTCCTTTCAATGCATTTTTTTACCCTTGTGTGTAGCAAAGCTACAATCAAGATACACTGAGTCATAGAATGTTCAGACCAGAAGGGACCTTATAGATCTCAAATTAAATCTATTTTCCCCCCCAATCATTCTGTAACATATTCTGCCACAGTCACACTATATCTGATTCTTAGGTTGAAGAGTTGCCAGTAAGAGAGAAAATAGTATTTGCTGGGCTGTGATTTGAATAAATGCAAAGAAGTGGTGAAGAGAAAGAGAGAAGATACACCCAGGAGTTCCATTCTCTTTTCTAGTAGATAGTCATGAGTTGCCTTGCTGTTTCTCTGACTTACTCTCTCAAAAATGGACCTACAGGAGAATGTAGTTTGCTATCACTACTCTATTGTCCTTGGCTAACACTGTCTCATTTTGTCCTCTCTCTCTTTCTCTCTGTCTCTCTGTGTCTCTGTCTCTGTGTCTGTGTCTGTGTCTATGTCTCTCTCTCTCTCTCTCTCTCTCTCTCTCTCTCTCTCTCTCTCTCTCTCTCTCTCTTTGTTTCTGTCACTTCCTAATTCTTTGTTTGACTTTTGTTGTCTTTAACTCAGTCTCTTTTTGTCTCTCATTATCTTTATCTCTATTTCTATGCAGGCACACACCACTCCCTTTTTCTTTTCTTCTCTTCACTTTTTTTCCCCTCTTTCTGTTTAGGGTTTGTGATTAGCAGGACTAATTATCTTGGATCAAATAAGGTCAATGGAGTCTAAGGAAAAGCATTGATTCCATCTTATTTGTAGAAGTGCCTAAGCGGCCAAATATCTAGGATTTTTATAATTTGATTTTATTATATGATATATTCCCAAATTCTATTTCATTTGGAGTACATTTACTTGCTTGCATTTAGCAAGATGACTTTCCAAAAGTCCTTAAAATATTCTTTTTCTCTCTCAAAGGCGGGCAAGTTCATTTTGTTGAGTAAGATTCAGCCCACCACAACACTTGATTGTTCAAATGTTCAAGATCCTAGAAATTTCGAGATGACGTGGAATAAGATTTTTGAAGAAGAAAAATCAGTACTTTCCACAAATGTATTATTAGAGACCTCAAGCTAAGGATATATACTTAGCTTGGTTTTGAGTGGTAGAAATTAGCTGGTACTAATCCAATGTAGCCAGTTAATTTCTACAAACAGAAAATATAACCTCAAAAAGAGACACATGAGAATTTCTATGAGAATCATGAAATATAGAGTTTCAGATTTGGGGGCTATGTTTTCCAAACTCTTCATGTTATAGTTGTATAAATTAAAGTTTAACTAACAAGTAAGTGACTCATCCAAGATCACACATATAGTGAATGGTGGGGGTCAACATTGAAGAGTCATTTATATAGAAAAATAACCTTTCCAGGCATCTTATACTTAACTCTCCCTGGCCTTCCTCCAGGTATTCTATGATACTGCCTGTTGCTCAGAGAAGTCAATACTCCATCTCCACATTCTGTGCCTCTGGAATTTGCCTCCCCTCTTTTAGTTTCTCTGGCAACTGTCAAGTCTCAGATCAAATGCCACCTTCTATAAGAGGCCTTTTTAAAACCTTCCAGCTTCTCGTGCTTTACCTTGTAAGATTTTTCTCTGATTTACACATATATCTCCCATTTGTACACATATACACATATGGATATATATCTGTAGATAGATAGATGAATATAGTATATATCTAGTTTTTTGGGGATCTGGTTTTTAACAGTTTATTGTTTCCCAGGACTTAGCACAATTCCATACACATAGTTAATATTGCTTTACAGATGCTTTTTGATTGAACTGATGAAAAATTATAAACCAATGAAAACCCACACAGAAAGCAAGAGATGGATAAAAAACTAGAAAGTAAACTCAGAAAAGGCAGATAGGTAGAAGGCAAATCAGTGGAAAGCATTAGCAGGAAAGTCAGGGAAAGAGAGAGTGTACATACAGGAGCCGGGGGAAGGGGGATAAAAAATATCAAAAACTGCAGAAAAGTCAAGAAGATTAAAGACTAAATATTTTAAATTAAAAGATCATTACCAACCTTGGAGATAATAGTTTCACTCAAATGATGGAGTCTCAAGCTGGGTGGGAAAGGGATAATAAGTGAGTGGGAGGTAAGTAAAGGCAGATGACAAATATTTTTGGCTTTTTCAAGGAGTTTGATTGTGAAAAAGAGGAAATATATAGAATGATAGCTTGATGGGATGACAGTTTCAAATAAAGGATTTTTTAAACATGGGGAAAACCTAGGTATTTTGTTGAACTAAAGAAAAATTATTACTACTTAAGGAAAAGTTGAAGAAGAGAGGGAAGGGGAATGATCCAGGGAGAAAGTCCTAGAGGTAATAAGAAAGGAAATCAAGTCCACTATCCCTCATTGTTGGATCAAATAATGGGAATAATGCCCAAAAGAGAATTACTCTAAACGGAAATTTCATCTTTTGAAGGATCAAACTGCAATTTAGGCAAACAGAAGCAGTATTATAGTTGTTTTGCATTTGTCATGGAGCTGTGAAGGCAAAGAGAGTACAAGAATCTTCCCTCTTCTTGCATGAATGGTTCCATCTTTGAACTCCTCCGTTTTGGTATAAATTGAAAAGTTATGCTTTTCTACCCCATGGGTAGAAAATGGTTTTATGGTTTTATTCCTTCATCAGTTCCTCTCCATTGCTAGTTATAGAGCAAAAATAAGTTGTCTTGCCTTGTTTCCCACTGAAGTCAGTGGCTAATTTGTAAGCCACTTTGCTTCCAGGAGTTGGACTGACTGTCCTCCATTTTTTTTATTCCTAGGACATTGTTTGTATTCAGAGTTTACTTGGCCAACAAAGTTAATAATCAACTGATGTCTCTGTGCCAAGGTTTGTAATAACAATACAATTTTTTATCTGATCGTATCCCAACTTTAGGAACTGTTGTCCTTTTACGATGACAGTTTATTTAAAGAATGACAAATTAGAATCCTTAAGAATAAAATATCTAAAATTTGTACTAGGGATGGACTTCATGATATTTTCCCCTCTTCTTTCCCAGCATCATAGGGTATAATGTGAACAGAAAAGATGGCCTAAAACCACAGGAAATTCTCATGTCATGCTTATCAGAATGCTGGCTGGATCTCCCCTCTTCCCATAAAAGACAGATCTTTAAAAGATGAGACTATGCTGCAAAGAGATTCAGTCTTGCTCGGAATCAGATATCTTTGCATGTTTCCTTGGTCCAATGTTCTCTAATGGAATCAAAAGCCCAAGAATGAACATGTGGACCCAGCACCATCTGGGTTCTCAAAATCACTACTTTAGGTACCAATGCAAGACCCAAGCTAGATCACAGATTCTTAGCTTGGGAATCTCATTCTGACTGGATCCCTAACTTTATCCAAATGTTTCTCCCTAAATCCACTGACCTTTTAGCTTTTCAATCTGTTGTTCTCTAAGTGAATGACCAAATTCCTTTGTCATCCCAAGGCTGCTTATGTCATCCAGATACTCCCCCTTATTCATGTTCTGAGAGCGTCAAATGCTGACTTTGTATTTATAGAGCTATTGGAGATAGTTATCATTGTCTAATGCTACTAGAACTTCAAAGAGGGCAGGAACCTATGAGGACAATAAGAGAAGTCTCTGGATTTTCCCTCTCTTGACATGAGTGACTCATTTTTTTCAAAATAGCTTTCATATCACTGTAAATTGAGCAGTCCTATTCCCCTCCCCCATTAGGTGTCAGTGTTTTCTTTCCCTGTGATCCCCTGCTTTGCATATCTGTATGACAGACACATACATATTTATGTATCTATAAAACAGTCAGGATAATAGCTTGGGATTTTATAATTAAAAAGTTATACTAACACGAGGAAATCTGGAGGAAGAGGGAAACAATGATGGCGCACATTTGGATGAGAATCAATGGAGGGTGAAAAAGGAAGTGATGTTGACATTGGAACACAAAATAAATCACCTGGAGAGGCAGGGAACTTCAAGATACAGATCCAAGCCTGGCACCATATTTTAGTTGTGATTACCTAAATATCTGCTAAGCTTTGTAATAAATTGTATTTATGTAATGCTTTAAGCTTTCTATAGCTTACAAAGGGCTTTTTATATGTTATCTCATTTGAAACTCACAACATACACACACATACACATATAGATATAGATATAGATATATATAGATAGTTCTTTTTTTGTTCAGCAATTACCATGATTGATGGGGTAGAAGGAGTGTACAGGGAGGACCAGCACCTCCCAGCTGAGGGCTTGCTGAGCTCTTTTCAGGGCTGCTCATCCACCTTTGGTGTCTACCTGTCACCCACCCATCTCTCATCTGTAACTCCAAGATGCTGTGACATGTAGACAGCATGATGGCATTGGCCACACCTGAGGAACACTGTCTTGACAGACAGGCTAAACCAGGTGGAGGGGAACTGACAGGACTTCTCCTGGTGCAACGGTGTTGGTTTGTTCCAACACTTCTAAAGGGAGCTGACTCAGATGCTGTGGAGGGTCTAGAGCTTGGTCAGACATCAAAGACTCGATGGTCATCCACTGCATCCTGGTCCATCTCCAGTTATCCAGATTCTTTTTCTTGCCACTAGATTTGGATGACTAGAAGAGAGTGAGGCTGACGATTTTGTGCAATTCTGCCTCACATAAACCTATATCAGACACACTTCAAGACATCAAGCCATGACATCATTGATCGTCTTCAAAACAAAGAACAGACAACAGCCATGATTAAGAGAGGAAACTGATAGCCAAGTGATCCCTTTTTGACATGGTTTATAACACAAATAAAATTTGGGTGTTTTTGTTTTTGTTTTTTTTAACTTGATCTCTACTCCACATTGTGACTATGGTTCCTTTACCAGAGCAATTAAAAATCACAAAGTACAGAAAATTTGGCCTAGACTCAAGAAGATCTGAGTTCAAATTTAGCCTCAGACACTTACTAGCTATGTGACTTTGAGCAACCCATTTAATCACTATTTTGTCTCAGCGTTCTCATCTGTAAAATCAGGAGAGCATAGCTCTTATCTTCCAAGATTGTTGTGAGAATCAAAAGAGTTAACATAAACTAAAATACTATATAAACACAAGATACTGCTGCTATTATTATTATCATTACTGAGGATTCTATTAGATATCTAGATAATCCCCAGTGTAATGTATCTCTGTATCAGTCTTGTGACTCATACCACCCAGAAAAAAAGAAAAAATTCAACATACAGGTCACAAGACTGATACAGGTATATGTTATAGTGGTAGCGCATTAGATAATATAAACTACTTCCTTCCTTCCATTGTTTTTACCCAAATGTTCTCTACCATTGTTTCCCTTGTCCATATTTTCTCATATTAGTATATCTTTTTTCTTTTATTAATAAAAAAAACCTTACCTTACATCTTAGAATCAATACTGTGTATTGGTTCTAAGGCAGAAAAGGGGTGAGGGCTAGGCAATGGGGGTTAAGGGTCACGTAACTGGGAAGTGTTTGAGGCCAGATTTGACCTTAGGATCTCCCATCTCCTCACCTGGCTCCCAATCCACTGAGCCATAGCTGCCCCCTAGTATGTCTGCTTTTTAAAAAAAAAAATAGCCCTTACCTTCCATTTTAGAACCAATACTCTATAATTCAAATGCTATATAAATGTGAATAATTATTCCTTATTATTATTATTTTAACCTAGACCAATTTTTCAGCATTCCTAATCTCATTTACCATTTTTAATTCATTACCATTATTGGCATACTACTGGAAAATTCATGAAACATTTCTATGATCCTATTTATATCAGTAGAGAATTTTGCTATGGGATTTAGATCAATTGATTTCTTAGGAAACAAAGTACCTATTTTAAGCCCTCCATTGTTTTATTCAAGCACTTATTACAATGACTAGCATCATCTTAAAAATCAACCAGGGCTAATTCTACCATCCCCAGCTCAGAAATCAATAATTTGTGAAATGTTAAACATTTGGCCAATAGATCATTGTGATGAGCTAAGTTTTATTCTTCAAAATAGACATAATTTTCCTCAAAGCGAGCCTGGGGATACTTAATGAAGGCAATTTCTATTATAATGAAAACATGTAAATTTATTAAAGTTGTTTCCTATTATTTGAGATATAATTTTGTCACTTAAAACTCTAAACATAGAATTTATCCCAGTCTATACTTCTTTCCATTTGACATGAAGTCTCGTGCTTAACAGTGCTCAACAATGGACACAGGAAGTGGGGAAGAGAAATAAGAGAGGGACCAAAATGTGGCTAGGTTTCTGGCCTGGCAGAAAAACAAGAGGGAGAAATGTAGCCACAAATCATTGGCCTGGAAGGGAATTATAGAGATTTAGATGCTCCCACTGGCCTAGCAGTGAGTCCTGAGAGAGTTGCAACCACAACCCTGGCAAAAGAGAGTCACTGACACAAACACAGACAGAGACAAGAAAGAAAGAAAGAAAGAAAGAAAGAAAGAAAGAAAGAAAGAAAGAAAGAAAGAAAGAAAGAAAGAAAGAAAGAAAGAAAGAAAGAAAGCAT
>NC_058130.1:70707214-70803884 GCF_016433145.1 Gracilinanus agilis
AAGGAAGGAAGGAAGGAAGGAAGGAAGGAAGGAAGGAAGGAAGGAAGGAAGGAAGGAAGGAAGAAAGAAAGAAAGAAAGATGGATAATCTGATGCAAAGACAGAGATAGAGATGAACAGAGACAGAAAGAAATAGATGGAAAGAGAGACAGAGAGTGAGGCAGACAGAGAGACACACAGAACAAGAATTTCTTCTTTGCTTTATATCCTTACTATTTCTAGCTTAGTTAGGTCATATGTGGAGAATATAAGAAAGGTTATGTTGCCTCTTGTTCTCTCTTTGTACTCTGTCTTGAGAAAAAAGGCAATATTACATTTACTATATGACCTCTTCTAGTCTAGATCTAATTGCCTCATTTTCATTTTAGGGATGCTGCTATCTTTAATAATCAGGTCATTTTCTTTTTTTTAATTTTTAATTTTAAATATTTTCCCATGGTTATATGATTCATGTTCTTTCCCTCTCCCCCAAACTCCCCCATCCCTCTGTAGCCAACATTCACTTCCACTGGCTTTTACATGTATCATTGATTAAGACCTAATTCCATATTATTGATAGTTGGAGTAAAGTTATCGTTTAGTATTTACATCCTATATATCCCCTACATAATATCCCCACCAGCCCATGTGTTCATGCAGTTGTTTCTCTTCTGTGTTTCTCCTCCCACAATTCTTCCTCTGAATGTGGCTAGTTTTCTTTCTCATAAGTCCCTCAGCCATGCTCTGGATTCTTGCATTGCTGCTAGTAGAGAAGTCCATTATGTTCGATTGTGCCACAGTGTATCAGTCTCTGTATATAACGTTCTCCTGGACCTGCTTTTTTCATTTTCTAATAAACAAAGTTCTAACTTGTTAGTCCTAGAAAATCTCCTCCTTAAACATATCCACTTGCTGCTGCTTCTCTGCTAGACCGAAAGCTCTGATAGAATCTGACTTGAGTTTGGGACTGGGGAGGAATCACATTATTTGCTGTACCCCAAATTGAAAGTATTAGAGGATAGTAAAGCATTGATCTATAATCATAATTATTTCATTTTGTGGGTGAAAGAACTGGGCTAGAGAACTAGTAAGGAGGAGAACTGGGATTCAAAACCAGGTCCTCCAACTCTAGATTCAGTGTTCTTTTCATTATATCATCGTGCCTCGACTGTTTGCAGCATTGTCTTGTGAGTGCTAGAAGGACTGGAATTTAAGATTACTTCAAAGGACTGGGCTTCATCAATGATACAGTGCATTTGGACATACTATATAAAACAGCACAAAAAAGTTCATTTTAAAGTATAATTATAATATTTGCTAGTAATTCTTTGTATTTAAAGTGCATTTGTATAGGGAAGAGAAAGTATAATAAAATAATTAAAAATTACTTTAAAATTCTTATGTCAGTTGAAGCAATTGATCCACCTGCTCCTTCTATTATGGAGCTCAAGCAAGAATATACCTCTTAGAATGAAGTCTGATGATCTCTCCTATTCCTCTCCATTCAGAACATTTTCTACTAACACAACTAATCATGTACATATGACTTCACAATTCTAGAATTACTATGCTATATTAGTTACTGTTTTACATCTTTATGCATTTTTCCCCAAACTAGATGTAGGGTAAAATTTTCTGTTATTAAGAAAGTAGGAAGTTCTAGATCCCAAACTCTTTTATCCCTTAAAAAACAAAAGTATCTTTTTTAGGTGTGATCTTGGATAAATCACAGCAATTTTCTGGGCCCCATTTTGTTTGTCTATATGTAATACAGCTGTGTGCAGAGACTATTGTCCCATGTCATCCAGAAGACTTTGGGGAAAGGAATATTCATTCATGTCTTACAGTGAATTCCAAGGGTCCCCCCTCCCCCAAGATGCTATAAGGACATGCCTGAGAGTTGACTTCTGAAGTTGACGTTTGGAGACTGAAAGAGAAGGAGCAGAGGAAAATTTGCCACCAAGAGTACAATCCTGTTTCCCACAGGAAGAGAGGAAGTACAGCAAAGTAATCTTTTGTACCTATATTGTGCAGTCATTTTTCAACTGGGTTCAACTCTTCATGACTTCATTTGGGTTTTCTTGACAAAAATCTTAAAGCAATTTTCCATTTCCTTCTCTAGCTTATTTTACAGATGAGGAAACTGAGGCATACAGGTTTAAGTGACTTGCCCAAAATAATCTAGCTAGTAAATGTCTGAGGCTGGATTGGAACTCAGGTTTTCTTGACTCTAGGCTTAGTGTCTTATCCATTATGTCATCTCATGATCTATTTTTATAGCTGTTGTGGTATGTGAAAGTGAGTAAATGTCAAGGTATAGTGAATGAGTTCCTTTCTCATTAAACCAATGAGCACTCAGCAGGGAGAATCAGCAAGTACATGGTCAAGAGTTTCTAAAGCTAACTGACACAAGGGGAGGAATTCTAGCCCCCCAGTAATTGCTGACTGCAAGGAGTATCACAAGCACTTCTTCCTATGCCTATTGGGAGTGAGAAAGTTTGCATTGAGGATAGGAACTTCTGTACCTTTCACTCTGCTAAAGAGAGCAAAGCTCTTTCTGAATCTTGAGTTTTTTTAAAGTATATCCTCAATTTGTAGAAATCATTTTCAATAAACTATATGTTTATATTGAGCCGGAAGTTTTCTGGAAAATCCTTGAGCTTGCTAAACCTTGTCTCTCTGGAGGAAAGGCAGGTCTATTTTATTGAGATCCAGCATTCCAATGTGCTGCTGGCCAAATGTAAAAGATCCTGGGATTTAATGGATGGGAAGAGGAATGGAATTGACCCCTGAATCCCTTGATAGAGTTCTGTTTGTAAGTTACTTGCCAAAGTCTTATTTGTGGGAATAAGGAAAGATGAATGGCAAAACAAGAGCGATAAAAATAGCAACATATTGATGAATGAAAGAGAGAGCTCATAGCCAAATAAAGCAAAGGACCAATGGGGGCTGGTGGGAACTGCGGTTTGCTTTATTAGCAGTCTTTTCTAGCTGTACTCAGGATTATCCTATAGCTGAAAATATATTCTTGTGGTTTCCTTTGAAACGGGAGCTTAGTCAGAAACCAGTATTAGTGTCTTCCTGTCTGGGTTGAGCACTTCATCAGTGAGTCACTTCATTGCTTGTGTAGCCTGGCTCAACAATAGTAGGAAATCAATTAGGATTACTGAATGCTCAGTCCAGTAAGTGGCAACACTACAGAAATTTGGGGAAATTTAAAAATATCTCGAAGGCATGCATCAGCAGTTGGAGTAATCTCTTCTTGGCGTGGCTACCCTACTAAGATAAGAACTATTACTCCATTCTTGGTAAACAGGTGGGAGGGGATATTCCCACTACATCCATGGGGGTCTGGAGATATTCTGCACTATCTAGAGAATGAAACTGGTGTGTCTTTTCTGACAGAGAACATCGTGTAGATGCAGCCCTGTCTCAGAAATGGTGCAAGATGAACTCATGCCTTTAAAACATCGGCTCTTCTTTTCCACATCCCCAAATTCTTCATTATAAAATTCAGTTGATAATGTAAAAATGTGATATTTCTTCTCTTCCAAATGGAATGTATAAGCAAGCTCATCTATGTGTGTAGAGAAAGGAGGACAACCAAATTTTGTTAAGTCATTTTCATACTTCAGGGGTTTCACAAAACAAAGGCTTTTGTCTGTTTGTTTTACAACAAATGTTAAAGAGTATATACTTTTATGTATATGCCTATTATTCTAAAGAAAAATCTATTTAGACTTAGGTTTTCAAGATGACTTGGGCATGTCCATTTTCAGAGAAAGAACTGATAAATAGAAATAAGACATGGTGTTATTTACACATAATTCTTTTTATCAAATGATGCCTTCTCTAATGAAGAGAAAGGAGGGAGTGAGGGAGTTCGCTGGCACTTTAATGTAACAAACAGAAAAACAAAAGTTTATGTTTAAAATAAAAAATAGTACTCTGGAAAGCTTTTTTTTCACTAAAAGATGAAATTTTGTGCTGAAATGAACCTTTTCTTAGCAAGTAAGATAATACAATTATCAAAGGATCTTAGATTTGGAACTGGAAGGAATCTTAGAGGTCATCTATTTCAATCCCCTTCTTTTATTGATAAAGAAACTGAGATCTAGACAGGGTAAATAATTTGCTCAGGGTCATATAGCAGTAAGCATCTGATGCAGGATTGGAACCCAGACGTTCATGAAGTCATTATAGTACATTTTATGTTGATTTTCTTATTCCATAACTACAAAAGGACAGAGCTATAGCTGCTAATTTTGTATGTGAAGTGAATATTGGAATGGAAAAGATGGGACATGCTCACTTTGAGGACAACTGTCAGGGGCAGGAAGAGCACTCCAGAATGCTAGGAGGTTTCTGTATTTCTGAAGAGGGAACACTACTGGAGAGAATGGTTGCAGGAATGAGATTATGATAGAGGCAAGAACCATGTTCTCTTATGAGGTCGCTATTGGAAGAGATTTGTCCAGATATGGGAGAATATTTTGGAAAAAGCTCCCTGAAGTCCTGTCTTTGCCCTTTATTCCCCTAGCCACCATGGTGATGAATAAAGCAGATATGGCTGGGTGGGAAAATATGTCCAAGAATATACAAATAATGTCATCTAAATTTCTCACCTTAAAACAGAGCCTAAACTCTTACAACTTTGTTATGGTTCTACTAAAGGAATACTGCTTTAGCCCCAATTCCATAATCCTCATAGACCAATCTTAGAGGCAGCTAAGTTATTCAGTGGATAGAGTCAGACCCTGGAATCAGAAAGATCTGAGTTCAAATTCGGCTTCAGTCACTAACTAGCTGTGTGACATTGAGCAAGTAATTATCCTCTGTTTGCCTAAATCCACTGGAGAGGAAAATGGCAAAGGACTCTAGTCTCTTTTCCAAGAAGATTCCGTATAGAGTTACATAGATTGGAAACAACTGAACAGCTGAACAACAGTAACAATAACCAAAGACCAATCTGGAGGTTATTCTTGAAACAAAATAGCAACAGGTAAATATTTTCAAAGGGGGACATATAATATAATTTTATGATATTTAATAGATTTCATTGAAATTTGACATATAGGTAGAAAATCCATGTTTCACATAACTACTAGTTAATTTTTATTTCATAGAATCATGGACTTTGAGTTCTAGCAGGGAACTTCAAGATCATCTAGTACAATAAAAGGTACTCAGCCATCCCTCCTCCCTCCTCATAGTCTTTGGACAATAAGAAAACTGGAGGCTCGTAGAGGTTGAGGGACTTTCTCAGGTCACACAACTAATGAATAGCCAAGTTAGAAATATTACCTCTTCTGCTGTTCTTTCAATAATAGTATTGTTGTTTTTCAAGTTAACAATTCAGAAAGAATTTGCAATCCTGTCTAGGTCTTCTGTCACTTCAGTCTTGTCTGAAGCTCTTTGTGACCTCATTTGAGGTTTTCTTGGCAGAGATATTAGAGTTGTTTGTCATTTCCTTCTCCAGCTCATTTGACAGATGAGGAAACTGAGGCAAACAGGGTCATGTGACATGGTCAACTAAGAATTTACCCAGTTTCACTACATAGCCATCTTGAGTTCCCTATTCACCAATTTTAAAGGAAGTATCAAAAAGCTGTTTATATTTCTTTGTTTCTTTTGGAGATGTGAAGAAATTTGCAGAGAGGAATTATGGCTTTGGTCAGTGAATAGAAGAAATGACTATCCCAAAGTAAATGCTTCTTTATTAGGTTAGTGGATCAATAACTCAATATAGGCTTAGGCTAATATTAAAAACAAAACAAAAAGACAAGGTAGCCTGTCTTGCAGTGAACTGAGGCAGAGTCAGACCTGCCAGCTGGTAATTGAGTCACAAAACATCAGAAAGACCTTAGCAGGAGAAACCATGCATTGAGAGGGAAGAGTAGAAGAAGGAAAAGATCATAAGGAGCATAAAGGTTTATGGGAGATATATTTTATTGCTATTACTATTGGTCATTCCATACCATTTCAGTACATGTCTGCTCTGAGTTATGTGATGTGGGTAGTAGGAGGAAGGATGGGAGAAGGGGAATAAATAGGAAAGAAAAGGGAATGGAATAGGAGGGTAGCCTAGCTGGAGTAGCCCCCAGCCCAGAGTGGGGAATTGACCCAAGCCCTTTGGGGCTCAATAAAGATCAGGAAACAACTTAAGGGTTATAGAATAGTTGAAGTAATTTAGTTTAGGGGGGGAAAAAGTCCAGGGAGGCTAGGAGGTAGATGTCCAACAGCTATGTCAGAACCACGGCTCTTCCTCCAAAAAGGCGCCAGAACCCTGAGCTCTCCCTTTTCTTATACCTTCCTCAGACACCTCCCACAAAGGAAGTGGGATGTCTCTGAGGAAGATAGGGTAGAGGATCTTGTGAGATAGGGTAGAGGATCTTGTAGTCTCCAGGGTTAGTGCATTTCACTCAGTTTCTTCCCCTTTAATATGAGGGATTTAGACTATGGCTTCTAAGCTCCCTACCAGCCCTAAACCACAACCACCCATCAATATACCATTAGCACCAGACCTGCAGTGGACTAAATGGGGTGGCATCTTAAAGGATTTTTTGCTTAAATACAAAATCCCCTCAGAGCAGTTGGTAAGACATTTTCCTCAGTAGAAACAAACTCCTTTGCCCTCATTTTCTACAATCTTGAAATAAGAATGGCAACACAACATTGTAGAGTACCTAGGAAACTTCGAGATCATTCAATGCAAATTCTTGATTTCAGAGTCAAGGAAACTATAATCCAAGAGGTTAATTGGCCTGATTTAGGCCATGCAACTACCAAGTGGCAGAAGTAATACTAGCATTCAGGTCTCCTGGCTTCCAGTTAACGATCATTATATTATAGTCTTCCTTTCCTGCTCAAGAGGATACGGAAGAGAAAGGGTCTGGTAAGGAAGAGATGAGTCTCTCCAGATCTCCTCAGGGATATTCTAGGAAGAAGGGCATCATCATACCTAGCTTTTTCCAGATCACAAACTTTCCTGAGTGTGCAGGGACCAGGAATCATATTTCCTTAGACGTTTTCTATGACTACAAAAAAAATGATGCAAGGGGATTTCAAAGGACTGGTGTAGAAACATGACTGAACTAGCCTAGTGGAGAATTCTCTAGTTTCTCTCTTCCTTATGTTAGAAGTCCTGCCTCCTTCTGTGGTTTTATGACCCACTGAGAATATGACCATATGTGGATTAAGTGCAAGTAGAACTATACAAATCACACACATTTTTATTTCTTTAAACCCTTACCTTCTGCCTTAGACTCAATATAGTATTAGTTCCAAAGCAGAAGAGCCCTAAGGCTATGCATTGGTGTTAAGTGACTTGTCCAGGGTCATAGAGCCAGAAAGTATCTGAAGTAAGATTTGAATCCAGGATCTCCTGTCTCTAGGCTGGCTCTTTATCTACTGAAGCATCTGGTTGCCCTTCACATCCTCTTTAAGGCATAAAAGTATTAATGTATAAAATAGGTCACAAAAGTTGGATGAATCTATGATTTTAAGAATCTAGAGGCAGCACAGTGGATTGAATGCAGGGTCTTGAACCAGAAAGACTTGAATTCAAAATCAGGTTTAGACACTCAATGGTTGTATGACTTTGCCTAGGTCACTTAACCTCTGTCTGCCTCAGTTTCCTCAACTATAAAATGGGGATAATAATAGCACTTTTCTCCTAGAGTTGCTGAGAGGATCCAATGAAATATTTATAAAGTGCTTAGGATACTTAGCCTGATATATAACAGGTGCTTATTTACATTTATTATGCAATAATCATGCAAGTTATCATTATTGTTACATAATACATGTTTGTTTCCTTCCTTATGTGGTGTCAGGGGGGAAGGAGGGGGACAGATTCTCCTCTTGTGCCCATGTGATTCTTCTCTGTTTTTCCCATAAAGCCTCAGTTCAAAGATTTAGAGTTGAGAGTATGTAAATATAATTTAAAATGTACTCACTTATTCAGTTTGGAAACCAAAGGGACCTTAGAGACTATCAAGTCCAAACTCCTGATTTTAAAATGAGGAAGCTGAGACACAGAGAGTTGCCCAGGGTCACACAGCTATATGGAATTTTAACCCAGGTTTTCCTGATTCAAAGTCTAGAGCTTTATATGCCACACAATATCCCCTCTCTACAAGATTCTAAGCTAGCCATTTGAAGTCGACCTCTTATTCTTGTAGTGGCTTGCACTTACTAATTCTCTACTCACACTATCTATCAGTTCTCATTCATTCTCACTAAAAGATGCATTCCTTTTTGTTTTGTTTTTAAAAGTCTTCTGTGTCTCTCCCAGTGAGCAAAATCTCATTAATAATGTGTTGCAGCTGGCTTACACCCACCATACATCTTTCTATTGCCCATGGAAAAACTTGTCACCTTAAATCTTTTGAGATCATGCTGCTCTATGATTTGTAGTCATCTGACATCAGTGGGAGAATCCGGACATTAAAGAAATAGACTTTTGCTGCAGTAAGTGGTTTGAGATCCTTGAGGGCAGTTTCCTCAAGGTCTGTAAGTCCAGTCCCCTTCTCCCAGTCAATTTCAAGTCTAACTCATTATTCATCTGCTGTGTGTGTCCAAAATACATGTTGATGGGCTAATACAATAATACATCATAAGAATAACAAAAATTGGCATTTATATATGGACGTTTAAAATTTAATTCACATGCATGCCATAATTTGTTTATTCATCTGAAGAAAGAATTTGACTAAGAACAAAGTAAATCCTTCGAGGCTTTCATCCAAACACAAAAAGTGTTTAGGGGGCAGCTGGCTGGCTCAGGGAGCCTGACCTGGAGATGGGACATCATAGGTTCAAATCTAGCCCAAGACCTTTCCCAGTTGTGAGATTCTAGGCAAGTCAGTAACTTCCAATTGCCTAGCCCTCATCACTCTTCTATCTTGGATCAATATACAATATTGATTCTAAGATGGAAAGTAATGGTTAAAAAAAAAAACAGAAAGAAAGTGTTTCCTCCCTCTCCACTTTGGTAAAATATATTGGTGGGGTGGGGAAGAAGGGAAAATGTTTAGATAATGAACTATCTTATTGATGTGATTATTGATAAGCTTTGCATTAAAAACAATGATTTATATTTAAATTGTATTAGCTGTAGCTCTGAGCCTTTGGAGAATAGCATTCTATACTTTGGAGACATATGATATTACTTTAAGGATAATGTTAAAAAGATAGGTCTTTCAAGGAGATCTTCAAGATCATTTTAAAAAAAGCAACAATGTGGGCACAATACTGAACATGGGGAGAGTAGGCTAAATTATCTTTAGGTAGTAGGCAAAGAGTCTATGTGCTTGTGTTGGAAACAAACCACTCCAGTATCTTTGCCATGAAGACCTCATGGACATAATGATCCATGAGGTCACGAAGGGTCAGATACAACTGAATGACACTGGGCAAGTTTTAACAAATCATCTATAAAACTCTTCAGTCTGAGTATGATATAAATAAATTAATGTCTTAATTGAAACTCATCAGAAATTATCTCAGTTGCAAAATTTATTTTACACAATTTATATTAAATAAATTTCTTCTTCCCTCCCTCCATCCTTCTCTCTCTTTTTTCTTCCTTCCTTCCTTCCTTCCTTCCTTCCTTCCTTCCTTCCTTCCTTCCTTCCTTCCTTCCTTCCTTCCTTCCTTCTCTCCCTTCCTCTCTTTTTTCTTCTTCCTGTTGCAGTAAAATCACCCTTATATCATTGCCTATGTGGCAAAGGATTTCATGCCCAATAGAAAGAGACTTGACATTTGTAAACGACATTAATAATGCTTTCAATTATATTTTTTCCTATTGTTAATCAAAGCTTTGGAAAATAAATGTTCTAGTATTATTCAAGCCAAGAGGCAGAAGTAAAATGTAAAATTATATCAGCACTATAAAAGTGTTTTTTAAGATTGGAGGAAGGAAGCAAGCTGTACATTTTCTATGCAGATACCCACGCTTCATTCCCTTCATTCTCTGCTAAATCTGCAGTAGCTAAAAAACGACATACTTCTAGAGTTTCTTCAACACCAGAAGATAAATAGTATAGGAGATTTAAATGATGTTTAAGATTCTTTTTCTTTTCAGAATTTTCAGTCCTGAAAACCAAAGGAGAGAATACAAATAGTATAATCTTAGATTTTTATTAAGGTTACAAATTTTACCAGGAATGCATCAAAACCACCAAATGTTCTTCTATTGCTAATTGGAAAACTAGTGATATCATTTACCATATGTATTATTATTATTTACCGAATATATATCATAGCTAAAATATCTGACTTTTTATTGTCTTTTCAATTTTTTTAAAAACTAAAAAAATGTATTTGTATTCTTTCCATTTGTTTTATGCCAGCTATCATTTTATTTTTGTAGGCAGAGGGACATTGTATAAAGGATACTGGATCAGAGGACTTGGCTCTGCTACTTGCTACACATGTTCCATAATGAGAGTTAGTATCAATGGATTATCAACCAATGGTCAGATTGTTTCTCTATTGCTATTATCACAATTTGAAGAGTATATAATATAGGGCTCCAGCACAATGAGTGAACTCCCTGTGGTGAATTTAGAGGAGGACATGGATAAGAATCATACAGGATGGTCAGGGATGGACTAGTTGTGACCTATATTTTTGGAAGGAGAACCTATAATGCTGGTGTCATAGATCTTTTGTAATACTGGAGTACAAATGTATAACAGATGGTTGTATTAGATATGCTACAATGAAGATAATAGGGCAATATTTATTGTGCTCTTCTTATAGAAGCTTTATTTTTGTGCTTTTGATGTTTATTGTCATTTTAATTTTTGATTCACATTTTGTTATAAAAAATCCAGTCTGTTCCACTTCCATACTTGCCCTACTAACTATGACTCCCCTCTGAGACCTCTTTAGTGGTTGTGATTCTCTGCTTGGAATTACTATGTCATGGGAAGCTTTTGCCATTCTGCTTACCTCCCTCACGGCTTACTCCTGGTCTGTTCTATCTCCATATTGGCTGCCTTCTTTAACATTTCAACCTTTTTTGACTCTTCTCTATGTATCATCTTACCATAATGACAACAACAGAAACAACAATAATAACAGTCAGCATTTATATAGCACCTACTATATATACCAGTCATTGTACTAAATGCTGTACAAATATCATCACATAAGTACATTAACTTTTTCTAGTCTGCCAGGTAAGATTTTGGAAATGAACCAAATGGACCAAATTACAACTATTCATCACAGAATAACAGAAGTTGAAGGTCATCTAGTTCAACTTGTACCTGAATAAGAAACCTTCCTGGGGGATGGTCATTCAGTTTTTGATTAATGACCTCTAGTGAGGGGAAACCCACTATCTCCTAAGGCAGCCAGTTCTATTTTCAGAAAGCTCTGATTCTTAGAATAATTTTTTTACATTAAGTCTAAATCCATTCCTTTACAACTTCTATTCATAGCTTAGAGTTCTTCCCTACAGGTCCAAGCAGAATAGATCTCCTCTCCCTTTCACATGACAGCTCTTCTAATACTTTCAGATAGTCATCAGCTTCTCTTTAAGTCTTCTCTGTCAAATCTCCACAGATATTAGAGTCCTCCTTTCCAGAGCTGGCCTAAAATTCATTTTGCATATCTTTGTATGTTCTTTGAATATATTTGTATATACCTTCAATGACATGCTAAGGTGGCTACATGTTAGTCCAGGAATGATGGGGATGATATCATTTTTGATAAGGAAATTGACATGGCCAGGTCCATGTAATATGTAGATCATTCTAGCAATGCTGTAAAGGCTGGATTGGAGAGGGGAGAGACTAGAGGCAAAAAAAAAAAGGTTCACAGGCTATTGCAATCATTCAAGTAAATGATAATGTGAGCTTCACATAGGGTGGTGACACTGTGAATGAAAAGGAGGAGAGAGATACAAAGCACATCATGGAGGTAGACTTAACAAGAACTGGCAACTCATTGGATATGGTAGAAAAGGGAGAAATAAGTGTGAAAAAAAGCTAGTGACATTTTGAGTCTGGATGATTGAGATGGTAGCTCCTTCAAAGGAAGTAGGGAAGTTGGAAGTGCTATATTTGAGGAATTATTGAGTGTGAATGAAGAGGAGATAGACCATAGGGTCTTGGGGGCCACAGGATCATAGATTTAGAACCCAAAGGGATCATAGAAGCCAATTCATCCAACCCTTCATTTTATACTTAAGGAACTGAGGCATAGAAAGGTTGTCATTTAGCCAAGCAAGTATTTTTTGCTCAATATCACATAGGTTCTAAGTCTCAGAGGTATGTGTTCAGTCTTCTTTTTCCAGATGCAATACTCTTTCCAATGTACTGCACTGCTCCTTGTGATGCAAGAGATATCATGCAGGTAGATTTGAAAAAAAGTTAGCAACTCATTTGATGTAGATAGAGGAGAAGGAAGAGCCAAAGTGGAGATGCTCATCAGGCAGTTAGGAAAGGGAACTTGAAGCTCTTAAGAAGAGAGGAATATTGGATTTGAATGTAAAAGTCCTTCTGGCAAGGCTTGAACTTACTACATTGTGAGAATGCCCATGCCACTGAAGACCTTGAGAGTTGTATTTCTTTATACAAAGGGAAGAGAAGACACTAAGATTTTCTTAGACACTGGAGAGGCGTGGTCTTTTCCCCTCTAGCAGGAGTTCAAAGGTTTTCTCTCTAGCAGGAAGAAGGCACGAGAAAGAGATGATAGATTTGGAGTTGTCTGCTTAGAGGTGATAATTGGAACCACAGGATGGATGAAATTGTTAAGGGAGAGTAATCAAACAGAGGGAAGCAAGGGAAAGTGACAGTTTAGATTCCTCATGGGAAACTTACTCTAGTCCTCACTAATGACAAGTTAGATGGAATACAGTTCATCATGCCTCCCATATCCTAAGGTGTTAGACTTTTAGGAGCAATAGATTATAAAGGAATAAGAAGACTTTGTCGGTGAAGAGGAGAGCAGAGAGAAGTTTTCCTCACTCCAAATTCTCTCAATAGATCATATTTTCCTGTGGAATTATAATGGAATTTTGTGCAGATCAAAAATCAAATTAAATAAAGGAAAAAAGAGAAAGCTCAAATTTTAGTTTGCTATTCGATAAACAAAGAAGATCTAGCCAATTAGAATGATGTTTTGTGAAAAGGCACAGGAGAGTTTATATGAGAATTTTTGGGTTGTTTGCTCTATTTGGTTCAAATAGGTATTTCGAAAAAGAAAAAAATTCTCTAGTTGGGGTGGGACATAGAGATGTCTATCTCCATGGGCTGACCAAGGCAACAAATGAGTAGTAAAACAATATTTCTATGAGATGAATGCCAATGAATCAGAAACACCTGGATTAAATTTCCCTAAAACCTGTGTGGGTTTAAGAGAAGGAGCGAGAGAAGTACATTTTTTTTAACAAAGCACATTTAGAGATTTAATAGAGCTCAGAAGGATTGGGTAAAAGGTATGCCAACTGCTGGAAGATTTGCCTAGAACTTCTTTTATGAAGTTGAAATTCCCCTGTGCTAGGCAACGACCAATATTCTTCATTGGACTGCAATTGCCTTTTATTTTTTGTAAGGCTGAGGCTTGAACCAGTGGGATGGATATCAGAGCTCTGATAAACAACATTGTAATTCACTTCCTAGAGTAAGGTGTCTTCGAACTCAGGTGATTCACACTCTCATACATTTTGGTAAAAGTCCTCTCCTCCCAAACAGAGCACTTTGCACTTCATTCCAGTCAAGGCTGGAAAAGCACGTCTTTGAATAAATTGAAAGAATGATATCTACCGGTACAGAGTATTCTTCATCTGAGAGACATATTCCCCTTCGTGTGTCCCTGACTTAAGTGTGCATCAGAAATAGGCATTGAAAGAAACCAGAGATGTGAATAATTATGCCTCTTCTTTTTTCCCAGCCTGTAGGTAAGCATACTGAGTATATGAAATGGTACAGTGTCTCTGTTTTGAATCTCCCCTGGAGGAAGTAATGGGCCCCTTTTAGGCAATAAAAATGAGTCCATGTGTTAGTGTAGCCATATAAGAGGGTCCCTTTTTTCCTCAACTAACTCTTTTTCCTATTAATGGGGTGTTTGTGCCTTAGGGAAAAGGCAGGAAGACAGAGCCTTTCAATTACGGGACCAGTCAGAAGATATAGCATGCCTGGGCAGATTAAAAATGCTTTAGGCTTGTGATTTGAGGATGAAAGATTAATAGTTCAAAAAGAAGATATTAAGGAGAGCTAGTGAAAAGCAGGATGTTTATATACTGTCAAAATAGGAGTTCTTTTAAATGGAGTAGAGAGGTCTTTTTCAGTGGCTAGGTCTCTGTCTATCACAAAGGAGAATTCGTATCAGGGAAGAAGTGAGAATAAAGAACCAAATAGGGAATGTCAATTCAAATAGCATTTGTCTAGCTCCTGGTGTGTAAGGAGTGTTTGAGGAGGACTAGCATCCCTGATATGAGGGTTTGCTGAGCCCTTTTCAGGGCTGCTCATCCACCCTCAGTCTCTAACTATCACCCAGCACTCACCTGTGGTTTCAAAAAGCAGTAGCATGTGCAGTAGCCACAGTGGTGGCTCATGGCTATCTCAGCACATGGGCTAAACCAGGTTGAGGGTAACCTATAGGCCTCAACCCCATAAGGAAATTAGGGAAATGTCTACTCCAAGCACTGGCAAAATGGGCAGATGAGAACGATTTATTCCAAAAGCCATGAATGTAGCTGAAATAGACTCTGTGGAGCTCTTAAAGTTTAGTTAGACATCAAAGACACCAAAGTGTCATCTTGGCTTTTGTCCTGCCACTAGACTTGGACAACTTGGAAAGAGAGAGTGAGATGGTTGACTTTGTGCAATTCTGACTCACTTAAATAGAATTTAAGCACAACTCAATGTACCATCCCATGATATTATTGATCCTGTGAAAATAAAGGACGAACAATAGCAGCAACAATTAAGTATCCCCCTTTAAGGACCCAAATTGACTCTGGCATGAATTTTGAGACATTTTTTTAAAGAGTAACATCTTAATTTATGATACTAATAGGGTTCTCGACTTTGGTTCATGGCCAGGACTTCTCTGTGTATCTTTAATTGCCATATTGATAACAAGTGAATGAAGGAATAGAACATAGAAAAAAATTTTACACACACACACACACACAAAAATACATGAACAAGAAAACAAACAAGCAAAATGCTCATATTTAAGCCCATAGACAGGCAAGAAAATATTTCCTTTCTTCTTCTGGGTCATATTTACAGAACCACCCTGAGGTTGAGGTCCACCAGACAAAGAAAGAATTCAAGATTGCTAGAAAGTTAAGCAACTCTTGCCTAGAATATATGTTCATCTTTGTCAGGAAACTACAGAGTAACTCTAGGTTTATAGTACCATCTTGGTATTGAACTCATATCCTTTAAAAATAATTTTAGGCAAAAGAGGTTAAGTAATTTGCCTAGTGTCTGAGGACAGATTTGAATATAGGCACTCTTCAACTCCTGGATAGCTACTTTGTTCACTGTGCCATCTAGCTGCTTCAAAATCAGACCCTTCTTCAAGAGCACAAAGAATTTGCTAGCAAATTTAGCAAGACTTCCCTCTGATGGGTTCCACTTCTTTTTGAGACCTATTCAGGCTACATGCTGTACAGTACCAATAACGAACAAATTTTAGGTTCATTCCTTCTTCTCATGACTATGTCTCACTAATCTGTCTTCCACAGTTCCTTGGCATGATTCAAAAATTCGCTCACCACTCTCTACTCATCATCTGTTCACCCAATTCTTGGAAACTCTACTCATCTGTACTCTTATCCCTTGCACTGCCATTTACTTCTCTCCGTAATGGAAAGACCCGTGTCTCCAGTATAACTAGAACTAGAGGACAAATTTTCAAAGTTGAAAAAGGCAAATTCAGAATAAACATAGAAAATAATAAAGTTTTGGAATTTATTACCACTCCTTCCCCACTCAAAAAAAAACAAAACAACAAACATAGGTCGGACATATAAATATTCCAGCATTGAATAAGGTTAAGAAAACTCATAGAATATGTCAGAATTGATAACCATCTAAATGAAGATGAGGACAATTTCATGTATCTCTCATGTCCTAAAATATTTTTTATAATTACAGTTATCTTTTTTCCTTAATAAATTTGGTCAATTCTTTAACTTCTCTAGCCTTAATTTCCTCATCTGTAAAATGTGTCTGGAGCTGAGGTTAAGAGGGAGAAGTCGGACTAGATGATCTCTAAGATACCTTTCAGCTTTCACATTTTATGATTTTTAAAATTCTGTACTTTATAGGGTTCTTCTTTAATGAATTTAAAACAGCTATTCTGATTCTTAAAAAACAAACAAGGAAACCTTAAATCAGGTATGTGCGATCAAAATAAAGTCAGCTCATAGTTCTCTGAATTTATTGGATAATTAGTCAACCTTTCTCTTTGTTTTGACTGTCTACAATATATTTAATATGTAAAGGTCAATTATTACTCCACAGCATTATTATATAAATATATATATATATATATTGCTTATAGTGTGATTATCTAATAAAGTCATTAGTTAACTCCTTTTCTTTCTTAGTTAACTTGGGTAGGGCAGAACCTGACTGCTCTGGTCCTGACAGCACTCACATTCACACAATAGTTTTAGGTCACAAGCCAAAAAGTACAACCCAGAGTTCTTATCTTATAGACCAGCATAAAAGTTTTAAAGACACGTTATTCCAGAATCATGCCTAGATATGTTATTCTTTATTAAATTATTTCTTAGGAATGGCTTATGTGCTCTTGATGATGGGGACTATACCATGAAATGTCCAAACATTTATATATTTATTTATTTTAAACCTTTAATTTTGGTTTTAGAATCAATATTGGTTCTGAGGCAGAAGACCAATAAGAGCTAGGCAATGGAGGTTAAGTGACTTAGCATCACATAGCTAGGAAGTGTCTAAGGGCAAATTTGAACTCAGGACCTCTCATCTCTATTCTTGGCTCTCAGTCTCCTGAGTCACTTAGCTGTCCCCTGGCAAATCTTCTATTAACTTTTGGATTTCTTTTCTCCCCAACTCTTTTTTTTTTACTAAGTATACTTCCTTTAATACATTATATTAAAATAGGTATTGACAGGAAAATATATTCAGGGTGCTTTTAAATATACATATATATACATATATATATAATATGCTCACATATAATACATGGGCATGTCTCTATATAAATATTCACATGCAAATATATACATACATGTATACATATATATATAATATAGTCATTTAGAAATAATACTTTACAAGAGCAATCCTTCAAATAAACTGAGAGGGCCACCAAAAAATATTTTTTTCACCATTATTCTCAATATTTAAGCAGTAGAAAAAATGGTGTTTTGAAAATAATCACATGTAACTAAATATTTTCTTCATTCAACCTTGAAAGACTATCAATGAAGTTATGTATGTTCCGGGAGAATTAAGAAAGTAGGAAGTAACAGATTTTCAGTGGATCATTTTTCAATACACTCAAAAGCACCCAGATGGTTCTATGATCCCATTGATGTGGGTATTCCTTTCAGTGATGCTGACTGTAACACATCCCAGGCTGCCCATCTTGTCTGTGTCTTTTCCATTTCCTACCATAAGCTCAGCACAGGGTATCTGCTCCAAATGGCAAGGGTTTCCCTTTTTTTCTTTTGTCATCACCAGGATATCAATGGAACAGTTGGGCTAGCCTTTGATTATCACTCACTCTTACCCTCAATCTTCTTTTTCCCTCATACTTTTTTTGGTGATGTCCTTTCTAACACTCCTCTTTCCTAATTCCTTGCTTAAAATGTGCTGCAACCTGGACACACCTTTTCATTGACCTTAAAATTATTTCTAGTACCAAACTATGTTATTCCATGATTTGTGACCATGAACCCTCACTGGAAGAATATTGATGTTAAAAAAAATAGACCTTTGTTTCATGAAAAAATTTGAATTCACTAAAATAATTTTTTCAATTTCTCAAAGCTAGGTGGCATTGTGAGATAGAGTGCTGGGCCTGGAGTCAAGAAGACTCATCTTTCTGAGCTCAAATCTGGCCACAGACACTTCCTAGCTGTGAGACCCTTGCCAAGTCACTTAACCCTGTTTGCCTCAGTTTCTTCATGTGTAAAGTAAATTGGAAAAGGAAGTGGCAAACTGCTTTGGTAACTTTGCCAAGAAAACCCCAAATGGGGTAATGAAGAGTCAGGAACACCTGAAAACTGTTGTGAGGAAGATTATTATTTAGTTGTTATGTAGGAGACTTAGCAGGAAGGGCTGGAGAATTCCACATGGAATGGGGAAGCAGGAAGTTGCTTGCACTCTCTGAGAAGGACTCTGTGGTGGGAGTTACAGGCAGTAACTGATTCCCTGGGAGACCTCAGAGCTTGTGGAGTTGCACATTGATTCCCTGGGATCCTGGAGTGTGGTGAAGGTTGGAAGCAGAGGACATCTATCCTGCACAACAGCACTGAGTAGGGAGTGATCTGCGATCTGGTGGACAGTTTGCAGGTTCCTCTCCCTACTGGGCTGCTTTGGACCATCAGTTCTGGAGGAGTTGGTTCCTGGCATCCTGAAAACATCTCTGGACTCTACTGTGAGGATTCCCAGTACTGGAGTGGGAATCCTCACAACACCAACAACACTTTAGAACAGTGTTTCCCAAAGTGGGCGCTACTGCCCCCTGGTGGGTGCTGCAGCGATCCAGGGAGGCAGTGATGGCCACAGGTCCATTTATCTTTCCTATTCATTGCTATTAAATTAAAAAGTTAATTTCCAGGGGGCTAAGTAATATTTTTTTCCGGAAAGGGGGCGGTAGGCCAAAAAAGTTTGGGAACCACTGCAGTTTAGACCATTCTTCTGTTTAATTCTATATCTAAATGATTGGCTAGTTGAACACTCATCCAAAATATTTTTAATGATAGATAGGCTCAAAGGCTCCATTTAATTATCTGAACAATAGTCATTCTTCATCTACTTGCTCTTTCCTACATAGACAGGTCAAACTTACGAGAATGAATTGCATGATATAAAAGCATTTGAGTCAAATAAGAGTAGCCCAGTGGATAGAGAATCAGTCCCAGAGATGGGCATTCCTGGGTTCAAATGTGGCTTCACACACTTTCTAGCTGTATGACCCTTGGCAAGTCACTTAATCCCTGTGAGAATTTATACATGCATATATATGTTGTCACACATGACATGTACATATATGTATATATGCATGTACATATATTGAATATTGTCAGGATTATAAAGAGGAATGCTAAGTTTTTTATCTTTTGAGAAAAAAATCTTTTGAGCAGCTTTAGAGATGTATCAGTACTTCAAAGATCTCTAATTTCATGCATATGAGAAATTCTCACAGGGATCAGTTTACATCTCCTCCATGCTTCAACATGTAGTCTTTGAAAGTTGATCTGATCAAAAAGATCATTGTCAATCTGGTGATGAAACCTCTCCAAATTTAGGTAGGCTTGTCTTTAAACAATATACATATTGGTTATTATTAAACCTTACCAGGAGCCTTTTTAGCTTGGCAAAACCTGCTAGAGATCCCTTACTATTAGCACGACCTTTCAGAACACAAGGGTACATCTATACCCCACCAGTCCTTAGATTGAGTCTTCCATGGAAATTCTTAAAATAAAAAAGGTAAAAGTTAGAGTTGAGCATCTGGTCTATCTATAAGGTAGACTAGTATCCCCTGTGGATATTAAAAGTTTTAATATCTAAGGGAGTGATTCAAATGTTGTTTACCATTTCCTAAGACTCAGATTTTCTTTATTACTGAAGAACATTGCATGTATATATGCATGCTACATGTACACACAAACACATGTGTCTATATACACATGCGAACATTTGTGACATTGGGTATGGCTAGCCATGGAGAATTACTTCCTTCCAACATATACACACATGCACACATATTAAGTTAACCAGCTATAACATATGCAAGTGCACAGTACTGTGCATTTAAACCCACCAGAGCTGCAAGGGAAATAGGAGATAAAAGTCTACAAAGCCCCTGTTAGTGTTACCTGAAGTAAAACCAATGAACAAAATGTAGATAAGCTACAAAGGGTCTTTTCTTAAGGAAGAGAGAGGCTTTCTGTTATTTAAACAAAAGCCCAAAGAGCCTTTCACAATTGAGGAAATCTCAAAGTTGGTAAGAAGCTGAGTTCATCTATTTCCAGCTCTGCTTGAATCATGATTTCCCTCAACAGCATTCCTGATAATTCCTGGTCATCCAGTGTTTGTGTGATGACTTATAGTGAGGGAGAACAAATTGTGTCCCAAGATAGCCCAATCCACTTTTAGATAGCTCTAGTATGAAGCTTTCCCTCACTTTGAGTCAAAATTAGTTCACCAAAAGACTATATGATTCCATTTTTCTTTTGGTACTTGGGCAGTTAATTGTTATTCTCCAAATTACAAGGCTGATCCTCTTTAGTTCCATGGCCATCATGCTCTTGAACCTTCTCTTTCCTGTTTCTTACATAAGACTCCCCTCCCAACTCTGTGCGTTTTTGCTGGCTACTCATTCTTGAAATTCTCTCCATCCTCATTTTCATGTCTTGGATTCCTGGGTTTCCTTCAGGTCCCAGCTAATATCTTATCTTCTATAAACAGTCCTTCTTTATCCTTCTTCATGCTAATTCTTCCCTCTGTGATTATCTCATCTCTCATGCCTATATCTAACTTGTATCTTATGGTTGTTTTCATATGTTTTCTATCCCCCCAGTAGACTGTAGGTTTCTTGAGAATAGGGTCTGCTTTTACCTTTCTTTGCATGATCAACACTTAGCACCATTCCTGACAAGCAATTGTCATTTAATAAATGTTTCTTGACTTGATTCCCGGAGCTCATCTTCACACTGGGACTGATTGTCTTTGCTTTGAAACCTGACTTGCAGACTTCTACCACATAATATAATATTCAACATTTGCAAAGCTAGTATCTGCTAGCCACCTTGATGCCATACTTAGCCCTCATCCTCTCCTGATTATCCTCTTTTTTTAAGCCTTCCTTTTGACTTAGAATGGATTCTAAGTATTGGTTCCAAGGCAGAAGAGCAATAAGGGCTGGTCAATTGGGGATAAGTGATTTGCCCAGGTTAAGTGATTAACATAGCTAGAAAGTGTCTAGGTTCATATTTAAATCCATTAACTCCCACCTCCAGGACTGGCTCTCTATTCATTGAGCCACCTAACTGCCCCCTTTTTGTTTTCTTCTTTATTATTATTTTTAATCATTATATTATTCTTATTGTTTATTTACTTTTTATCATTTCTTAGACTTGTCTTTTTCATTGTGCCTTCTGAAAACCTTCTGTACTGGAAATAAACTCTTCTTCATGTTAGAGCTCTCTCTAACATTCCTTTGAATTTTCTGTTACTCATTGAAATCTAGGGTTGTTTTTTTGGTTTTTTTTTGTTTGTTTGTTTTTGTTTTTGTTTGTTTATATACCTGTTTGCTTGTTTTTCTGAAGACCAAAGTTCTTGGTATTCACTTCAACTTTGCTTGCTTCTCTACTCACATACTTAGGGATAAGAAAAGGAAAAAAAAAATATATATATATATATATATTCAGCATCCTCTGCTGATCATGGTCACTTTTAGACCTTCCTTCTTTCACCACTGATCAACTACTTCATCTTCTATAATTTTCACTTTGTTTCCAGATGTTTATTACTTTCATCTTCTTTCTATTTATCTCCAGGTCACTCTTCTTTCTCCCTAATAAGCCAGTAATTAGCTCACAATATGCTTTCCTCCATTATCCCTAGTCTGTTCAAATACTCTGGCTTCCACGTTCATCAACCCCTTCAACTTTCATGGCTTCTTTCTCAAGTCTATGTCAACTATTCACTGAAATATTCATACCTGAGACATTATATCCATATGCACCCCTACAGCTACACACATACAACTGAACTTGCCCTGGTAGCTGGAATTTCTAGTTCAAGCTCTCTATTTTGAGGTAGGGGAAAGGACCCCAGAGAGTAAAAAGATGCATAACGGGGAATTTTAAGGCATAGGAAGGAGAAAAGAAAGAGAACAAGAAAATGGAAGAAAGAGGAGGGGATGGAAAGAAGAAGAGAAGGAGAAATCAAATGATAGAAAGATGAAGACCTTGAGGTCACAGATGGAATTCTACCTTCACCCACACACACCCACTAATTCTATTCTTATGTACCCCATTATTTCTGGGACCCCATTAATACAAAAGGTTTGCATAGAATTCTTTCCTTAGGCAAAATGAAGGCTATTATATACCCCTTCTTCCTATGCCAAATATAGGATAATTTTCCATAACTTGTTTAAAAAAAAGGAAACAGATTTGAGATCTTGAGAGATTTGCTTTAATATCTCTGAAACATTTTCACAAAAGATGCTCTAAATTTGATGACCATTTCTAGTTCTTAATATGAATTTCATTTAAAAATCAATATAGAATGGGTGATGAAATTAGTAATACTCTTTTTTATACTAAGGAATTTGAAGAAGATCCTATCCTGAGAGTAAGCGAAGGTACTTCTCATCTGCTTAAGGATTTTTCTTCTGTTTTCTCACAAGCTATATTGTAATATAACTCCTATTAAGGGGAGAAATAGAGGGATTCTTCTGGTTGGAATTTTCTCTTCTTCATCTGCATGTAAACCTATTCTGCCTAATAGAATAAAAAAGTAAAACAGTACCAGTCAAAAGGGTGGGAATGAGTTTAAAGGAGTGGAAAAGGAAGGAAAAATAAGGAAGAGGAAAGAAACAAGAAATTAGGAAGATTAAGTAGACATTGAGGAAGAGTCTATGGTTCTTCAATGTATAACAACCATAAAAAAAGGGCCTGAAGAATAGTGTCATCTTTCCAGGAAGGAGAGAGGAATTATGGGTGAAAATTGAGGAGGATATTATGTTTTCATATTTATCTATTGAAGAGGGCACAGATAATGGAAGTACCAGAGATGTTATCCAGTTTCTCATCACACCTCTGATTTGGAAATTCCCTCCACAGATGTAAATCAACAACAAATTAGAAAATTAAAATAACTTATAAGTAGATTGTGAAAAGGTCACCGAAATGATGCTACATAGAACAATCTGGAATTATACCGAAAGAGTTATAAAACTGTGTATATCTTTTGATTCAGTATATGTTTGTTTCCTAAGGTGATCAGGGGAAAAGGAAAACCACCTATATGTTCTAAAATATTCCTAGCAGCCCTCTTAGTGGTAGCAAAGAACTGGAAACTGGAGAGATGTCCATCATTTGGGAAATGGCTAAACATATTGTGACATATGATTTTGATAGAATACTACCACACCATAAGAAATGATGAGCAGATTAATTAAAATAACAATAAAAACAATGGAAAGACCTGTATGAAATTTGGAAAAGTGAAATGAGCAGAGCCAAGGGAAAACATATATAGCAATAGAAATATTGTTTGAAGAATAATTTGTATATTTCTGCCTCCAGAGAAAGAACTGATAGAGAAACAAGCAAGACATAGTATTATATATAACATATCTTTTTGCTAAATGATGCCTTTGCTAGTGGGGGGGGGGAGGGAAAGGAGGAAGTTACCTGGGAATTTTAACGTAACAAACAAATTTATTTTTAAATGATGCTGGCAAAAGACTGGAAGGAGAGTTAGACATGTTTATGTACATGTATATGTATATTTATTCATATATAGCCCTATAAAGTAAAAACTTCCAGCAAAGATATGATAGCACCATATCCTATTTTATCAGTTACTCAGAGTGGTGTGCTCAGATCTACAGTGAATTGGAAGTAGAAGATCTAAGTTAAAAATTCTGTCTAAATTTATTAGTTTATTTAACTTTTCTGGCCCTTTTGGTTAGAAAATTCCAAATTCCAGGTCAGGATTCTATGAAACTTAGGCAGATATCAGAGAATGGAGGTGATGACTTTTATTTGCATCAAAGCTTACTTACTTCCAGAAGAAATTATGAAAATAATGAAAATTTGCCCAATTTAGGAAAAATGTTTAAGTTTTTGAAGCTTGCCATCACTCCTTTTCATCCTCTATGGATAGAAAAGAGGAAGTGTGTGTTGGGGAAATGGGGGGAAATGGGGATTCCCTGACACTCATCTGTTAGAGAATTTGTTTTATCCTTCTTCCTCACCTCTACTCCACCTCCCCACCAAAAAACAAACAAACAAACAACAACAACAACAAAAACAAACCTGCTTGTAAATCCTTCCTGTATACTGAGGTGTGAATGACTGAGGTGTGAATATTCCCACCTCCTGNATATATATATTCAGCATCCTCTGCTGATCATGGTCACTTTTAGACCTTCCTTCTTTCACCACTGATCAACTACTTCATCTTCTATAATTTTCACTTTGTTTCCAGATGTTTATTACTTTTCATCTTCTTTCTATTTATCTCCAGGTCACTCTTCTTTCTCCCTAATAAGCCAGTAATTAGCTCACAATATGCTTTCCTCCATTATCCCTAGTCTGTTCAAATACTCTGGCTTCCAAGTTCATCAACCCCTTCAACTTTCATGGCTTCTTTCTCAAGTCTATGTCAACTATTCACTGAAATATTCATACCTGAGACATTATATCCATATGCACCCATACAGCTACACACATACAACTGAACTTGCCCTGGTAGCTGGAATTTCTAGTTCAAGCTCTCTATTTTGAGGTAGGGGAAAGGAGGACCCCAGAGAGTAAAAAGATGCATAATGGGGAATTTTAAGGCATAGGAAGGAGAAAAGAAAGAGAACAAGAAAATGGAAGAAAGAGGAGGGGATGGGAAGAAGAAGAGAAGGAGAAATCAAATGATAGAAAGATGAAGACCTTGAGGTCACAGATGGAATTCTACCTTCACCTACACACACCCACTAATTCTATTCTTATGTACCCCATTATTTCTGGGACCCCATTAATACAAAAGGTTTGCATAGAATTCTTTCCTTAGGCAAAATGAAGGCTATTATATACCCCTTCTTCCTATGCCAAATATAGGATAATTTTCCATAACTTGTTTAAAAAAAAGGAAACAGATTTGAGCTCTTGAGAGATTTGCTTTAATATCTCTGAAACATTTTCACAAAAGATGCTCTAAATTTGATGACCATTTCTAGTTCTTAATATGAATTTCATTTAAAAATCAATATAGAATGGGTGATGAAATTAGTAATACTCTTTTTTATACTAAGGAATTTGAAGAAGATCCTATCCTGAGAGTAAGCGAAGGTACTTCTCATCTGCTTAAGGATTTTTCTTCTGTTTTCTCACAAGCTATATTGTAATATAACTCCTATTAAGGGGAGAAATAGAGGGATTCTTCTGGTTGGAATTTTCTCTTCTTCATCTGCATGTAAACCTATTCTGCCTAATAGAATAAAAAAGTAAAACAGTACCAGTCAAAAGGGTGGGAATGAGTTTAAAGGAGTGGAAAAGGAAGGAAAAATAAGGAAGAGGAAAGAAACAAGAAATTAGGAAGGTTAAGTAGACATTGAGGAAGAGTCTATGGTTCTTCAATGTATAACAACCATAAAAAAAGGGCCTGAAGAATAGTGTCATCTTTCCAGGAAGGAGAGAGGAATTATGGGTGAAAATTGAGGAGGATATTATGTTTTCATATTTATCTATTGAAGAGGGCACAGATAATGGAAGTACCAGAGATGTTATCCAGTTTCTCATCACACCTCTGATTTGGAAATTCCCTCCACAGATGTAAATCAACAACAAATTAGAAAATTAAAATAACTTATAAGTAGATTGTGAAAAGGTCACCGAAATGATGCTACATAGAACAATCTGGAATTATACCGAAAGAGTTATAAAACTGTGTATATCTTTTGATTCAGTATATGTTTGTTTCCTAAGGTGATCAGGGGAAAAGGAAAACCACCTATATGTTCTAAAATATTCCTAGCAGCCCTCTTAGTGGTAGCAAAGGACTGGAAACTGGAGAGATGTCCATCATTTGGGAAACGGCTAAACATATTGTGATATATGATTTTGATAGAATACTACCACACCATAAGAAATGATGAGCAGATTAATTAAAATAACAATAAAAACAATGGAAAGACCTGTATGAAATTTGGAAAAGTGAAATGAGCAGAGCCAAGGGAAAACATATATAGCAACAGAAATATTGTTTGAAGAATAATTTGTATATTTCTGCCTCCAGAGAAAGAACTGATAGAGAAACAAGCAAGACATAGTATTATATATAACATATCTTTTTGCTAAATGATGCCTTTGCTAGTGGGGGGGGGGAGGGAAAGGAGGAAGTTACCTGGGAATTTTAACGTAACAAACAAATTTATTTTTAAATGATGCTGGCAAAAGACTGGAAGGAGAGTTAGACATGTTTATGTACATGTATATGTATATTCATTCATATATAGCCCTATAAAGTAAAAAACTTCCAGCAAAGATATGATAGCACCATATCCTATTTTATCAGTTACTCAGAGTGGTGTGCTCAGATCTGCAGTGAATTGGAAGTAGAAGATCTAAGTTAAAACTTCTGTCTAAATTTATTAGTTTATTTAACTTTTCTGGCCCTTTTGGTTAGAAAATTCCAAATTCCAGGTCAGGATTCTATGAAACTTAGGCAGATATCAGAGAATGGAGGTGATGACTTTTATTTGCATCAAAGCTTACTTACTTCCAGAAGAAATTATGAAAATAATGAAAATTTGCCCAATTTAGGAAAAATGTTTAAGTTTTTGAAGCTTGCCATCACTCCTTTTCATCCTCTATGGATAGAAAAGAGGAAGTGTGTGTTGGGGAAATGGGGGGAAATGGGGATTCCCTGACACTCATCTGTTAGAGAATTTGTTTTATCCTTCTTCCTCACCTCTACTCCACCTCCCCACCAAAAAACAAACAAACAAACAACAACAACAACAAAAACAAACCTGCTTGTAAATCCTTCCTGTATACTGAGGTGTGAATGACTGAGGTGTGAATATTCCCACCTCCTGGGACATTTTCATTTTTGTAGGGATAAATACCTGAAACTGAAAGAATTGTGCCCCAGTGTTATAACAGAAGGCTTCAACCAGCTGGTGGGAAAAGAATTTAGGAGGAAGTGAAGCCTGGGAAGGAACTGAAATTATTCAGCACAGATCACCACTGCTCACTTGTTCTACATATAGGCCAGCCCTGTAGAGGCTGATAATCTGCCTCAGCATTTTTTGTGCCTGGGTTCGACATACTTGGTACATCTGAAACCCATTCCCAGGAGAAGAATTCATTCTCATTCTGGCTGTGCAATTCAGGCCAATTTCCAGACCTTAGATCTGTGTGTGGGTCTCTTTTTTCCTGCTCCCTCCCTTCCTCTCTTCCTTTCTCCCTCCCTCCCTGCCTCTCCCAGCCCAGCCCACTAGCACATCTGCTCTCTGTACAGGTGCTGCTTCTTTCACTCTGGTTATTGCTTTCTGCCTTATTTTCCTCTCACAGGCTTAGTTCAAGTGACAGCTGAACTGTCCACAGCAACCAAATAGACCTTGTCAGTGATCATTTCCGATTTTCTTTTCCATTCTGGTGGCAGACAGACCCTGGGGCATCAGAACATTCAGATCTGCCAAGGGCACATAAACTGAAGCAAGCAGACTGCGTCTCTGAACCAGTGACAAGAATATGAATGGATCCAGTTAGAAGGGAACTCCCCAAGCTTTCATTCACCCCTTTTATTGTTGGAGGCCTCTTTTCTTCTCCTTGGAGGCTGTCGCTTGTACTATTCCGGTCTATTCTTCAGACCCTTCTTCATCCTTCTCTCACCCCTCCTAGATCATGGATGCCAATTCTTGTTGCTGGGGTAGCCAGCTGGTGGCAAGGATGAAGGGCTTCACCATAATTAGCTCCTCTAAGAAACTGATATATGACAGACATCTTTCCAAGCTCATCTTGCTATATCAGACAGATATGAGACTTGTACCAGTTTCCCTGGCTAGAAAGAGAATTCAGACTGGATCATGAGATAATATGATCACAGGTTTAGAGGTAGAAAAGACCTCATAGATCATAAAGAAGAAATAACCCCTTCATTTTGGAGAAAAGGAAATTCAGGGCAAGAAAGGGGAAGTAACTTCCCAATATCACCCAGAGAGAAAGTAGTAGAGATGGAATTTGAGCCTGCTTGAGTTCAAAATCAGGCTTCTTTCCACTATTCAGGGGTCTTATGAGTACCTGCCTTTAGCAGAATGATCTGGGCTTAACCTCAGATTACTCTTTCCCTCTCCTTCCCACCTACCCAACCCCTACCATTTGTCATCTCATCTTCCTTTCCATTATCATGTAAACAAAATAAAGATCACACCAAATGATAGCCGATCAGAAAATGATCCCAAGAAATTCTCTGCTTAAGACAGAATACTCAAAATTTTTGAAGCAAAATCAGAAAAGAAAGTAGGCTTGACTTTAGCATAACTCCATATTCATTTAGAAAGATGTTTTTGGCCACTAGTTACATATACCTGGACAGTGACAAGGCACCCCTGGGAACAAATATAAAGCAAAGGGTTCCCACCCTCCACATTAACATCTTTTGTCCCAGGAAGATTTATTGGCAATATTTCTTCCCTTTCCTCTCATATCATGTTTCTTCCTAACTTGGGAAATTTTCGACAGAGTTGACATATGAAGAAGGAACTTGTTAGAGCCTGTTTCATAACTTTTCCCCCATAATTGCTGTTCTTTTCTCCCAGGTTATCATCCCCCCCCTTTGCAACCAGTAAGTTACACATTAAATAAACAACCAGAGAGTGAGTGATCCCTTCTTTCCTTGCCAGGAGAGAGAGACAGAGAGGGAGTGAATGAGAATCTGAGAAAATAGTTAGCGGGTGTTGAACCTGGAAGAATTTCATTAAAAAGCAAAACAAGAGAAAGCCTCCTGGCCCTTTATACTGTATTATCTTCTACAAAGTCAGGCCTCATCATGTTATATGAGATAGGATTACACAACAAGCCCAGGTCTACCTGCCCTAACCCCTGCCATGTCAGAAATTCAAACAAGAAACCTCTTTGAGATCAGCTAATCCTCTTTCACCTAAGTTTTCAAATCCAAGTCCAGCAAAAGTTCAGAAAAATGAACGTGATAGAAGATGATAAAGGAAGTGCAAATCCATGGGTTGGTAACTGAGGCATTCTTGGTTCTTAAACTTTTGACTGATCTTGGGATTTCAGAAGCAGGGTAGCAAGTTGCTGTCCACTCTCCTTCTGGGATTTCTCACACTGGTAGAAATTCTAATTTTTACTGGGGAGTTTATGTGTTGTTGGTAGGATCTGTAGTCAGAGTAAGAAAGAGTCACAGGAAGACCTACCCTTCCTAATCTCTCACCTTTCCTTTCTACCAATGAGAATTGCCTTTCCATTAAACCACCTGAAAATTCTCTTTTCAAGTAAGAATCCTCCACCTGATCTCTATCCTTCAGGTCCACAGTCTCAGAGTCTACTAGTTATTCACACTTTAGGCTCTGAGCAGATCAGTAGACTGCTTTTTCCTGAACAGAGGCATCAGAAGTTTTGTTATGTGTGATAGAGGCAATTTTAAAGTATGGGGAACTTCATGGAAAACAGAAATAGGTGAGAGTTATGAGGAGAGGTTTTGGACAGGGTGTGGCAACACAGCATTTGAGAGAAAGAAGAAAAGGAATTCCAGTTGTTGGAAGAGAAATGAGAAAAGTGAAGTCAGAAAGCTGGAAGGGACCCAAAAGACCAAACCCACTTATTTTACAGATGAGGAAACTGAGGTCCAAGGAAGAAAGATAACTTCGTTGGGGTCACAAAGACAATAGGAAGGCAAGGATTTGGCCTCAGGCCCTTTAATTATAAATCTAATGCTTTTATTTTCTCCTGTTATGGAGATGGAAGGGCACCAAGGTTGACTTCACCTCATCTGCGATTTTGCCAAGAACCTCTGCACACACAGGTGGGTAAAATGATGGATGGATCTTTTTCTTAACTTCATCCATATCTCCATAGAAATGGAAATATTAGGATCTGGATGACTCAACCCCAGGTTCTCTTTGACTTCTTAGACATGAAGTTCTTGCCTTAGTATCCATGTCCTACCCCCTGAACCAATTTTGGATTAGTATGCCAATCCACCACAGCCATAACTAACCTGTGACATGTTTTTGGATCAAGTACCCAAAGATGTCAGTAAGTCTAGGCTACTTAAGTCTATTTGCTGCCTACTTTGAGGAGAATACGGTAGACTAGGAAAACCACTAAACTTGAAGTTCATGAGACTCAGCTTTGAATCCTGCCTCTGACACTTCTAACTATGTGACCATGGAGAGGCTGCTCAAATTCTCAGAACCTCAATTTCTTCATCTGTCAAATGGGGGACAATACCTGTAGAACTTGTCTCACAAGGCTTCTCTGAGGCCCAATGCTTTGTAAACCTTAGAATGCTATTAAACACAGACTATTAATATCAACACACCCAATTCCTTAGTCCTATCTTATGATTCTAATAGCTAGCTATAATAATAATAGCTAGCATTTATATAACACTTTAGGGTTTACAAAGTATATTATATTTAGTATGCCCATCTCATAAACAACTTTGTTGGTATATGCTGTTATTATTCCCATTTTACAGATAAGAAAATTGAGGTTGAAAGAGGGTCCTAATTGGCTCAGAGTCACATGACTAGAAAATGTCTAAAGCAGGCTTTGAATTTGGTTCTTCCTGGCTCCAAGTCCAATGAATTATCTACTAGTTATGCATTCTAGTGTAGTAACTGGTGATTAAATATATATTCCAGTCTAGACTCTTCTATTCACTCTTTATTCAGAATTATCCCTAATGATGCTCTGGTTCATAGGCAGTCTTATTTCACTGAAAATGCCTTGGCTTCTTAATTGACTGGCTCAGCACTAATTTGATCGCTCTAGTGAATACAGAAGATGGATATTGTAAGGTGTATTACAAGAAAAAGTTCCTGCTTTTGAGGAATTGGTGATAGGAGGCAGCAGGGCATATTAGAAAGGAGGCTAGACTTAGAACTAGAAGAGCTCTGAGTCTGAGTTCTACTGTTGACACAGTCTAGTAGTTTGACCATGGATAAGCCTTATTTTTCTGAGCTCAGTCTTCTCACCTATAAGATTGGATAGTAATATCTGCAGAAAGACAGCATGGAATAATCATTAGAGAGATGATCTCAGAATCAGGAACATCTGAGTTTTAGTTGTGCCTCTTATATCTCCTGCCTTTGCGACCTTAGGAAAGCCACTAAATTTCTCATCACATCATGCAATGTCCAACTCACTGAATTATGGGACAACTGCTGATTTACATAGGCAGGAGGAGTTTACTTTCCAGGAGTTTGCTACACCAAATGGAATTGTAGTTTTAGACCCCCAAAGTGCTTACCCTACAGAGTTAATGTGATTAATGTAATTAATTTCATTGAGAAACCTTGGCTTCTATCTTGAGAGATTTATAGTTCAAAGAATTTAGTCGGAAGAGACTAAAAAAACCATCTGGTTTAACTTCCTCATTTTACAAACAAGGAACTGAACTCTAGAAAAGGAGAGTGACCTGCCCAAGATCACTTAGTAGGAAATAACAGAGGAAATAATCTGGGCTTTTTAAAATTCTAGATCAAGTGCTTTCTTATGACAACAAGTTGACCCAGGGAGAGGATAATGATGAGACACCAATGATTAAGTACCAATGCAACAACTATAGGAGGTTGGAGATTTCATAAATATGAGTTGATGTGGTTAAGAAAAGCTTAAAGTAGGTGATAAGGTGAATGGAATACTGTGCTGTCACAATAGTATAGGAATGGCAATACAGAAAGGGTTAGAATAGCATAAGCAAAACCAAAAAAATGGGGGTGAGAATGCTGTGTCTATGGGATGGTGGAGAGTCTAACATGATTGAAGTAGGAAGTTCCTTTAGGAGAGTGTGGGCATCTGAAGTTGCCTGCGTTAGTTGGACTAGTTTGAGATTTACCGTCAGAGTCAGGGAGTGGATATTCTCTACCTAATATCCTCTATACTCTACTTAAAAGGCATTTACGGTTTCTGATGAAGCAAGGTACATAGTGAAAGTGGTGATTCAGGAAGATTAATGTGGTGATGATATATGCAAGACAGACTGGAGAGGGGAAGAGACTGGTACAGTGAGATCAGTAAGGGAGACTATGTGATTCACGCATAAGATCAGGAGACTCCAATAAGGGTAGTGGCAAAGGGAAGGATATCACTATTGCCTTAGCCAAACATCAGAAACATATTTTATTTTATTTTTTTTAGGAACAGAATTTTCCACGTTTTAATGACTAAAAAGACAACATCATTAAGTCTTAAAAATGAGAACAATTAAAATATAGTAACAATTTTCACAAGAAAGTCTGAATAAAATGAGTTTTTAAGGGGGTAAATATTAGACTGTTCTAAAGTGCGTAGAGTTCTTTTAAAAGGTGCTGTTATGAATATAGAAACAATGTTCAGGTGACCTATAGAACAGAAATATTCAAGCGAAATATACATTTAAATGGTAGGCAGGCTTCATCTGCAATCTTTAAACTTTTAGTTCAGTATACAATATCAGGAAAGTGGCTAACAATATGATGCCTTCTATTAGGCATCAATAGTTAACTGGAGTTTGTAGGTAGGGTCTCAGTACTTCCATTGTAAAATTGCCTTGCTTTTATTCCTCTCTTCCTATACAATTTTACTTTGTATTAAAGGTTTTCCTACTTGTACACTTTTGCCTCTAGAAGGAAAAAAAACAGTTTAAAGAGTGGGCTACTGTGAGCTAGACAAATAGGAAAAGTTGTCCAAGGCTTAGAGGAGAACAAGCAGAAATTTTTCTTGTGTCTAGGCCAAAGAAAGATAACTGAAGGTATGTAACAATGAAATAACATTAGTGACCAAATTTTGACTTTTCCCATAATTTTGTGAAGTCTTAGAATCATCTATTTCAAAAGGTCACAAGATTACTCTTTGACCCTTCAAAAGTTACAATTTAAGAATGTCACAAAACTACTTCTTTCCCTTCTCTTCTCAGTGTCTTCAGTTCTCTCCAGTTAACCCTCACCTCACTGTCTCAGACTGTTCTCTTTCAATAAGAAACCAGCTGTCTTAACCCTTTCAATTTATTTTTCATTCCCTCCAAACTGTATTTTAACTGGATAAAAACCAAAGTTCTGGGTTCTTGGTTCCTGAGAACAAGGAAATCAGCTCAAAGTTTCCTGGTGTTTTTCCCAGTTATCATACTATCAAATAGATTGTTATTTTTATAAACAACACTTTTAAGTACCCTCATGATGTAGATGCTCCCAGTTATTGAATTTTTATGCTGAAATAGATTCCCAGAGGACCCAGTCTCTTGTCAGCACAGAAGACAGGTGGTCAGTATAATTAGTGATCATTAGGCTCACACTGTCACAATATAAATATTTCAAGGACTCTCCTGAGAACTGATATTTTGAGACCCTTGGAGAGCTCCCTGCCTCATTAATAAACTCCCTCTAATTTAAATTGTTTGATGATGAATGTAGTTCCCCCTAAATCCTATCTTTTCTCTTTAGGGAGAGAAAATTTTGGTCTTGTCATTTACTACCTATGTAATTTTAGTTAACTCATTTAACTTCTCTCAGCCTCAGTTTGCTTCTCTCCTGTAAAACAAGGAAATTGTATTAAATGATTTCTAAGATGCATTCTAGCTTTTAAATATGATTCTATGAATATCGGGTATGAGTCATCCTTTCATACCTTGAATAATTGGACACACAATTAAAATAGTCAAAGTTGTTCTCATTTTTCTGGTTAGATGAAGAAGAATGTCACCAAGGCTATCAGAGTCCTAATGGGAATGGTTTGAACTTCATAATAAAAACTGACATTTATATAGTGTTTTAAGTTTTACAGAGTACTTTGCCTGCATTAGCTGATTGGATTTGTAGACAATATACATACAAATAAAAGTTTGAAGGGGAGGCAATGAGCACCAACCACTAAGGAGATCGGGAAAAGCTCACAGAGGAGACAGCATAAAAGCCGAAAGGGAGATAGGGATGCTGACCAGCATATCTGAAGAGAAAGTATATTCTAAGCATGGGATGCAGCCTTTGCAAAACTGTGAAGGCAAGACATAGAGCAGTGATTCCCAAAGTGGACGCTACCACACCCTGGTGGGTGCTGCAGCAATTCAGGGAGGCGGTGATGGCCACAGGTGCATTTATCTTTCCTATGAATTCCTATTAAAATTTAAAAAAAATTAATTTCCAGGGGGCTAAGTAATATTTTTTTCTGGAAAGGAAGCGGTAGGCCAAAAAAGTTTGGGAACCACTGACATAGAGTGGAAATAGCAATAAGGTGTGCCCCAAAGATAAGTGATATTCCTAAAGTAGTCTATTGGAAAGGTAAGTCGAAACCAAATTGTAAAGGACTTTAGATGTTAGCTACTATTTATTTGCTCATTTTGCAGATGTGAAAATTGAGGATGAGAGATTTTAAATGATTTGGCTATGGCCACAATATCCCACATGGGATTTTGACCCAGATCTCTCCTGATTCCAAACACAACACTTTTTACTATATTACACTTGCTTTCATCTTCTGTTCTGTTCCTTTTATCATTGCTGGGGCTTAGCAAAGTACATTGAGAAGGCTAGTAGGAAAGGAAAGAGTGAAAATTAAATTAGATGGTGTTCTCTGATCCAGTCCCAGAGAAGCAATAGTCTCAGTGCTCACTAACAGGTACTCAGCTCAATTAATGGGAGTTTAGATATAGAGTCTTTTTCATTTTGAGGTTTAATTAATTTTAACTTGGTGCTAAGTATGATAAAAATAAATCCTCACTGAGCTAGATTCTTCCTTCTAGTAGTTAATATCTTTGAGAATAGTTCTTTGTAAAGTTGTGTGCCATATCTCTATTTCTCACAAAAATACTATGAAGTACACAGGTATTTTGTTACCATTTTATGGAGGAAGGATTTGAGGCTCAGAAAAGTCAAGAATTTAACTAAGATTCCATAGTCTATATGTATTGGCACTATGACTCAAGCCAAGAGCTCAGTCCACTGTACCAGTGTGTTATTCAGGTATCAAGTACTACAATTTGTTTAGCTTTTCTTTTCAATTCTTAGCTATCCCTCAATCTTGCTACAAAACTAGCCAACTTTTTCTTCTGAGTCTACATTTTCCTGATAGTATCCTTTATGCTACTTCTTGCAGGCAAATCATTGTTATGGCAGCCTTCTTATATTCACCACAAGTTACTTCATGGCCTTTTGTTTCCCTCTTAATTTTGATCCTTCAAAGATTCTCTTGTTCCATGACTCAGAGTCATATAGAATCACTAGGAGAATGTTGTTGCATTGTTTTTCAGGGAGCAGCTCAGGATTCTTGAAAGCTCACCCCAATTTTCTAAATGTAATACTTCCTGTTTTCTTCCTCTTATTGTAGGAAGAAAAATCATTGTCCATTTGCAGTATATGTTTAGGATATAACTGCATCAATTGCTTAATTCAATAGACCATGAATCCAATTTTATGTCAATATCTGGGAAAGAAGTGGTTTCAACTCATTTAATTGTGAGGATTTGCATCACTGGAGGTATTGAATATATCCATATGGATAAGATCACATGTACATTTGCATATTATAGAATATTCCATTACATTATTAAAATACAATTTGTTCAACCATTCCCCAGTAATTGGTCATGCCAGCTGTTTCCAGTTTAGGATTGACTGTTGTTGGTTTTTTTTTTTTTTTGGTTGTTGTAGGTTGGTTGGCTTTTGCATTTACAATGAAAAGATTTTTGTGTTTATAACATCTCTAGTATGTTATTAAAATCTATCCTCTTTTTAGTTAGTATATACATATTCATGTAAATGTTATTTCTTTGATAGAATAGAATTTCCTTAAGGCCAGGAATTGCCTTATTTTTCTCTTTAATTCCTTAGATACCTAGCACTGTGCCTGGCACAGAGTATGTCATAGAAGTTATTTAATAATGATCTTTCCCCTTGAATTCTAAATATATATCCTTCACACCAGCAGTAAAAACCTTTGGTAGCTTCTTTGGTAAATATGCCTTCCTGTTTTATGTCTTACATGATATCAATAATTAAAAGGGGGCATTAAGCAAAGTGATCTTTGTTGCTTTGTCTCTTAAGGAACCTTTTATGATCTTAACATACATATGGGAGCAATGTTCTTGGGGGAGAGCCTTTAAAGTACCATTTTGCTATATGTATTTAGGGAAGTGCATTAGAATCAAGCACTAATTTATGATCAACTAAGCAATAAAAACAAGGGAAGCTTGTATTCTTTGCACTGTTCAAATGATTTAAGGTTTCTTTTTCTTCATATTGCATATTGTTTCGTGATTTAAATCCTACCTAACTCTTTGTGATCCCATTTGGGGTTTTCTTGGCAAAGATGCTAAGAGTGGTTTTTCCATTTCCTTCTCCAACTCATTTTACAGATGACGAAACTGAGATGAACAGAGGATAAGGGATTTGTCCAGGGTCACCCAGCTACTAAGTGTCTGAGACCAGATTTGAATTCAGGTCTTCTTGACTCCTTGCCCAGCATTCTATTCACTGCACCACCTAGCTGCCCTTATTATTATTTATGGTTTCTAGTAGTTCTATCATCACATCTTTCAAAAAAGAAAGAAAAACATCTCAGTGAATCAATACTAAATACCATTCCACTTCCTTCTCCTTACTGGTGGTGGTAGGCTTGAGAAAGCCTAGGACCTGACATGGAAACAGGTTTTGAACAACGATGAATGTATAACCGAGTGGAATTACTTGTCAGCTCTGGGAGTGGGGAGGGAAGGTGAGGAGGGAGGCAAGAATCATGCAACCATGGAAAAATACTCTAAATTTTAAAAAGAGAGAGAGAAACCCTAGGACCATCCTCTCCCTTTCCAGGGCCACCTTTTTGGGAAGAATCCTGGCCATGATTCATTTCACTCTCACCTTGACTCTGTGGATTCTATCTGCTCCAAGTCTCCTGCATTATCCCCCATCTAATACCCTTTCTTACCCTACTCCCACTTTCTAGTTCCTCCTTACATGTTATTTTCTCATTAGGATGTACACATATATCTTTTTGTCCAGTAATGCTTTCTCTAATGGGAGAATGGAAGAGGAGGGAGGGAGTTAACTGGGTATTTTAATGTAACATAAATTTAAATTTAAAGAAAAATATAAGCTATTTGAAGATAGGAACTGTCTGACTTGCTTATGCTTGTGTCTATGGCACTTAGCACAGTATCTGGCACATTTTAAGTGCTTATTATGCTTAATAAAAATATGCTTCCTCTCTTGCTCCCTCTCCTCTCCCTTTCTCCTTCCCTTCCTCCCCACCTCTCTCTCCCTCTTTCCCTCTTCCTCCCTCTCCACCCTCTCTCTTATTTTTTATTTTATGATATATCTGAAATGATCCAACCTTAATTATTCAAAAGATAATCTTTAGAAATCAATAGCAATGGAAACATACATAAAATAATATAGGAAAATATGTATTTCTCACAGTCTGAGGAATCTATGACTAATATTACATAGTGTATAACATCCACTTGTGCTTTTTTATGATATATATGTGCATATGTATATATCCTTTCTCTATCCAACAAGCTATACATGCCCTAATTCCCAGGTCATCTTATTTGAGCCTTTTGTAATCTTTTCATTTCAGGCTCAGTTAATCAATTAAAGGCCTTTTCTTCATTGTACACTAACTAGACATGAAGCAGTTACAGAATATGTCTTCATCCACTGAATCAAGGACAGGATTCTCCATTAACTGTCATTACACACTTAAAAAAGCCAGTTCACTAAGTTCCCTATCTACGCCATAAAGGTTGGTAGCTTACACAGCCCTTATTGCATGATCTGATGACTAGACCTCATATGGACAGTCAGTTCTCTGTTACATTTCATTTTCTTGGTCAGGTTTAGCTCATCCTAACCTTTGGTACTGCTTACGGTCTTTTATAGAACTATGCCATCTTTTCTTACTTAAATTTGATTCTATCCATAGCAACACATCTTTTTAAAAAATCCAAGTTTGTGAATTCCTTGCACATCTACATCATTTTCTTCAAACAACTTCCAATTGTCTTCCTCATCAGAATTATTTGCATTGGTGATGCCAGTATTTTATCTTTTTGAGTTTCGTATCCCTCCTTAATAGACTTCACCTCTAGAATTTTAGTTCATGTTGTATTGTTTATTATTCCAATTCTTGCTTTGAAACTCACCAACCAAACTTTAGAATGCATGCCAGAATAGGCCCAGTTTTCTTTTTCTTCTCTATCACAAAATCTAAGAGTCACCTTTTCCATAGTTGCTATAATTTCCATTTAAGGAGCCAGTCCCTCCTTGTTAGTAAGGGTTTTCCCCCTTGTTTATTCTTCTACTTTTTTGAAAGATGAAATTATCACTAAGGCAAATCAAGAACTTATCAACTTCAATATCCCTGGTATCTCCCATACTTTCCCTAGTTATCTCTGGTGCTTTTTGGTAGAGGAAGGTAGGCATAATTTGAGTCCGGGTCTCTCTGTCTTGCCCAGGCTGAGAGAGCAGCAGCTACTTCTAGATCAAATTACACTTCTGATCAGCATGGAAGTTTTGACCTGCTCTTTTTCTGATGTGGGCCAATTTTCCCCTTTTAGCCTTGTGGCTCACTGCTCCAGAGAATTCACCATAGTGGTGCTAGATCTAATGTAGAGATTGATTAGCTTTAGCCTGATTGCAGCTCAATCATACTCAAGCAATCCATCAGCTTCTTCTTCCTCTCAGTAGCAGGGATAATAGGCAAGTGCCACCATGCTCCTGTCCACACTTTGGGGAAATCAGTTGTAGTCCCATTGTAAGGAGTCAGCATGCTACCCTCCTTTGTAAGTTTGGGATGGTGGCTGCTGCCTTATCAGTCTTCTCTGTTGTATCTCTTACTCTCTGTGTGTTCCCTTGTTTGTCACTAGCTAAATTATATGGTCATCCCTTACAAGGGTCCATTACTTTTATCATCAACTGGCTCGTTTAATTCCTTTGCAAAATTTCTTTAATTCTTAGCCACAGACCCTTCCATGCCACAATCCACAAGATAACCTTTGTTTCTTAAAGGCTATAAATTTATCTTGTTCTGGCTCAGGGCATTGCTAGGGTGAAGGTACAGATCTTCCTCCTTCCCTTTTATGGAGGCTGTGGGAAGTAATTCTTTAGTAATTTTAACAACTCACTAGGTGAGAACTGAAAGGGTTTGAGACATATTTGGGAAGAGAGTGTGGGTTGCTCCTCCTTATCTTCTAGACCTGCAGGGGAGTGAGGTGAGATTCATAGCACTCTAACAACAGGGGAGGAAAGATGCAAATTGTGCAATTTCTGGTAAGGTGACCTGGAAAAGAGTCCTCTTTTTTTAGATATAAGGTACAAGGTGAGCTCCTAAGAGATCCTGTTTAATTTGAAATTTGGGGCTGTGGAAATCATCACTTAAAAAAAATCTTGAGAAAATGAAGACATTCCAAAAATGTAGGTACTCTCAAGATGAGTTTTAAGCCATAAAGCCCTAAGTTGAGACAGAGATTCCTGAATATACTTCGTTTATGGAACATGGCAAAAAGTCAGTCCCCTGAAGAAGGGAATGTGCACCATCTACAGGAGTACATGGAGAACTGCATGTAGAGAAACTAACATGAAGGAGGGATGGATGCCTGCTATTTGCTAGGAGCTGAGGAGAGATCCCAGATGTGCACCTGTTGGACAATGCAGGGAACTGAAGAATATCATGGAGAGGTGCAATTCTGGATACTCTAGCCAGAGTTCTTTCCTTTAGAAATAACTAAGACCATAAAGGCAGGGACACGGGTGATTGACTAGCATCTTATGTCAAGAATAGCCACAACTACAACAATGAGTATTAAGATAATGCTTTAAGATTTACAAAGTGCTTAACAAATATTATTTTATTTTATACTTACAAAAATCTTAGAAGGTAGGTGTAATTATTGTCCTCATTTTATAGGTAAGGAAACTGAGGTTAACTAAGTTACTTAACTGAGCTTCAGTAAATTGGCCAGGGTCATTTAGCTAATAAATGAGAGAGGCTAGATTTGAACTCTGGTTTTCCTGACTCCAAGCTCAACATTCTACTGCATCACTTAGCTGTTGTAAATAAGCCCATTGGTGTTTTGAACTTTGTAAGCCCGTGTGATTATTTATAGGAGGAAGTGTCAAGTAGGAAAGCTCTTAGGTCACCTAGGGAAGGACAATAAAGTTATAAGTCTCTCAGAGTGTAGCCAGTGTAGATCAGTTTTGCAAGTAGGGAATCACTAACACCAGAGTTGTATTAAGTTACTTTTTTCTGGGAAATTACTCGGTCTGGAATGTGTGTCCATACCAAAGTAATAATTCTGGAATAAGTTGGTCACCTTTCCCATAATATAGAGAGGTCAGTTTGAGATCACCTATTCTCCCTCTTCCAATTATTTTGGCACCATTGGATAAAAAAAGAGAAATAACATTTTGGGACATGAAATGATATAAAATATTTAAATATAGCAATGTATGACAATCCTGTAACATTCTTAACTTAAATGTTAGAAATAAAATTCAGAAAGCAGGAACTCTAAATGATATTTTATTTGAATGCAAGAGTTAATTAAACAGATTAAATTATGTACATGGTTTAGGTTTGTTATTGTTTTTATGTCCTGTACGCATTCAGAGAGTGTGTCAGATATAAATTATGATATTAAATAAAAACTGGCATTGGCATTGACTTTCCTTACTTGAGAAGCCAAATTAAAGTTTATACTGTTTTCTTCCCAAAGCCAAGAGAAATGTAAGTTGTGCCAAAAATTTCCTTCATGAATCCAGTATGTTGGACTTGAACTGGGCTAATGGAGGCTGAGAATCTCCCAGAGGCATTGTTCTCAAACCTGCAAAACGATTATCTTCTGTAGAGGCATGCTTCAGCAGCAGTGAGGCCTTAATGAATACCAGAGGAGGAAAAAGACCTAGAAGGATGGTCTGGGTCTCTGACTTCTCCAAGATTCCTTGTTAACCAGGTACTTCGAAGGGAGGCAGATTTTGAAAGGAGAAAATAGGATAGAAGGAAAGGAAACTGGATCCATTTCCTACTCTTAAATTATTGGTCTGTGTGATCTTGGGCATGAGACTACATCTCTTGTTTTCCTCATTTGTAAAATGAAGGGGTCAAGGAGAATGAGAGGAGTGGACCAGGTGATTTCTAAGCTACCCTCTGTATCTTTTAAATTTTGTTTTCTCAATTATTTGTAAATGAAAAAAATTAACATTTACTTTTTAGATTCCAAACTCTCTCCTTCTCTCTCTTCTTTCCTCCCTTTGAGAAAGCAAGCAATTTGATGTAGATTATACATGTGCAAACATGCCAAACATTTCCATATTAGCTATGTTGCAAAACAAATCATAGACCAAAAAAAACCCCACAACAATAATAAAAGTTTTAAAAAGCATACTTCAATCCTCATTCAGACTCTATCAGTTCTTTCTCTAGAGGTAGATTGCAGTTTTCATCATGTCTTTTGGAATTTTCTCGTACTCTCTACATCTTAAAAAAATCACAAGACAGTAATTTTTTGATGTCTTTAAAAACTGGAAATATGTTCCTTAGAAGGAGACAGGAAAAATGAAAGTAAGACAGAGAGTTGGTAACAAATTAAATTCAGCAGATATTTATTAAAGACTTACTCTGGGGCAAAGATGTTACTGACCTCAGTGGGTTTATGATCTAGTAGAAGAGACAAGACGTGATAAAATCCAGAATATAAAACAATGCATAAGAGACAATGTGATATAGCAGAGAGAGTTCCAGATTTGGAGTCAGAAAGAGAACCTAGGGTCCAAATCTTAGTTCTCTTCCTATAAAACCTATTGGCTCGCTCTCCTGGGAATGGCCTCCCCATTCTAAGGGGCATCTCTGAGGACTTGGGCTTTCTATTACTTTCTTTTATTTGTCTCTCATGAGTCTCCATGCAAGATACTCCTCTGACACTAATTAATCAATTGTTATCTTTAAAAAATTTTTTATTTATTATCAATGAGCAAAGTTTATAAGAGGGTATTTACTAAGAAGGTATAGGAAAGTCAGAAGTACAAAAACATTTCTTCCAGCTGGGAGGTACACTCTCCTTTATGCATATACTCAGTCCTCAAGGAGATTGGGCACAAATTTAGAATAAAAAAAAAATATAAAGGTACAAATGTAGCAAACATATGGGGACAAGGGACACCTTATGACTTCTGACCTGGAGAGTCCTCCTTCCCTCAGCCTCTTAACATACTACCCAACAAGTTTAGTTCTCGGTGTAGCATTGTTGATTAATGTCAACCCCTTGCTAAATTGGACTAACTCCTTGTAGAAGGTGATTTCCTAGCTTCAGGGTGAATCCCCTGTTGTACTGGGGCAAGTGCTCAGAGCTACATGAGCTCTTTAGCAAATTTAGCTCTACTGCTCTACCACAATGAGTTTTTCTACTTATTCCATTTATTGGACCTCTAAAGGCTATTCTGATTGACCTTTTGAAGTTCAGGAAGTTGTAATCTGGTTCATTATGTCTCTGGGTATTCATTCACCTAAGATCAGGAAAGAATAAATACAATTTGGGGAGGGGAGAAGCACCACATGTCCCTGACACATAGTTCCCCAACCTGACAGCTTGAAGAAGTCCCTCCTCATTAGACCTCTGCCAGAGAAGAGAGCAAGATATTGTTGGCTGGAATCTTTTGCATTCACACTGAGTTACCCTTTAGCCTTTATCTAGTCATTAGTCCTTTCAGAACTTTAGCCAACCAGCTTTATCATTATCATACAGTTTCTTGAGTTCCCTCAGTCATACACACCTGGAAACTAGCTCCCTGCACTTCTCAGTGCTTCATTGAAAGCAGGCAGAGAATTTGGGGTGCTTTCGATAACCCATTAGGAATAATGGTCAGTTGACCTCTAAGAATTAGACTAGTTCCTCCCCTCTTTTGACTACTGATTAATCCTAATTTTCCTCATAACACTACCTTGAGGACAAAGTAAAGACGAATAATATCTTTGGTCTTAAATTTCCTCCTCTGTAATATTTAAAGGCCAGCGAAGGTCAGGAATTTAACTTGGGGTTTGTGCATTTGTTTTTTTTAAAAGTTTTCACAACTGTATTTCTATATAATTGTGAGCTTAGGTACCTTATTTTATGGATTTAAAGACATTATTCTAAGAAGGGATCATAAGCTTCACTAGACTTCCCAAGGAGTCCATGACCCCAAAAAGAGAAGAATCCCTAGACTAGATGACCTCTCAAGTCTCTTCTGATTTTTAATCTGTGATGCTAAGTGTCAAGCAGGGATATGAAGTAGCTAGAAAGATCTGAGGGGGGAAGGATGAAGAGAGGTGACTCAGAACTGATAAAAGAGCCAAATGGTTAGAAGACATCCCAAAGAACTGGAGACTTCGAAGGTGAGGGGGTGCACAATAAAGTAGAAGCTCTAAGCAACTTGCACCCAGAATTCTACCCAGGAGCCTTTCTGAGGAGTCTTAATCACTGTTCCCTGGCTGCAACCCAACTTGGGAAATTATCTTCTGGCACACCCCAGACTGTCAAAAGTCGAGGTGACTCCCTTGGCCTACTGGCATTCTGGGTGCTGGGCAGGTTGTACACCATGGCTGCTGCCTGCTGGCCCCAGTCTGCCTTCCAGGGAAAAGAGTAGGGTTACAGCAGTCTCCAGCCTCTTTTGGTCAAATATTACTAAGAGAATGTAGCTGGCCAGCCAGTGCTAAAAAGCTAAGGGAGAACTGAGAGCCAGAAGAGGGGAGGAGAGAGGCAATGGGCCAGAGATCCTAGCCCTTGAGCACTGTCGGAAAATGATCCTGCCTTTCTCACATGCAAGGCTTTAGGTTGTACCATTTAAGACTGTGTGTGTGCATGCATGTGTGTGTCTTTACTATGAATACAGTTCCCATGACCATGAGGAGATTTGCCAAGTAGGCCTCGGGCAGCTCATGGGAATAGGGTTCAGCTTCTGGATTCCTTCACAAGTCTCTCCCTTTCTCAACCCTCAGGGTCTGGACGAACAGGACTGTATCCTACCTCCATAGTAATCCCTTTTGTGACCTGGGGTCAGAGCAAATGGAGATTTACCACTCTCCTGAATTGAATTTCTTTTCATTCTCCAGAAGCCCTTCTGCTCCCAGCCCTTGCCAGTATCTTGGCTTATTCTGCATTGTTTAGGTAACTTGAAGCATCCCTTCCCTCCAGCTTGTAGCATTCCCTCTAGGAACAACAGGCACTGGGGAGGGATGAGCAAAGATGAGTCAGTTCATCATGTTTCTTGGATTCTTATCGGTCATGGTTGAAGTCAATCAATCTCAAACAAGCATTTGTCAAAGGCTAAGTATATTCTAAGCACCAGGGATACCGAGACATGACTCAAACAGTCCCTGCCTTCCAAGAATTCACCCTTTAAAAAAAATTATACTCTGATAGAACCAAGGAGAATTTCTTTGTTTCTTCGGTTGAACTCTCTCAGATACATGTTGACACCAAAGGTTTGATCTCATAGAGATACAGTGTTTTCTATACTTTCTCTTTCACACAAGAACTAACTGTTGATATTGGTCACCACGGCCAAAAAATTCGTTACCTAGTGCTCAACCACTATACTAGTGACAAGCTGCTCCCAATTTATCATGACTGGTCCCAATTCAAAGCTCTGAAACCTTTCTAACTTCACTGCGAATTGACCTTTTCATGGTATAATGGCATCAAGCTCATAAAGAGACTTTTCTATTTCCAATGAAACTTTGAATTTTGAATTTTGAAATTTGAAAAGATCCAATGATCTTTTCCATGAAATAAAATTGTTAATCATTTGTTTTTTCACTCAGGCAAGATACTCCATAGTTTCCTCTTTGGTTACCATGGACTTACTAAATAAGCTGCATGGGTTGCTAAACTCTTCAAAACAGGTGATCTTGCTCAGATCAGTAGATAGAGCTGGTAAACTTCACTGGCTATTTGATTGAAGATAAAGGAAATGCTTTTGGAACAAAGTGGCAAAAATATTTCTCCACTGCCCTTGAAAATAGAGAAAAGATGGCTGGCCAGGAATCCAGGCTAGAAATGTTGTTGGGTTAGTTTTGTGCATTACACTCAAGGAACCATTTCCTTATCAACCTAATTCCTGAATCAACTCAGAAAGATATTTTGTTATTCCCAGGAAGAAGGACTGTTCATTCAGACTTGATACATGTAATTAGCACCGTATGTCTCTCCTCCCCTGACTCTATTACCCATCCCAGTAATTACCTGGCATTCTTCCTTTTTGGTTCTTATTAATGGTTTTTATCTCTTAAAGCTGTTGGGATCCCATTACTTTTTTCTTCTTCCCTTTCCACAACTGCCCTTCATCTATTCCCTCTTTCTTTTAGGAACCACCTTTCTCTGCAAAGCACTTTGTTTTATAATTCTAATGTAATAAGTGTTTAATAAATGGTTATTGTATTGCCTTATACTGTAATGTTTTCTATTGTATTCCTCTATTGTCTGATGATTTTTTTAGTCAATTTTGTTCAGTCTTGTCCGCCTTTTGATGACCCCATGGACCATACTGTCATTTCAGTTTCCTTGATAAAGATACTGGAATGCTTTGCCATTTCCTTCACCAATGGCTTAAAGGAAACAGAGGTTAAGTGACTTGCCCAGAGTCACATAGCTAGTAAGTGTCTGAGGCTAGATTTGAACTTAGATCTTCCTGATTTCAGGCCTACCACTTTATCCACTGAGCCACGTAATTCTTTCATTTTAGTAGACAAGTCTTTCATTTTACTAGATAAGAGAGCAGAATGGATTGAACACTGACCATGGAGTCAGGAAGACATAGATTCAAATACTACTGGCTGTATGACTATGAACAAGTTACCTAACCTCTCTGAGTCTCTGTTTACTTACTTATAAAATGGAGATAATAATAGCACTTACCTCAGATGAGTGTTTTGAGAATCAAGTGAGATAATATAAGTAAAATGCTTTATAAACCATGGCAGAGTTGCATAGTGATTAGGGACTGGACTTGGAGTTAGGAACACCTAAATTCAAATCCTACCTCAAATATTTATTAGTTGTGTGTCTCTCAGCAAATCACTTAGCCTCTCTGGGCCTTAGTTTACTCATCTGTAAAATGAGGGACTTAGACCCAATAATCTCTAAATTTCAATCATCTAAATTTGATCTCTAAATAGATGATCCTAGGTACTCAGTAATTTGAGTTGTGTTCATTAAAATCAATTAAAGCATGTAGATTAACTTATAGATAAACAGTATGAGGACATTGTAGAGTATAATGAATTATAATGAAGGGGGATTAATAATAAAATGGCATTCATCTAGTACTTTAAGGTTTACAAAGCACTTTTTACACATTAGCTCATTTGAGCTTCATGGTCACTGTGAAGGAGGTACTGAAGATTTTATTTCTGTTTTTAAAAAATGAAGAAACCACAGATCAGAGAATTTTATTGATTGGCCCCTGGTTATGTAGTCAGTAAGTATTGGAGGCAAAATTTAGACTCACGTTTTTCTGACTCTAAATCTAGTACTTATTCCACTCCATGGTCCTGCCTCTCATTTTTATTCATTCATTCATGTATTTATTTTAAACCCTTACCTTCTATCTTACTATCAATTTGAAAAAAGAAGGGTAGCAAGGGCTGGGTAATTAGGGTAAAGTGACTTTACCAGAGTCACATAATTAGGGAATATCTGGGACCAGATTTGAGCTCAGATTCTCCCAATGATAGGTCTGGTGTTATATCCATTGAGCCACCTAGCTGCCCTCTCACTTGTACTTATTATTCTAACATATTCATTTGACACGAGCTCATAGTCTTGGGGAATCTCTTTTAATCACTCCTCTCAGTCACTACTCTTTTTGTCCATAAACTCATTAATCCTTTGTTCATCCTCTTTCCATTGGGCACAAGGTAAACTACTACTAGAGTTTGAGAATCCAAAGAAGCAAGGTGATGTCCTGGTTGGGTCCCAGGTTTACCTTTTTCAGTCTTCTCTTGGAAGCTCCTTGGAAGTCCATAGACATACAACTTACCAGCTCTGCCAGTGGTTCTCTGGCTTCTACCCCTAGGAGTCCTATTTTGTTTCTCCAATTTTTTTTACAGCCTGCAGAGAGGCTGTTTGTGTAACTCCCTGAACCCCGGAGCATCACCACATCATGGACATTGAGTATCTTGTCTTTTCCTTGCTTTGGCTGCTTGGCTTTGCTCTGCCCAACTCTGCCCCCTAGTGTTATCAGGACACCCAGATTCAGTTCATCTTACCTTTGATGTGAAATAGGCAGGCACAAGCTATTTGGGCACATTAATCATCACTCATTCATTTTGCTTATTTGTTCAGTTAATACAGAGAATAGAAATAATACATATCTTTCTTATGAGGAGAAAAGTAGAGAACTCTGGGTGTGAAAGGCACTTTATATTGTCTGATTTGATTGTTTTGTTGGTTAGTTTTATTTCCCTGGAAATTTTTGTTTATAAGGGAGGACTCATTGTCAAAGGAAGCATATCAGGAACTTAGTGGGTATGTGTCATTTTAAGCATCCTTTTTTTAAAAGAATTTTTAAAGTTATCAAACATTAGATAAAAGGGATGAGCATGGTACAAGAGAAAGGGATAGATTTGGAATAAGAGGAAATGTCCTGGTTCTCTTGCCAGTGTTAATTGTGGCCAAATCATTTAGTCTCTCTAGGGCTTAGTTTCTCCATATGTAAAATAGTTGGTTTTAAATGGCCTCCAATGTCTCTCACTGCTCTAAATCTATGTTCTAAATGCAATGCATCTTCATTATTAAATTTAGTGAATTTTACAATTTTGCTAAATTTCTATGGTGGTAAATGGTTGTGATATAGTGGAAAGTGCTCCAAGATTAGACTTCCAATATCTGGGAGGACTTGGGAGCATCACTTCTTCTCTCTCATCCTTAGTTCCTTCCTTTTTTTTAAATGAAGAGGAAGGACTAGATCAGAGTTGGTGAAGTATTGGCACGTGTGCAGAGCCGGCACTCAGGGAGCTGCTCCATTCCCACTCTTTCCAGCACCCAAGGACATTTTTTGCATGCCAGGCACTACAACCTTACCATGGCCCAACCTCTTAAGAATAACAACCTCATTCACAAAATAAAGATAGCACAGGAAAATCATAAATGTCATGTGAGGATGAACGGATGGCTTTAATACAAAGAACACAGACATGATACTATGGTATTGGCTTAGAAGTACTTGAAGCCAAGTGCCCCAAGAATCACATTTGCAATACCCTTTCACTAAAAAAAGCAACCAATGCCACTTTAGAATTTCATGTAATATATAATGCCTTAATAGAAACATTAGGCTTCTGGAAGAGTTGTAGGTTACATGTAAAAGTACTGCATGAGAAAACTTGGGTCCACACATTCCTGGAATAGATAATCTTTAGCATATATCTTTTATACAGGCAATGATCAATTGTTTAATTTACTTTCTTCTACCAAACTCCCAGTAAGGACCCCAAATTACCCATAGACAGTTGTGTGTAGAGATCAATAGTACTTTTATGTTCCTCACTCTAAAGAGAATGAGATACCATGTATGGTGGATCCTTTTCACTAAAGAAATAGACTATGGGAAAGTCAAATGTAGAATAATAATATAATAATGATGGTGATGATGCTAACATAGAATACATTAAGGTTTGCAAAGCACTTTACAAATATTTCATTTTAGGCTCATAACAACCCTGGGAGGTAAGTGCTATTTTTAACACCCCCATTTAACTGATGAGGAAATTGAAGTAGATGAAAAGTTAAACAGCTTTCTGAGGGTCACGGAGGTTGTATTTGATGCCACATTTGTTTAATCTAGTGATGTGGTAGGTATGACATCATAAATGGTGCAGTTCATCTTTTATATATGAACTGAATCAAATTTGGATCACTTATTTGTCACAGACTGTACTATTTGTTACTTATACTTAGGTTATCTTATATTGTATTGTCTTCTTATTTATGCAAAGATCTTGGAGAGAGAGAGAGAGAGAGAGAGAGAGAGAGAGAGAGAGAGAGAGAGAGAGAGAGAGAGAGATTGTGTGTGTGTGTTTGTAGTGTGTGTGTGTAATTTCTTGTACTTATGGGATCACCAGATGAACAAACAAGAAACAATGTGAATGTTTCTAGGAAATGGCCAAACTGCTATTATTTGTGACAAATTTTAATAACACTAAGGCAAGAGATCTAGGACTGCATAGCAGTTTTCTTTCATTCATTTTATTTAAAACATGCTGGGTATCACAGTTAGATACTTAAAAAATCTGAATCATTATTTTCCTATCCCTATCTTCAGTTTCCACAATATCATTCATTTAAATTTAACTCAAGGGGGCAGCTGGGTAGTTCAGTGGATTGAGAGCCAGATCTGGAGATGGGAGGTCCCAGGTTCAAATCTGGCCTCAGACACTTCCCAGCTGTGTGACCCTGGACAAGTCACTTGACCCCCATTGCCTACCCTTACCACTCTTCTGCCTTGGAGCCAATACATAGTATTGGCTCCAAGGCAGAAGGTAAGGGTTTAAAAAATAAATAAATAAATTTAACTCGATACTGAAATACTAATGAAATTAGTGATATAACATCTTTCGAAAGAGAAAGATAGTTTTAAAAGTCATTCTTTTTGAGTTTTTAAACCCACTTAAAGATGTAAAATTAATGATTTCTACTTTCCAATGTCTATAAATCTTTGGCCCCATTTCCACTAAACTTCACAGTAAATGTGTTTGTAGACATTAAATGTCTCATAAATATGCAAACATACCTACTACAAACTGAATAAATAAAGTTTTGCATATAATCACAAAATTGTACCTAGAGTAGGGTAATTGGGGCTTTGTCCCAAAAAGATAAATTTAGAAGGCACCAAAATTAGAAGGTGTCTTTCAATAGGGTAGAAACAACTAATATTAGCACCCAGTTAGCAAACTTAATTAGGTAAATTAGAAGCTGTTGGACAAGGGGTTTTGATGAGCCCACGCACCAATGCCTTCACCTTGGTATATCATCGCTCCAATAACTGACTGGACAGTATTTTACCATCCCACTCCACTCAATGCAGAATAGATTCACAATACTTGTGGTTTGTAGTCTTGTATCCAGCAAAATAATCCTTAGTTATGACTTTGCATTCATATATGTGTATTACTATTTTTCAAATGTATATAGAGGTTTAGTGATCAATAAAATGAAAATTCATTTAAAAGCCTTATTTACTTCATATTAACTTTTTGTCATTATTTGCTGTTTTTTCAGTTGTTTTCTGTCATGCCAGACTCCTCACAACCAAATGTGGAGGGGTTTCTTTTGGCAAGGTTACTTAAATGGTTTGCCATTTCCTTCTCTATCTCATTTTACAGATGAAAAAACTGAGGCAAATAGTTACATGGATTCTTCTACTACATTCAAATTATGCTTAGGTTTTCTTTTTTTATTTATAAAACAATAAACTCCACTTGATTCTGTCATCCCCTCAAGTGACTGTATTGCATGTATTGTACCCTTTTCTTCTTCATTGTTATCTTTCAAGTTAACATCCATCTAGTTAAGACTTACGATATCTTTTTAAAAAATGGTTGTTCCTAACAAAGGTGGAGAAACCTCCTCAATCAATGTAATTTGGCAAATGTTCTGGGGTTTAGTTTTGTGTCTTAGTTTCAGAAAGTTGCCTGGAGCTCTGAGACTAGGTCTTGTGATCTATACTCAGGGTAAGTAAGGATTGCTTTATTATTTGTATTAACAACTCCTGGAAAATAATAGGTACTTGGTGTATATATCCTTCAACTGACTCATCTCTGAGGTCAGCTAGTCTAAAATTTTAAATTTATAGTTGCGGAAACTGAGAGAGTGACTTGCCCTAGGTTATTACTACATAGGTAGTAGGTAGCAGTGAAAGATTTGAACCCAGGTCCTCTAACTACTAATTTTCTTACTGAACATACTTCCCTAGCAACTTGTCCAGTGTTACTTAGCTAGGATATGTCAGAGAGAGTATGAGAGTACATCTTCCCGATCTCAAAGCTGGTCCTTTATCCATTACTCCCTTCCCTCATTCCAGATCACATTTTTGCCTGGTGTAACCTTCTTGTTCTACAAGTATTTAGGATAGGCTGGTGCTCATGTTCCTCAGGACCATAAGAACTAGAGCTAGAAAGGATCTTCAAAATCAGCTACATCCCATTCCAATCATCACATTTTATAGATTAGGAAACTGAAACAGAGATAAGCTAAGTAATTTTTCCAAGGTAAGACAGTTAGTAAGTAGCAGAGCTGGGATTTGGGATTTGAACCCAGGTCCACTTCTTTCAAATCCAGCATCTTTCCCATTAGACTATCTTACTTTGGAAGCTTTCCATTAGCTCTCTGGCAACAGGCAAAACTTTAGAAGTAGATTGAAATGATTTGGAGGTGTAGGGTATGGTATTAATAAGTATGTATACAGCCAATGCAAATCGGTGGAACTCAACGTGTTTTTAGAGGTCTAATGATTTTTGAAAATTATTTACAGAGTAATTGTAATTTACTCTCATAATCTCCTTCAGGGTTGTTTACTAGATTCTGGGGCTGGTTACTAATCTCTCCTGTCTTCTACTCCATTTGGTTTCCTTGTCTTTTTATGCTGCCTGCCTACAGTAGACTCATTTACATTTTTTCATGACCCCAAAGAGAGAAATGATATTTGAGCAGCATGCCACATGGTGGCACTGGTGTAAACCAATGGCCCCTCATGCATACAGGCTTGCAAGATTGATGAGTGTGATCACAGCTTACTTCTTGTTTCTGTAGTATCTGGGATATCTGTATTGCCCCCAGAACATTATGTAAGTTGTTTGGGTTCTATGCCCACCCATACAGTCAGTGATGCAGCTTAGTGGGGAACAAAAGGCTATTATAAAAATGTTCTGGAATGTCTGCAAACACTGTCTACCCTGAGTTTGGTGTTCATGAACTGACTATTTGCTATATCCACAAAAAGGAGGAAAGTATTTACAAAAGGGTTGTAAATCTGGTCCAGAAAATGCTAAAGTAATCTCTCCAGCACAGATGAGGGAATAAAAAAATGGAAAAGTGACTAAGTTTGTGGGTAAATGACTTAATGTTTTTTTAAGACTAATAGGTTCATATTTTGTTATAGAGGATTGTATGCAAAAAAGTGTATTTTCTTTTTTTTTTTTTTTAAGGATTGAAAATGAATATCACACAGCCGGTAATGGAGAGGATCGTGGTGATGTGAGCAGATTATAACATATAGCCTGTAAAGAAGAATAGGGATAAAAGTTATCATCAAGGAAACACATAATAGGAAGAGAAGATGGGCTAATCGTACAGATGAAAGATCGACTGCCCAAGTGCTCCATGCTCTCTCTGATGTCAATAAGATGAGGAAGGCATCTGATGCACAGGGTAGAATTTCTGTGGTGAACTTAAGGGAGGAAATGGTCTAGTTGTTTAGCATGGGCAGGCATGGAGAGGTTGCAGTTTATAACACTGGAGGGTATATCCAACTTGATGAGATCACTTTTGAGAATTTGAGTGAGTTGTTAAGGAGGTCTTTAGCCCACATCAGAAAGATGGAATCCATCATGGGTTTTTTTAAATGAGAAGTTGCTCACAGGCCTCTTGAGTCCATAATTAAATCCACAAGCTCTGGACTAAGGTGGCTCAGAATTAGGATGGCTCCTCTATGTTAGAGGAAGGTTAGTATCCTACTCAAATGAGTCTGATTGTTTTTATTTTTTTTAGCTGAGGTCACAGGCAAGGATGCCTCAAACTGATAGGAAAATTGAAAGTTTCATACCTGAATGTTCCCAGATCTAGAAGATTCTAGATATTTCAGAAAATAAGCATAGGGAGGTACAAGATTAAGGGAGTCCTAAGCAGGGAGAATGTATGACAAGGATATAGATAGCCTACTGACACCAAATCCTTGTAATTTTCTTCTATCTAATATCTCACTTTTTTTATCTCTGTTTTGAGTGCCCTCAAATACCCTGTGGTTGTCTAGGTCCAGGAGAGACCTTTGGGCACTCTCTTTGGGAAATCCATACATGTCTTCCCTCTCTGGCAGCACTCCAGAAATCTTCCCTTTCTCTTTCTGCTTTGTCCCAATTTACATTTCCTTTGTCCAATCTGATCACTTCTCCACAGCTGCTAACCTTCCCCACTATTCTACTGAAGTTTTCCTCTACCTCTGGCAAGTGTCATCAGGTTTTTCTCCCCGATCCCAGGCAGGAAGTCTTCCACTTGTAAGAATTTAAATTTAAAATTTAGATTTTATGCTAAATATGAAAGTTCTAAAGTAATATTGTGGTTGCTGATTTTAAAAATTAACTCTTAAGTCATGAGTCTGTTAGCCGCTCTGAACAATTTAGGTTAGTAGAGATATAGTAAAAGAGAGAAATGTAGGAAGGAAATAGAAAGTATTGCCTAGCTAGATATCCTATAATTTCTTTCCAGCTCCCCACTTGGGAAGGGCTCTCAAGTCCTGATCTCCATGAGGAGTCATGGTAGTCTCTTAAGCCAGAAGTCTCGGTAGTGTATTCAGCAAAATGCATTCTCCTCCAAGAAAGGAATTGATGAGCTCACCAAAAGAAATAATAGAGAGGAAGAAGAGAAGGAGAAGGCTACATATTCAAGGGATGTATGTGGTATGGGGGAAGGGGAAGCCTTTGGAAGGAGCAGAATAAAAGCATGGGAGACACTGCATAAGTCTAACATTGAAAGTGAGATTTAGCAATGATTCTTGATTTTCTTTTTCATTCCCTTCACTTTTTAATGATGGAGAAAGCCATAATTACACCTAACTGACCTTTGTTATCACAAAACTATGAAAAAAGAATCTTTCATTCAGGAAATGTTTCCTGATTAAAATGTTTTCCCAAACTCTAAAGTTCTTTTAAAATGTGATTAATAATCTCATCCTTGGTCATTAAGATTAGTGTAAATATTCATATATCAGACTTTGAATTTTCAGACCTCAGGGTATAAACTGAATTCAAGGAGGTCAAAGAGTACATTCACATGTCTAAAACTATTGAATGATGGTTCCTCTCATCTCCTTCCCACTGCCATCAAGTCTTTCTTTCTTTTTTTAATCACAGGCACTCTCTCAGCTTGCATGGTTAGTAGCAACTTGGAAGGTTCCCCAAAAGGTTAAACTTAAAACATCTGTTCAATAAAATTGTCTTGCCAAATGACTAAAGCATCTACGCTCCAAGATCTATAATCTGTAAAGATAGATAATATTGCCAACCAAGAATATAATTAATTAAAATAATATTTTGTCAAATTAGATCATGAATCATCATTGCAGGGAGTCAGAGATATTATAATGATAGAATGACACAATAAGCAACCATGAGCATTATCGATTTAATGATAGCAGAATTCCAGACTTCTGACCTATTTTGAGGATTGAAATGCTGCTGCCTGGATCTCCTCACGGCTGAGACCCCTCAACCAGTGATCTGTGATTCCATTCAGTTCAACAAATATTTGTTAAACACCTTTTACATGTAAGATTCCTACTACGTGTTAGGAAGACAGACTAGATCTGTGACTTCATTTATCTAAAGAAGTCCCCGATGAGGAAACTCCAGCTCCCAATGCAGATCATCACCTTCCCTGCAACTTAAAGTCTCAGAGTTTCCTGGATCATTGATTGTTAAGTAACTTGCTGAAGATCATAAAACCAGTACATATCAGGCCTTTCTAACTTTACTGTCAGTTCTCTATCCACTTTATCCATTCACTGCCTTGACAGAGATCAAAAGGAAATAGTCTCTGTCCTCAAGGAGCTTCACTCTAGGGGATAAATGATAAATACAGAAATAATTTGATAAAAAAAAAACTATGTAAGTAATTTCAGAAAAAAACAGGCAAACCACAAGAGGAATGAACAAAAATCTCATCTAGGAGATAATGCCTAAGGGAAGCCATATAAGGAGCAAAGGATTTCAGAGAAGTACGGAGGGAGGTCATTCCTGGAATGCGGGGCAGCCTATGAATCTGCTGAAGACATGAGCATGGGAGATGGAATGACATGATGAGGAATAGTGAGTGTATCAATTCAGATGAAATGGAGAGTATGAAAGGAAATTGGGAAAGATAAGCTGGGACTAGAGTATGAGGAGCTTTAATTCCCAACAGGAAAGTTTATATATTTTCTGAGTCAATACAGAGTCACTGAATTTTCTGAATCAGGGAAGAGTTGAGTGACAGGCACAAAATTAGTCAGTATGACCCGAGACTATCAAAGGATTTATTGGGTTAATGAGCTGGCTCAGTGGATAGATAGCCAGGCCTAGAGTAAGGAGGTCTTGGATTTGAACATGACCTCAGACGCTAAGTCACTTAACCCTAATTGCCTCAAACTTTCAGCTCTTTTGCCTTGGAACCAATTCTAAGACAGAAGGTAAGAATTTTAAAAATAATAATAAAAGCACCCACTTCACAAAGCTATTATAAGGATCAAATAAGACAACATACAGTACTTTCTAAAATTTAAATGTTATGTAAATGTTACCTATTAACAACAGCAATACATCCTCTCTAGCAGATGAAATAACATAGTGTTGACCACCCCACATCAATTCCAAGTTAAGTTACTTTTCTGGAAATAGTGGGTCCTTTTTTTTTCTTTTTCCCCTAGTAGAATAGAAGCTCATTGAAGACAAGGACTATTTATTTTTGTCATTGTATTCCTAGCACCCAGAACAATGACTGGCTTTTATGTTGTTGAATTCATTTGAATTATATGTTCCTGACTTCAAAAGTCACAGACAGCTTTTTAAGCCATCTAATGTCACTTAAAAAGTTGAACTCTCAGTGGAGTGAGAGTCAGGCCTAGAGACAGGAGGTCCTAGGTTCAAACCCGGCCTCAGCCACTTCCCAGCTGTGTGACCCTGGGCAAGTCACTTGACCCCCATTGCCTACCCTTACCAATCTGCCACCTATGAGACAATACACCGAAGTACAAGGGTTTAAAAAAAAATTAAAAAAAAAAGTTGAACTCACATAAATAACAAGTCAGAGCAAGACCTGCACCTATGATGGGGTTCTGGGAAGTAGCCAGTTGATCAGCTTCATCAGAACCAAACTATGCTCATTGCAAAAGAGTTCTCAGTACTAAGAACAAGTGCAGAAGACAAAGTGTGACCTTGGGCGATGAGGAAAGAAAAATTGCTCTGCTGCTACATGAGAAAATGTTTAACCGAGAGAGAAAATTTTTGTTGTTTTGAATGAATCTTAGAGTATTCAGACATAAAGAGAATCTTAAAACTTATCCAGTTCGATTCCCATTATACAAAGAGGGAAATAGGGGTCTAGAAAGAGAGGATTGGCCTATTCAAGTTCCTAAAGCAAGGAAGTTATAGAGTAGGGATTTGAACCCAGGTTTCCTGGCTCTCAGGTTAGTGTTCTTTCTGTTCTACCCTGAAATTAACCTGGCACAGATAAATTGGAAAAAGAAATGATGATTTGGAAGTAAAATGGCCTGCGACTTGTTGGGGAGACCATCTGAGATAACAGACCTGGGACTTGGGACCTGGGAAGGATGACAATTGCAATCCATGGCAAACTTCACTGTTGAAATGAATTTGGGATTATACAAAGGACTCTGTAAACATAGTCGCAAAAGTGAAAATTGGCCCTAAACTAGAAATGACAAAAAACATAATCATAGAATGAAAAAAGAAATCCAAGGAAATCCAGTCCAATGGAAAGACCTATAATATTTCCTTGGAGCAATTTGCCATTCTACAGTTACCTTTTTGTTTTTTAAAACTTTACCTTCATACAAGAATTGATACTAAGGGGAGCAGCCAGGTGGCTCAGTAGATTGAAAGTCAGGCTTAGAGATGGAAGGTTCTGGGTTCAAATTTGGTCTCAGACACTTCCAAGCTGTGTGACCCTGGACAAGTCACTAAACCCCCACTGACTAGCTCTTACCACTCTTCTGCCTTGGAACCAATACATGGTATTGATTCTAGGACAGAAGAAAGGGTTAAAAAAAAGAAAAGAAAATTGATATCAAATATAGGTTTCCAAGGAAGAAGAGTAACATGGGCTGGGTAAATGGAGTTAAGTGACTTTCCCAGGAGCATATAGCTAGGAAGTGTCTGAGGCTTAAATCTGAACCCAGGATCTCCCATTTCCAGACTCGGCTCTCAAGCCACTGAGCCACCTGGCCACCCCCTATCCATTACGTTTAGTTCACATTCCTTTTTTCATGATTATTTAGGTAGACATGATAGATGTCTGCCAAAATGCAGTAAGAAACACTTCTCTATTTGGAATGGGTGGATTCAACCGAACATCAGAAGATAAATGCCACTGAACTACCTGGAGGGCCAGCAGAGGGTGGTGGGGAGGGGAAACACTGCAACCTTGACAGCGACTTAAATAATTCTTGCATGCAGAGGCCTGTGGAAATGAGTATCAATAGAAAGTGTACTTTTCTTTGGTTAAAGGACATGAATTTACATGTTTCCGTGCTTGAAGATGATGTAGTCAGAACAACAAAAATGTAGCGGGAGTATCTAGCCATTTTTTTTCAAGAGAAAAGGTGGTTGTTTATTTCCTCATTAATTCACCCATCAATCACAGAATTGCAAAATCTTAGAAGTGGAAGAACCTCAGAGATAGCCTAGTGTCACTCATGCCTGTACAAAAATGGAAGTTTCTACAATTTATTTGGCAATGCAAGGTTGGTCATTGAGTTTTTTGTTCAAATCCATTGCTTCTGGGGGTCTCCCATTTGACTTTTGAGTGGCTCTAATTAATGGGAAAAGCAGTATAGTATAGTAGGATGTCTAGACCACAGAATTAATTACCCTGGGCCCTGTGAACTTGTTTATATAAAATTAATGGGCAGCTAGGAAATGCAATGGGTAGAGTGTGGGAAATGGAGTCAGGAAGCCTTGAGTTCAAATTTGGCTTCACACTCAATCCTTTTTTGCCTCCATTTCTTCATTTATCAATGAGCTGGAGAAGGAAATGACAAACCACTCTAGTATCTTTGCTGAGAAATCTCCAAATGGGAGTCAGGCAGGATTGAACAACAAAAGTAACTCAATATAATTGTTTTTCTTGGTAATCCTATTATTTTTGTTTCCTGTATTTAAAACCATCATTCCGAGAAGGGGGCTGGCCATAGACATCAGCAGACCAGCCATTAGTAAGCACTGTGCCTAGTACCAAACTTTGGGTCTCACATAAAAAAGGTTAAGAACTCCTGGTCTAGATGGAGTTAGGAAAGCTGGAGTCTGAGTCTGACCTTACACATCTCCTAACTGTGCGATCTTTAGCAAGTCACTGAATTCCTGAGGGCCGAGGCAACTCTCTAGTGAAATCCCCGATCTGTATCAGAGGGGAACTTTCCATGAGTTCACAGGTATAGACCTGAATAAATGAAGTATTTTAGAGGGAAGTCCAACCCTGCTTCAAGTAAGGTAATCGGTTCAAGGATATGGTGGTGTTTTAATGTGTCTAAGTTCAAATATTTTTTATCAGATGGCAAATCTCTTTGATTTAATCACTGAATGAAAAAGAAGATAGTGTGGAGAAAGTCCCCAAGAAGAAAATTTTTATATAAATAGCTTATTTTTGTTCATGTGTACTACTGTTCTTCACTTCTAGTATAGATTCTAGCAGCTTACTAAATGCAGAGTTGAAACTTGATGCCTATGGATACCTCAGGGTCAACTTTCTTAGATTCAGTTGTGTTCAATTCTTTTCTTGGCAAAGGTGGTTTGCCATTTCCTTCTCCAGCTCATTTTCCAGATGTGGAAACTGAGGCAAATAAAGATTAGCAACTTGCCTATGGTCACACAGCTGATAAGTGTCTGAGGCCAAATTTGAACTCAAGGCTTGCTCTATCCAGTGAACCACTTAGCTGCTCCTTTCTGTTTCTTCCATCTTCCTTCTTCTTCTTCCTTCTTTCTCCTCCTCCTCCTTCTCCTCCTTCTTTTTCTTCTCCTCTTCTCCTTCTCCTTTTCTTACTCCTCCTCCTCCTTCTTTTCCTCTTCCTTCTCTTCCTCCTCTTCCTCCTCCTTCTCCTTCTCTCCTCCTCCTCCTCTTCTCCTTCTCTTTCTCTTCCTCCTCCTTCCTTTTTTTTTTTTTTTATTAAACCCTTACCTTCTTTCTTAGTATCAATTGATTCTAAGGAAGAAGAGCAATAAGGGCTAGGCAGTTGGGGGTTAGCCCAGGGTCACACAGCTAGGAAATATCCGAGGCCAGATTTGAACCCCGGACCTAGGCCCAGCTCTCTATCCACTAAGCCACCTAACTGTCTTTTTTTATACTCTTTATACTATATATATAGTATATATATAGTATATATAGTATCTCACTTATGGGCATGGTGATAGAGTTCTGTATATGTCTATTGTGCCTAAATAAGTATAGAAAAATTATCAGACTGACTGTAGGAAAATTAATTTTATATATGTATATATATATGTCTTTATACTCTTCAAGGACACTTGTGTGTTCTTTCCCCATGTATCTGTTAACTTGTCTTATTCATCTTTCTAGACTATAAGCTTTTCTTAGAGACACGATCAAGTAGATCATCTTTATATCACCTGAAATATATAATATTATGCTTTATACATAGTATCTGCTTAATTTTTTTTAAATTTTAAATTGTTTGAGAAAATTTTAGTTTTTTAAAAATATTGAGGAGTTTGGCCAGTTACAGATTTACCTAAGAACTTAGAAAAAGCCTCAAGTCAAGGAAGTTGAAAATTTAATAAATATATCACTAGGAATATATTTTAAATATAGAGATTTACAGGAAGCACTTCAAGAAACCACATGTATAACTTTCTACCATGAGCAACAAAACCCAAGACAATGTTAAAAAGGGAATACCGAAAAACAAAGAGTCTTAAAGGACAGGTATTTTTTCAATTTAAAAGTAGCACTTCAAGGATCAAGTATTTCCCAGACTGTATGGGTCTACCCTCTACAGATACGTATCAGAGTTTCTCTGTGTCCACCAGGCAGGTTTCAAGACTTACTGTGGGCTTGATGCCAAAAGTTTCCACACTTACCTAAGCTGGTCAATCATCTGGACAATGGGCATTGCTTATCATCAGGCCTATTCTTTCCAGCTTTATAAGATGGAACAGAACTTAACTTGGCTAATGTAGCTTTCAGGGCAGGGTCACCTCCATGCCATGATGAAGCTTTGGTGGGTGAAGAATTACTTAAGAATAATACTTTACTATTTCAGTGATCTATGTTTTCATTAGTGCAGGCACCAGAGGCTATTCACAATTTCCCTGCGATTTAGTAGAGAGCCTTCATGACTTTAGTAGAGACCCTACAATTTAGTACATAGCCAAAGGCAAAAAATTAATTCTCCTACAGTCTGATAATTTTTCTATACTTATTTAGGCACAATAGACATATACAGAACTCTATCACCATGCCCATAAGTGAGATCTTTCTAGTATGTTTCAGGAGGTGCACTCTGTTAATATAGTAATAATAATAATGATATCACATATAATATAGTAATAAACATAATAATAATAGTAAATAATAATTTGCCCTCCAAGCCATAATGAAACCTCAGAGTAGAATGTTGGTGAAAATTTCAAGGAGATGGAGAGAGTAATAAGTATAGCAATTCAATGGAATAATGTCATGCCGAAAAAATTAAGAAAGATGGTTTCAGAGAAACCTTGGGAGATTTGTATAAACTGATGCAGATTAAAATGAGCAGAAAAAATGAACAATTTTGAAAGACAAGAACTCTGATCAATGATCGAACAATTGATTGATTCCAGATCCTAGAGGAGCAATGACAAAGCATGTTACTCACCATTTGATCAAGAAGTAATGGAGTAATATGCGTGAGACATACATTTCTGGAAATGGCACAAATGGGAAATTCCTTTTTTTTATTTCACGTAAAAACTTTACTTCATAAAAACAAGAGTTTTATTTTTCTTTTATTTTTTTCATAGAAGTAGAAGGGGGAGAGAGGAGAAAAAAGAAAAAGATATTTGACAACTAAAAAAATAAAAACCTTTACCTTCCATCTTAGAATCAATATTGTGTATTAGTGCCAATGCAGAAGAGTTAGGCAATGGGAATTAAGTAACTTTCCCTGGGTCACATAGCCAGGAAGTGTCTGAGACAGATTTGAACCCAAGACCTGGCTCTCTAGAGAACACAAAGCTACCTAGCTGCCCTCTAGGGAAAAAAAATTAACTAATGTAAATGTTTTAAAAGCAGCAAGCCAAAGAATGAGGTCTTTATTTTGGGCTTAGAACAAAACAGAGATTATATGACCAAAATGCCTATTAAGTAAGTTGATTTTTCACTCATGTGGAATTTTCCTTACCTCTATGTAGCAAGAGAAGATTTTTCCCATCTGTCAAATGAGGGACGTGGACCAGACAAATGAATGTAGCCTCTTCCAGCTAAGATTCTATAATTTGAGTGCAAGCGTTTGCAAGGCTGCGAAGGAAAGTGTGGGAAAGAAGAAGTATTGGGCTGCCCACCCAAGTGAAGGTCTTACAGAGTTATTGTGCTGTCCTTTCTATCGCATACCCATAAAACATGGGCATCATGTCAAGAACTGAATTATTTCCATTTAAATTGTTTTGGGTGGATTCTGAAGATCACCTGACAAGATAAGGTACCAGATACAGAGATCCTTTTTGAGCTGAACTGCCAAGCATTCAAACTCACTGGCCATGTCTTTTGAATGTCAAACATACTTTTTGCCTAAAAGACTACTTTATGGAGGTATGAAGAAGCAGGACAAGGAGATTCTCAAGGTCTCTCTGATGTACTTTGCTCTTGATTCTAAGACAGGGGAGACACTGGCACAGGATCATCCAGAATATGCTGACTATATCAAAGACAGCGCTGTACTTTATGAGTGATGCAGAACTGCAATAGCCCAAAAGAAACACGAGATGCACAAATTCAGAGACATCCCATCCAGAATGTTCAAATGAGCTCTTTGTACCCTACCTGTGGTAGAACTTCTGAGCTCCTATTGGTCTGATCATCTATAGCCTGCCATTTTGGTCCTCTTCAAGTATGAATAAAGATAACAACCAATATCCTAAGATTTTATGATTTTGGTGAAAAAAGGATGAGAAAGTGGGGATGTACCCTAACGTCTATTCACAGTAATGAACACTTAGCTTAGGCATGGAGGGAATGTTTTTCTGAATGACTAGGACTATAACTGATTTTAATTAGACCTTGTCCAGAAGATATATTTCAATTTGTTCTTGATTACGATAATAGTACAATAAAATATAAATTAATATGTTTATTTATTATATAAAAAATAAGATTATATAAATAACTACAAGGCACACTTCTAAATGCCTTATAATGCGCTTCTTTCACCTTTGTAGTCACAAAAAAACTTGGAGCACAGTAGGAGCTTAATAAATGCTTATGGAATGAATGAAAAAGTGAATTAATATGTGGATTTCAGCTATTTTTTGAAAATGTATAAACTCAAACCAGTCTGGGAAGATAGGAAGTTTAGAGGTGGGGTTCCTAGACCAATTTTCCAGCATAGACTTGTAGAGTAGAGAAAGGGGAACATCAAAAGTCATATAGTTAAGCCAGTCCTTTAGTGGAAATTCCATATATGATCATTTAGTCTTTACTTAAAGGTCTCTATCATGGGAAATCATTACTTTTCAAAGCAGCCACTCTTGGCCAATTTAATTTACTGTGCATTTTCCCCTTCCATTGGCCAAAGTATACCTCTTTGTATCTCACACATTGTTCTTGCTTCTCTCCTCCAGAGGCCAAGTAAAACAAGGCTAATCCCTTTTTTATATGGCAGCCATTCAAAATATTTCAAACAAAAATAGGCTAAACATCTCCAAGGCCTTCATATAATCTTTGTCTGGAATGATTTTAAATCCTACCTCCCTGGTCATCTTGGACTTGTCAATCTCCTTTCTCAAATGTATCACCTAGAAATAAAATGATATTCCAGATATAATCTGAGCAGGGAAGAATGAAGCAGAATTTTCTATTCTATAATCCTGAGCATTCTGCTTCTAGTAATACAGTTCAACATCGAATTTTAGGAATTCCATGTTATAGTTTCCATAAATGTAAAATGGAAATAATAATATGTCCATGTCTAAAGGGTTTTGATGAGGAAAGTAGAACAGGCTCATGGAATAACATTTTTAGAGTCACTAGGAACCTCAGTGATATCTAGTCCAAGCCATCCATAGCTCTAAAAAAATTCTCACCAACACATAACTGACAGACAAGTGGTTCTTCAGCCTTTGCTTAAATACTTTCAATGTGATGAAATACTATAGTGCCATAAGAAATGATGAGCAGTATGGTGTCTGGGTAGAGGTACAAAATGAGGTAAGCAGAAGAGTAGAATATTGTACATAGTAACACAATATTGTAATAGTGATCAGCTGTGAAAGACTTAGCAATTTTGACCAAATAAATGATCCAAAACAATTCCAAAGGACCAAGGATGAAAAATGCTATCTACCTCCAAAGAGAGCATGGGTGAACTCTGAGTGCAGATTGAAATAGATTTTTAAAGCTTTATTTTTCTTGGAGTTTGTTGTGTGTTTCTATTTTCTTTTTCAACATGGCTAATATGGAAATGTTTTGCATGACTTCACATGTATAATTGATATCATATGGCTTGCCTTCTCAAAAGGAAGAAGAAGGTGCTGGAGGAAGAGAGAAAATTTTGAACTCAAAATTTTTAAAAAAGAATTTTTTACATGTAATTGGAAAATACTTAACAAAATGAATTTTTAAAATATACTTTAAAAAATACATCCAATGTGGAGAACTCTCAGCCTCCTTAGGTAGCCAATTCCATTCCTTTATACCGTTGATTTTTAGGAAATTTTTTCTTGACATGGACTAAAATTGCCTCTTTACAACTTCTATCCGTCATTTTTGGTTCTTCCCTCTGAAGCCAACAGAACAAATCTAATCTAAGGGTATGCTGGTAAATGTTTAACAAACAGCTCTCCAAAAATAATAAATTAAATATACACATTTTAGACTTTAAATTCAATCTGCATTAATAACATTTTCTTCATCACTTTCTCAAGACTAGACAATCATCAATACAATAAGTTTCGTCATGATTTTTAGCATTTGCCCAAGGTGTAAAATGCTTAGCCTGAAAATGTAATAATTGGCTCTCACAAGCTCGTCTGACCAACACAATCTTGGATTCTTTCTTCCACATGACAGCCCTCAGCATCCTTGAAAGCAGCTATCATGCCATCAGGAGAAGGCTTCTCTTCTCTTGGCTAAACATCCCTTCTTCCCTCAACTAACTATTAAATGATAAGATCAACTTTAAAGACCCCTTAAAGGATATCCTAAAATCATGTTACTCAAGGCTGTCATGAAATCCACTCAGATATAGCAGATTATATTGAAAGTTAACAGGAAGATTAATAGATATTAATTATATATAAATTACAAATTACATATATAATGAATAAATTACATATTATAAATTCACACACACACATACCAAAAATTTTAGGAAGGAAAAACCCAGCACAATGTTAAGAAAAGAAGAGAGGGGGAAAAGGAGTCAGAGAGCAAAGAAGTTCTACTTCAAGGATCAGGGATTGTTTATTCTGAAAGCTATTCCAAAAGTTGTCTTGATGGAGATGTTAATAGGCTCCTAACATATTTACTCACCTCTAGCCCCTTTCTCTTCCAGGAAATCCTGCCTACTGTTGCCAGATTAATCATGCTAAAATGCTACTTTAACCATGTCATCCCCTTACTCAAGAAGCTAATTTCTCATTGTATATTGGACCAAACCCAAATGCTTCATTTTAGTGTTTAAGGCTCTCTATCACCTAAGCTCCACATTCCCAGCTAATTTTATCTCTTCTCTATTCCCTTAAAAGGAGCCCTTGCTTTCAGGCTTTCCTTGCTTCCTCAGTAGGCTGTCCCACTGCTCTCCTTTATTCATATGCAGGACTGAACCAGAACTGAACCATCCACTGGGCACTTAAAAAAAGAACAGAATAAAGAGGGAGCTAATGACTCAGAGGACTGAGAGCCAGGCCTAGAGGCCAGAGATCCTAGGTTCAAATTTGGTCTCGGATACTTTCTAGCTTTGTTACCCTGGGCAAGTCATTTATCTCCTACTATCTTTTCCACTCTACTTCTTTGGAATCAATACATAGCATTGATTCTAAGACTGAATAAGGTTTGTTTTATTTTTTTTAAAGAACGGAACAATTGTGCATGACTAAGTAGTAGATTGAGTGCTATTGGATTTCTGTTGTTTCATGGCTAAGTCATATCTTTTTGCTGAGACTTGAAGTGATCTGAGGGAAGTAGCTGCGCTTCAACCCCAGGAGAAATAAATTATAGCTACTTGATAATATCAATGGGGTGAAGCTACCTCACATAGCCTCTGAAATGTGGATCCCCATATTGGCCTTTGGACACTTTTGCCAAGACTACATGTCAAGCAAGCAAAACACTACTAATATTTGAGGTAGGTGGCACAGTAGATAGAGCATCAGACCTGGAGTTAGGAAGACCTGAGATCAAATCCAGCCTCAGATACTTACTGTCTGTGTGCCCCTGGGCAAGTCACATAACCCTGTTTGCATCAGTTTTCTCATCTGTAAAATGAACTAGAGTAGGAAATAGAAAACCACTCCAGTAACTTTATCAAGAAAACTCCAAATGGCTTCACAAAGAGTCAGACACAACTTAAACGACTGAAACAATAGATAGCTGTAATCCTGACCCAATACCCTCCTTGGAAATAGGAGAATGGAGAAAAAAAACTTCAGAGAGTACTATCTTGGATCTTCCCTCTCAAGGCAAAGGCAGTACAGCCAAAGACATCCTCCTACTCTCCTCACAGGTAGAAATCAAATTCTCCTTTTACATGTTTGAAATGGGGCTTTCCAGATCCTAGATCAGATATTTATCTACCTGTACCACACTAGGACAGCCATTTTATGTTAGTTATATACACATATATATTACATATGGGTTGGGGGGAATAAGTCCAGAGTTAAGCTCGTTTATAAAAATAACAAACCATAATATTTCAGAGTCATTTAGAAATGATGTTGAAGATCAAATCCAATGTCTTTATTTTGCAGAAGAATAAACAAAAGTTCAGGGAAGTTCAATGTAATTTCTCAGGTTTATTATCTTTTCCATCTTCAAAAAACTTCAACTGTTCCTTATTTCTTAGGCCCTGGAGTCTAAACTCTTATGTAGGTTTTGAGTTCCTCCATAATCAGGCTTTGTTTTGAACTATTAGCAACATATAGATCCTCTGCTTAAATCAGTCTCAACCCCTCATTGTACCACAAAGGCAACACACTCATGTTGGCCTTTGTACTTTCATTCATTTTTTAAAAACACTTTCCTCTATCATCTCTGTTCTCTAATTAAACTTCCCCAATCCTCCAGTTTCCACCTTAAGTTCTGCCCTCTCTGGGAAGCCCTCCCTGACCACCACTGCCCTCATTTTTTGCTTTCTCTAAAGTCACATAGCACTTCTAGCCTAGATCAGAAAATTCAGTACTTTATTATTGATAAAAAAAATATATTTAATCTCTACTATGTGTCAGGCACTGTGCTAAGCACCAAGGATGCAAAGACAAAAAGAAAGAAATAAAGAAAGGAAGGAAGGAAGGAAGGAAGGAGGAAGGAAGGAAGAAAGAAAGAAGGAACTAGTTCCTGTCCTTGATGAGTTTACAATTTGAGGAAAACATTATATACAGATAACAGCATTTTCAAAATGAAAGGAAAATAAATATAAAATATTTTGGGAGGGGGAAAGCACTAGCAGCTGAAAGGATTAGAAAAGTCTTTATGTAGGAAGTGTACCCATGTGTATATCTTATCTCCTCAACTAGACTATAAGATGCCGAGGGCAGGGATTTTGTCTTATTTTCACTAGAGTCCAGAATTGAAGATAGTAGTCAGTATTCTGGATCAAAGACTCATAGCTTTAAAGCTGGAAGAGAAGGTAGGTCCCTTAATCTAAACCCCTTATTTAACAGACAAGGAAACTGAGGACCACAAAGAATTGTTTATCCAAGGTCACAGAGGTAGTAAATAGAAGAGTCAGGATTTGAACTCAGGTTCTTTGTCTCCAAAACTTGCCTGCCTATGGCTGCACTATGTAAATCAATAACTGATTTTTGGATTGATTTTGAGAGGCACTGAAAGGACTCCATGCTCCTTTATTGAGAGTTGGAGACTTTCCTTCTAGAACATTCATAATTTCCATAATCTTAGTGGAACCACAATATTTGCATCTTAGTCTACTCATACTACCCAATTTACATAATTTCAGGCATTTCCTCATACAGAGACAGAGTAATATCTAGTCTGCCCTACACACTGCAAAAGATATATTATCAACATCTTTGAGAAGTCTTCTAATTCCCTGAAGGAAGGCAGCTCCTGGAAGAAGCCACCCTGGGATTTGTAAGTCAAAGATCCCCAGGCTTTTCCCCTTTCTCTCACCCTTCACCCTCATTACTAGTATTTTCTCTAGACACTTCCTTCTATCTGTTTTTCTCTACCCTACTCTCAGATACCCAGTATTATTATGCTGTCTCCTGATTTTCTTTTTCTTTTCTTTTTTTTCAAAACCTTACTTTCTGTCTTAGTAACAATGCTAAGACAGAAGGGCAAGGACTAGGCAAATAAGATAAAGTGACTTTCCCAGGACCACACATCTAGAAAAGTGTCTAAGGTCAAACTTGAACCCAAGTCCTCCTGATGCTAGGCTTGGTGTTCTATCCACTGTGCCATCTAGCTGCTCCATCCTCTGGTTTTCTAAGGGCACTTGAGGGACCAAGGAAAAGGAAGATCATAGATTTATACTTAGAAGAGACTTTAGAGATGAACTTATTCAGCCCCTTCATTTAATAGGTCTGGAAACTGAGCCTTGGAAGAATTAAATTATTAGTCCAAAAAAGTCACAAGGGGAGTAAGAGGCAGAATTGGTATTTGAATCCAGATCCTCTGTCTCTTAATAGTGAGTTCTGCACCCTGCCACCTGTCTTGCCTTCCACCAAACTCATATTGCTCCATAATAATTTTGGGAAAATTCTCACTGAATGTAGAGTGAGGGTCTATAATCAAACTCTGACCAGCACTACAGATTCTCAATTGGGTGTCCTCAAGCTTGTTGCTTTACTTTTTCCAGGTCACAGCTGCTTTCTTGCAAAATAAAATTTTTGCAGGCACCACATTTAAGTTACTTTAAGAGTCAAGTGAGATAATATGTGGGAAAGGATCCATGCAAATATTAGTGCATACCGTGATGTGGGCAGTTGGTGGTTAGACAAAATATTGGGCTTGGAATTAAGAAGACCTGAGTTTAAATCTAGACTTAGACACTACCTGTGTGATCTGGGGCAAATCACTTAACCACCATTTTCTTCAGTTTCCTCAACTGTAAAATTGGAATAATAAAAGCATCTGCTTCCCAGAATTGTTGTATAGCACCTGGGACACAGTAGGTGCTCCATAAATGCTTATTTTCTTCCTCCCCCTCCTGCCCCTGGGGACACAGCTTTGTACTATGCAGAGACAGAGCAGGGAAGGGAATGGGAGAGTTACACAAGAGACCATGTGGAAGTTAGAATCCGGGAAAAGGAAGGAGAAGAAAGATGCCCATTATTTCTGAGGACGAATACCAGGAGTTACAGGGGTGTTCTGTTCTTTTAGGCTGTCCTGTAGTGGAGAAGTGGTTGGGTAATATATTTGGCAAGATGACACCATCTGGTGTTTATGTGAGAAACTCCAGAGTAGACATCAGTGTGATGGCATGGAAAGAAATTTAGAGTAGGGGTCAGAAGACTGGAAGTCTAGTCCTAGACTTGGCAGCATATAGTCTTAATTTTTCTCTGTTCAGCATCCCTGTTCTTTTTTTCCCTCCTAAATATGGAAACTAAAGAACTACACAGAAAACTTCTAGGAAGATGCTGGGGAAAAATAGGTCAAGATAAGCCTATTTCTTACCCTCTTTACCTAAAAAACCAAATAAAAAACTAAGTGATCCAAATGGAGATATCAAAGAAGAAGAAGGGAGAGAAAAATACATTTCTGAGAGAGAACCCTCACAGAAAAATTTAAACAAAAATATAAACAGAAAAATTGTGAGATCACCTTTCCCCACCCTTTCCTCTTTCATTGCAATACCTGTAAGACGTGAAAAGACTCGTATGACTTGATACAGAGAAAAAAAAAACAGAAAAAAAAGAACAGTATACATAATGAATATAATAATGCAAATAAAAACAACCTAGAGAGATTGAACTCAGAGATTCTCTAAGGCTGGGATTGTCTCACCAGGATATGCTCTCCATTCTCTCCTGGGATGGTTTTGGCATACTGAAGCTGTGGGTGATCCCTTGGCTCTGGAATTATGCATTAAATGGCTCCTGAGTCTGAGGTAGCCCCCTGATGGATAGCTGGCCAAGGCTAAAATATGGTTTTCTAGTTTCTCTACAACCAGTTCTAGGTCCTAAGGTTCATATATACCACTCTAACCACTGTATAACATTAAGACTCTCCTAAAATATCAGTAAAATACCATGATTGTGATGTAGGGGGAAAGATTAGCTCAATTTGGGATGCTTTATAAAAGAGTGAGCTGTCCTTTCCCCAGCTTAACGGGTTCAAAGCTTAGGGGGAAAATTTTAATAACACACTTATTTTACTATCATCTGGCTTACGGTTTAATAGAAATCATAAGGGCAAGGACTTGAACTCCATCATATCTGATTCAGGGTCAGACAGAATGAACATTGTAAAGGATGATTTAATTAAGCAACTTCATTTTATATTCATTGTTTAATGTCTCTTTATAGCTATATATCATCTGCATGTAATCCCATTATATACTCAGCATGATAATAATCAATTGTAATTATAGTAAGGAATAATCCTAGTTATTAGTTGTGCACGAGAATAATAAATCAGTAATCAACAATTATATTATAAGTAAAAATAATAAGGAAAATTCCCTATGGTACTTTGCCAAAGGAAGTTTGTACATGCCTTCAGGATCCTGGAGTACGTCTAGAAGTTTCTCAGGCCATGGCATTGCCTTCTCTCATTTAGCAATAGAATGACCTTAGCTATCCTTTCATTAACATAGATGGAACAGAGACTATGCTAACTGCCTTAGAAAAAGGATGGGCTTCCCTTCTTTCAAGAAGCCCACCAGGGAAAAGAAGCTCCATCTAGGCAGATGTCCTCTGGGGTGAATTTGTGTGATCTGGCTCTTTTGCATAGACTATAAATACCAGACAACTAATAAACCAGGGGGTCTCTTTTTGACCATGCTAGATATGTCTAGAGTCCCCAAGTTTGTGATTTACAGATCTTAATGAAATCAGTTTAGCTCAGAAGATTGTTTCCCAGTATCTTCTTTTACAACATTCAAGAACTGAGTGAATGAGTCAAAAGAATTGAAGAGCATAGGTTCCAGCATTTGAAGACTTAATTTGAATCCTGCCTTTGACACATATGAAGTGGATGACCTTGGTCAGGTCATAACGTCCCTGGCCCCCATTTTTCTAATCTACAAAATGGGACAGTTGGACAAGATGGTCTCTTGGATTCCTCTAGCTTGAATTCTATGACTCTCTTAGCCAACAATATAACATCCCAACAGATGCCAAAATATTTTTCCTAAAGCATGCATCTGTCTAGGTTACTAAATTCCAATGGCTCCCTGTTACCTTTATGAACAAACGTACACTTACTTATATGGCGTTTGAAGTCCTTTACAACCTGGCTCCAACTTACTTTTCAAGCCTTATCATGTATTACTCCACTTGATATATTCTCTACTCTGGCCAAAGTAATCTTACTGTCTCTACCTTAACCATGATGGCATTCCATCTCTTCTCTCCATGACTTTGCACTAGCTGTTGCTCCCTATTTGAAATGTTCTCCCTCCTCATATCAGCTTCTTAGAATCTCTCATTTACTTCAAAGCTCAACTCAACTACCACCTCCTACGTGAAGATTTTCCTTTTCTCTAAGCTCTTGGTGCTTCCCTCCAAATTGTACTGATTTCAAGATGTACATTCAACAAGCATTTATTAACAGCCCATTATGTGCCAGGCACTGTGCTGAGCTATGAGTAGGTAAAGAAAGGCAAAAGATAATCCCTGCTCTTGAGGAGCTCATATTCTAGAGGTAGAGACAACAGTTATTTACAAACAAGATATAGAAAGGATAAATTGGAAATAATCAACAGAGGGGAGGTACTTGAATTAAGGGAGGCGGAGTGGAAAAAGGCTTCTTGAAGATGAGATTTTCGTTAAGACTCAAAGGAAGTCAGGAAAGGCAAAAATCAAAGATGAGGGAGAGAATTTCAGGCATGGAGGAGATCTAGGGAAAATACAGTCAAGAGATGGGAATGTTTTGTGGGGAGAAAAACAAGGAGACTAGTGTTACTGGATAGAAGAGTAGAGAACCTGGAGAGGCATAATGTTTGATACTGAAAACCCAAGAAGGGCTTGGAAAATCAAAGAGAGGGTTTTAATATTTGGTTCTGGGGGTAGTAGGGAGCCACTGGAGCTTAATCGATAAAGATGTGACATAGATGGGCATTTTAGATAGCTGAGTAGTGTAATGGGGAATAACCAGGGAAGTAGGCTTAAATATTAAAATGTGGGTCCAGAAGGGTGTGAGGGTGACAGGAGTGTCTGAAGGCAGGACCAAACGAAATAGGGAGACTAGGATTTAACAGCTAAGGAGGTGTCTGTTACTGAAGTGGCAGTTAGGCCCAACTGCCACTCTGCAGTATCTAGACTAGGGCTATGGAAACCAGCAATTAAAGGCAAGAGTTTTATAACACACAACTAAGATAAAGGATGGGAATAAGGGTAACTGCACTCTTCAGACTAAGGGCAAACCCAGGGTCAGGGAAGGGATTATCTACACTAACTGAGACCTAAGCAAGACAGGGTCCAGAGACTAGCAAAGACTGAAGTGGGTATCCTCACAGTAGTGTCCAGCCTCACTCCAGTGGTGTTTCTGCTCCTCCAGGACCACCTGCTGTACTCTTCCAGGGGGATAGATTCTGGGAGCTGACCCAGCCCAAGTTGACCTGCAACTCAGGTTGGGATTAGTAGCATCTACCAAAATCTCCCACAAGTAGGTGACGGTCTTTCCACAGGATCACTGGTAAACTGGTGTCTCCTAGGGTCAGTTGGTGTCTCCTAGGGTCAGTTGCAGCTTGCCCCAACCACCATGGAGTCTCTCTCAGTGAGCAAGAAGACACTTCCTGCTTCTTCATTCCATCTTGGAATTCTCCAGCCCTTCCTGCTAGGTCCACATAAATTATATATAAACTAATAACTAAGTAATCCTCACAACAGTAGAGGATGGCCTTGAAGGAGAAGAGATTTGAGGCAGAAAGACCAAGCAGAAGGCTGTAGCAATAAACTACATGTGAGGTGATGAGGCCCTGTGCTGGGGTGGTGGCAGAGTTGGAGGAGAGAAGGGGGCAAAAAGAAGAGATATTGTGGGGGAACAATTGGTAGGATATGACAATTGAATGGGTAGTGGGGTAAGAGGGAATGAGGAATCAAAGAGGATATCCAGGATGTGAGTCTGGGCTACTCAGGGGTTAGCAGTGGCCTCAAAGGTAATAGGGAAGTTTAGAAGAGGGGAGGTTTTGGGGGGAAAGATTATGAGTTCAGTTTTAGATGTGTTGAGTTTAAGAGGTCTATGGGACATCCAGTTCCAGGTGTCCAATAAGTGGAGACAGAGACATGAGGTCAGAATATATTTCATACATTATTTTGTTTCTGTGTCCTAGTACTTAGCGCCACTCCTTGCACATAAGTCTGTGCTTAATAAATGCTTGTTGATTTATTTATTGTTTGATTTGATTGGTTGAAATATAAGACAGAAAGGGTAGTTTATATTGCAAGAAGTATATCAATACCTTTTCTTTTGGTGCTTGTAAAGAAGTTCTATTTGGGTTGAATGAAAAAAGCTTGAGGTAGGGGGCTGCTTTCCTTCCTCCAGTGTTTTAAATTTATCTTTTACCTCTGTCCTTGTCTTTGAATTTTCTGGAAGCTTTTACTTTTTTCATGTTTTTAGATTTGTTTAAATGAGATTGTGACGACTCATCTGGCTGTAGTTGGAGGGAAAACTAGCATTTCTTTGCTATTTCTGAAAAGGGATTGGCTATATAGATCATGTGGAAGACTCAGATTGCCTGTAAATCACTATTCTTTCCAGAATCTTCTCTTTACACCATTTCTTTACTGTGGGAAGTAGGAACAATTGGTTAAATTCTTATGTCCTCAACAATTACATTTTACGATCATTAACATTTTTCTATGCCTTGTTTTAGTTGTTGTTCAGTCATGTCTGACTACATGACTTTTGTCAATGGGGTTTTCTTGGCAAGTTTGCCTTTTTTTTTCTCAGTGTTTCCCCATTTTACAGATGAAGAACTGAGGCAAACAGAGGTTAGGTGACTTGCTTGGGGTAACACAGCTAGTAAGTGATTGAAGCTAGATTGAACTCAGATCTTACTGGCTCCAAGCCCAGTGTTCTAGCCACTGTACCACTTAGTTATCGAGCTTGTTTCAGAGACCCTGCTAAATGAAGCAGATTGTTTGGACACTGGTCTTTTCCTGGAATCCTTTTCTGTTCCCACTGGGTGCTCCATTCCCACCTGAGAATCTATTCCTGTATACACTACTCCTTTCTCACTCTCTCCCACCCTCCTATTTAGAGAAGTAGAGATATGACCAAGAGTGATGACAGAAGTGACTCTGTCAAATAGCTGCTTTGCTCAAAGTTATGGTCCCAGAAGGATAATGGTCCTCATAACAATTAAATCCTCTTTGTCAGGGTGAGCTGCTAAGTCCCTTCACCCTCTTCCACTGCAGTGAGCCCAGGAGTCCTCTCAAGTGACAAGACCCTGGGAGACAGCATGAGAAGAGATTCTGTCTTCTGAGTTTATTTGGATCCTGAGTCCATCCTGGTGATTACAAATCAATATAATAGTAATAAATAATAAAATATTAATAAATGTTTGTCGATTCATTGATTCACATACAGACTGGTTCTCCTGCAAGGGTGAGTCGACATCAAGGCAAGAAGATGAAGACATAACCAAGCTCACCCTGTGTGTTTCTTAGAGTTCTGGGTTCCAAGCAGTTTCTGAACCATCTGGGGAATTCCAGGGTCCAGTAGAGGAAGAGACTTACTACACCCCCTTGGGAGATGTTTATCACATATTTTTATCTCGTTATTTTGTACAGTTTATCTTCTTATCAATTCTAGGCCAAGACCCATTCGTCTCTATTCCTTTCCAGGTACCATTGCTGATGCATATCCACAGGACGTTCCCTACCATGCTATAGAAACCTCTTTCCCAGGAAGCCCACCACATCCCTGACTGACTTCTTTCATTAGCAGTATCCTCTACCCCTGCAGCCTCTCCCTCTGCTTGGTTGTTTCCTTCCCAGAACCTTCCATTTAAAGAGAAGGCTTAGGCCAAAGAAATCTTTATTCCTCTTCAGACTTCACTTGATTCAGCTCTAGAGAAGTTTCTCTCTCATGCGCTTTCTCCACCATACTTTCTGGGGCTCCTCCTCACTCCCCCATCCCTGCTTTCATTTGTTATCTCCCAATGGGAGGAAGTTTATTGCTCAGGGTGACCCAGCTAGTAAGTGTCTGAAGCTAGACTGAACTCAGATCTTACTAGCTCCAAGCTTGGTGTTTTATCCATTGTACCACGGAGCTGCCCATTGTATTTTACAGACTGTTAAATGAAACAGCTTGTTTGGTTACTGGCCTATGTCTTTCTGCTTATATTTGTAATAGCAATGCTTATTACTGTGCCTGGAACACAGTAAATATTACTTAATAAATACTTACTAACTGACTGACTGACTTTCAGGTGGAAAGCCAACTAAATCATGCTGAGATCTCATCACCAACAACATTTTAAAAAATGTTTAAACCCTAATATCTTTTTTAATATATAATCCTTCTATATTAATTTTATTTGTTACATGGCTAAGCAATGGGGGTTAAGTGACTTGCCCAGGGTCACAAGCTAGGAAGTGTCTGTGGCCAGATTTGAACCCAGGACCTCCTGTCTCTAGGCCTGGCTCTCAATCCACTGAGCCATCCAGCTGCCCCACCAACAACATTTTAAAGCAAATAGGGTTTGGAAAATAAGTGGAGGCTCAGAGTTAAGTTCTAATTAGAGAAATCCATTTGCCCATTGTCAAAGAATTTGTGCCACCCTATAAAGAAAAAGCTGAGCTGAGGTACTAGAACCTCTGAGAACCATAGTGAACAAGACAGTTAATTATTCAGTGGTGTGCAGATACAAAGGGCTAGGGGGGACCACTTTTGGCAACCAATGCCACCTAGTGGCTCAATGTGCTTCATTGGAGTTGTGGAACAGCTTTGAGGAGACAGTAAGGCAGTGGAAAGAGTTTCAGGGTCAGGCTGGTAATACCTGGGTTTGATCCTGATTTGAATCAGTGTAGCAAATCTTCATTCAACACCAGCTATGTAGATTTGTTGTAAGTAAATACAACTCTTCTGAACCTTAGTTTTTTCATCTGTAAAATGGAATAATAATATTTGTGGTAGGCAGCATATAGAAACAAACCTGTGACATGATAATATGCACATGAATAATGTATATATGTAAGGGGCATACACCATATAAGCACTAATTCAGACATGAGTGTGTAGGGACACATACATAGGACTAGATGGGTGATTTTGGTTGTTTGAGAAGCTAACTAGGCAAGATGACAACGTTACAGCAATTTAAAGCCTTAGAGCATTGCTTGAGGCCCTGGGATGTTAAGTGACTTAAACTGTGTCACACAACTTATATATGCCAGTAATGGTCTAACCCTAAAGCCAGCTCACCTTGCACTAGGTCAGTGATGATCACAGGCATGCACAGAACACGTATAGGAAACCCTGGGGTACATGTCAATGGCTCAGAGCATGCTCTGCATAGGAATAGGTGATTTGAGATAGATGACATGATACCACATGATATGTGGTTTATGGATGTCAGTTAGGATTGTACTCTCTTCATCAAAGGATTGATTAAAAATCAAATTCTTTTTTTAAAGTTCAAAATCCTTCATAACCTAGTTCTCACCTATATTTCAATCTTATAGTTTTCAGTGTCTTCTTGTACATTTCAGTCTTCTTGTATCTTTTAGTCAATCCTCTTGTACTTTTCAGTCTTCTTGTACCTTTCAGTCTTCTTGTATCTTTCAGTGTCTTATACCTTTCAGTCCTCTTGTACTTTTCAGTCTTCTTGTACCTTTCAGTCTTCTTGTATCTTTCAGTGTGTCTTCTTATACATTTCAGTCTTCCTGTAACTTTTCATTGTGTCTTCTTGTACCTTTCAGTCTTCTTGTATTTTTCAGTCTTCTTGTACTTTTCAGTCTTCCTGTTCCTTTTTATTGTGTCTTCTATTGTGTACCTTTCTGTCTTCTTATACCTTTCAGTCCTCTTGTACTTTTCAGTCTTCTTGTACCTTTCAGTCTTCTTGTATCTTTCAGTGTGTCTTCTTATACATTTCAGTCTTCCCGTGCCTTTTCATTGTGTCTTCATGTACCTTTCAGTCTTCTTGTACTTTTCAATCTTCTTGTAACTTTCTCCTCACCAGATACTCTGCTCTAGGAACACTGGCCCCCTTCCTGTTCCTGTAACCAAATATTCTCTCTCCTGACTCTGAATCGTTTACATGGACTGTTCCCATGCATGGAATGGCTCTCCCTCCTCATCTCTGCCTCCTGGCTTCCCTGGCTTCTTTCAAGCCCTAAGGAGGATTATACTTCTATGAGAAGCCTCCAGGAGCAGTTGGTGACTCAGTGGACTGAGAGCCAGGCCTAGAGATTAGAGATTCTGGGTTCAAATCTGATCTCAGATACTTCCCAGCTTTGGGACCCTGGATAAGTCACTTAATTTCCATTGGAACCAATACACAGTTTTGATTCTAAGACAGAAGGTAAAGGTTTAAAAAAAAAAAAGAAACCTAAGATTCCTCTTAATGCTAATTCCTTTCCTCTTCTAATTATCTCCAATTTATTCCTTCTATATTTTGTTTGTAAAAAGTTGTTTGCTGTGTGTCTCCCTCACTAGACTGTGAATTCCTTGATAGGCAGGGTCTATCTTTTGCCTTTCATAGTATCCTCAGAATTTAGCACACTGTCTGGCATATAATAGGCAATTAATGAATGATTCTTGATCAAATGATCCTATAAACATAAATTTAGCGCTACAAGGGTTATCTTGGGGGTTATCTAAGTCAACTCCTTTATTTTTCTGAAGGACTTTTCTGAAACTAATTTATCTGACTCCAAATTTAGCATTCTTTCCAATGGATAAAATTATATACACATATACATATCTAGCTAGCTATCTACATATATCTCACTTTGTAAACTATAAGGTTCTATCAAAACACTAGCTTTTATTATCATAAAAGAGAAGTTATAATCCAAAAACATGCTTCGTTTCTCACTATCATTTCTATCCCATGGGCCTAAAGTTAGCAGGAAAGGAGGAAAGTAGAGATAGTTCATTTATTTACTTATTTACTCTTCATAGTATATATAAATATATATATATATACATATACACACACTCCACATATATATACACAATACATATATGATATATGTGTATATTCATATATACATATATACATACCAGAAACGGAGACTAAGCTTTTTTTACACAGTGATATATGCAACAAATGCTGGGCTTTAGGTATATGTATCTCTTTATTTGAATTACCCTGTCCTGGCCTCTAACCAAGGAAATCTCATTCTTTCAGTTGGTTGGTATAAAGTAGAAAAGATTATTTTCTATTCTATTTTTAGTGTTCCTGGATGCCTGCAGTCAAGCTGTAAAAACACCGGGGCAGAGCCAAGAACACTTAGAAATATATTCCCAAGCCTGCTTGTGAGGGGCGGGAAAGAGTGAATTGACTTGTGAAGGAGAAAGCAGAGCCAGCACAGGGTGGAGAAATGAAATCTTTCTTTAAAGCAGCCTGCAACTCCGGGCAAGGGTTACCTACCCCACCCCCACCCCCACCCCGTGTTTGGGCAGTAAAAGTACTAGTTTGCATTTCTAAGTGCCAGAGTTGGTCCAGTGGGTTGGCAGAATTGAAGTGTCCCTGGAAGAACCCCTTGAAAGCTCCTCCAAAATATATCCCCATCAGTCTGCTATGGTGCCTGAAATTCCAAATACTAATCATCCTCTTGGATTAAGACACAAAAACTCGTGCCTGGGGAGAGAGGGAGGGCAAATGTCATCTGGAAATAAGCCATCATTATGCATTAACACCTCAGTTCAAACCTGAGTCACTTTATTCACCTGACAGAGTCTTGAAGAAATAGATCATGGGACCATCTAGAAGGCATCCTAGGGGCCAGCTAGTTGGCTCAGAGGATTTAGAACCAGGACTAGAGATGGGAGATCATAGGTTCACATCTGGTCTCAGACACTTTCTAGCTATGTGACTCTGGACAAGTCACTTAAACCTCATTTCCTAGCCTCTACCCCTCTGCTCTAAAACTAATACACAGTGTTGATTCTAAGATGGAAGGTAAGATTTTTTTAAGACATCATAATATCATTAATGGAAAAGTTCTGTAGCAGATCTGGCTGTGATGCTAGAGCTAGAGTCTAAGATAGATAGAAGACAGCAGGCACTGGTTTCTCTAGGTACATGGGAGAGGATTGGGGAAAATGGGATAGGGGAGTAGAAGACTCCAAAACGGAGGAGAAAGTACCTAAAAAGAAGGTGAGGGACACTAGAGAAATTGGGCCACTGGTTTACCTACAGATGGTGCTGCTCTGTTCTTAAGTAATGAAGCTACTACTATCAGAATCACATTTCTCAGTCTGAGTCCATGGACCACATAGGATCTTTATTAAGTAGACATGGCAACCTGGAGCATTAAACACAGCAGCTGCACCAGACAAAGACCCCACCGGGCACCCTCTCAGCTGCCAAGTCCCTTTGCTCCTATTGCCAGGAGAGATCTGAAAAGCCTCGGCTTGGCAGGGAGAGTGGAAGGCTGAAAACAAGCTTTGGCTGTGGAGTCAGAGGAGCTACGTTAGAATCTTTTGCAAGTCATTTTAGTTCTTACAGCCCTAGTTGCCTCATCTGTGAAATGGGAAGGTTGAACTAGATGATCTCTGAAGTCTTTTCTAGTTTGAAAATCCATACTTCTAAGACATTAGTCCACTTTCCTGCTGGCCCAGAGACCTAATCATTGGGGACATTTATCTCTCACATGTTTATTGGGTGCCTAGTTTGTGCAAAAGATCATGAGGCACTGGGAAAGGTTAAAAAAATAATTAAAAATAACCTTGGGGTAAGTAAGTGGCTCAGTGGATTGAAGCCAGGCTCAAAGATGTGAAGTTCTGAGTTCAAATGTGGCCTCAGATACTTCCTAGCTGTTTGACTCTGAGCCAGTCTTTTAATCCCCATTCCCTAGTCCTTACCACTTTCTGCCTTGGGACCAATACACAATATTGATTCTAAAGTGGAAGGTAAGGGTTAAAGAAAAGAAAAAGATAATCCCTGTTTTCAGGGAGCTTATAAATTTAAGTTGAAGGAGGCTGAATTCTGTCTTCAATGTCTCCCCCATTCTATCTAAATATATTACCTTCTTATCACATCTTAGAGCCTTCTCTAATCAAGCAAGCTCACTGCTTTTAAAGACAGAGGTAACATTAGAAATTATAATATCTAGAACTTATCTAGAACATTATCTAGAAGTAATGTAACTTCTAATGTTCCCTATATCTTTAAGAGTAGTTAGGTGGCACGGTGGATAAATCCCTGGACCTAGAGCTGAGAAGAACTCCATTCAACTTAACCTCAGTTTCCTCATTTTCAAAATGGGGATAATAGCAACTACCTTCCAGGCTTGTTGTGAGGATAAAAATGAGATGATATTTGTAAAGCACTTTACAAACTTTAAAGTGCCATATAAATGATAGTATTATTATATTTTCCAGGCAATACTGCCAGTACTTCTTTTTTTTGGACACAGCCAGTGAAATTTATTGCTTCATTATACAATACTTTAGTTTAATTGTTCCTGGGTTCCTTATAGCAGGGAGTTCACTTAATAATGCCAGCTCCATTAGATATGATACAAGAGCATGATGTATTGGGGTGTGTGGGAGGATGGTGGGATGTGAGGGGAAGACAGCTCAGAATTGGGAGGGTAACTAGAACACAGCCAAGAAGAGATTCAGAAAATAGCACAGGGTTTGAAGTAAAAGGGAGGTTCAGACTAACTAGCAAGAATTCAGTTCCCTCCCTTATTCCTTCCCTTTTTCCCTCGCTCCCTCCTTCCTTCCTTCCTTCCTTCCTTCTTTCCTTCCTTCCTTCCTTCCTTCCTTCCTTTCTTCCTTCCTTCCTTCCTTCCTTCTTCCCAGCCCCACCCCCATACTGTTAAACTATTCTTTCCAAAGATAATTCCTTCATAGTTGGCAAATCCAATGACTTTTTGTTTTTCAGTTCTTATCCTAGTTGACTTTACTAAACCATGGTTTAGGAAGGAAATTGTACATGGATAAGATGGTGAAGGGCATTTAGCTCATGTAATCTGAGGATAGATTTAAGAAATGAAGAATGTTAATTCAAAATAAGAAAAGACTAGGGATAGGGACAGGGGTATATAATAATTGTCTTTAAATATTTAGAAGTTGTCATGTAGCAAATTGATTGGACTTACTCTAATACATGGGCTTTGCAAAAATTCAAATGATAGGAGGGGATATTTTCTTTTTAGTGGAATAAGCTGCCTCAGAAGGAGTCATGTCCAATTGATCTATGTCTTCTCTAATTATGAAATTCTTCAAACAGAAGTTCGATGATGCATTTGTTGATATATTGCAGTAGGAATTTTTTAGGCAAAGATTGGCTTAGAGAGCCACTGAGGTGCTATTCAAAACAGAAATTCTGTGATTCTTGAATGAAATTCCCTTTATTGTAATTCTGTTTCTTTGGCTTTAATGTTCTCATCTCCTCTTACCTTCTTTGCTGAATGCCGTCTATATCCTTTAATACTTTGATTTCATCTTTTCCTCCTATTTCTAAACTGATGAAAACTGGTTTGACTGGTACAGCTCCAACAAACCCTCCATCTACCCCTCTTCGTGGTACAATTAGATTTAAACTCCTTTTGTCCCTTCTGCTCATTCCTTCCTTCTTAGTTTAGAACATACCCTCACTTCACCAGTCCTATATATAAAAGGACAACGTCCTATTGATATCATGCAAGCTCTTTATCTAAAACTTTATAAGTTAGAGCCCCGAGGGATTTTAGGCTTTTGACCTACTCTGTGTTACTCTTTATGGACATGAGGAACCCATATTGAGACTGTCCCTCCTGGCATCTCTCCTCTTCCCTTTCTTGTGTGTAATAAGGTTTTGTTAAAAGCTATCTGTAAGTAGTCTTCTTACTCTTCATCTGAACTCCCCTGCACTGCCCTTCAGGGAATATAACCCAATGTCTTGGCTCTTTGACTTTCCTCTTTAAAAAATCTGTCCTTTAGAATTCTTCCCTAGTCTAATGTTTCTAGGATTCACTTCTCTAATAATAAAGAAGCAATCTCCATAGAATCAGAATGTCTCAGATTTAGAAGGGACCTAAGGGATCATCTAATCATGACTCTCATCTCTACAATCCATAGGAAAGTATTCATCTAGCCTCCACTCGAACATTTTCAGTGATGGGGAGCTTACTCACAGAGGCTGTAACCCATTCCATTTTTTAAACAGCTTAGATGTCATCATTCAAATGTTTTACGTTATTTTGAGAAGAAATATGTCTCCCTTTAATTCCCCCACAAAATCCCAAATTCTGATTTCTGTGATCAAGCAGAACAAGTCTAATCTGAATTCCAAGCCACCATTCCAATAATTGAGATTTTTGCTCTATTCTTTGTGTTCTCTTCTCTGAAATAAGTGACAACCTTCAATTGATGCTTATATGGCATGGTTTCAAATCTTCTTATCATCCTGGTTGTCCTCAATGGATTCAGGCAATTAATAAATATTTGTTCATCTGTTCTAAGTGCTGGGGATACAAATAATAATAAAAAAAGAAAGTCCTTGCCCTCAAAGAGTTTACAATCTAATGGGGAAAGAAAAACCCCAAAGAGAAACTGAAAATTGGTGGGCTAGGGGAAAAGGTTCCTGAGGGCATAGTGGAAAAATCAGAGAAGTACCAGAGTAGTGCAGCTAGGCGAGAAATGAGGAATTCATTTCTATTTACCATAATCTGTTTGTTTTGTTTTTTTTAATGAGGTTCTGATATACCCAGAGGGGTGGTACCAAGATGGCAGAGTAGAAGCAGGAAAAGTTCAAACCCTGCCTAAGCCAAAAGCAGTAGAACTCCATGCCTACATATTGTAGTTCCAAGCTCCAGACCAAGCTTGGAGTAGATCCCAGGCCCAAGCACAGGGTAGTTCGAAGTGTGCCTGGCTAGTACAGACCCAGAGGGAGAACTTTGAGCCCCTACCCAAGCCCAAATTAAGGCCCCCAAGTCCAAGGACAGGGTAGTTAGCAAGCTGCCTAGTTGGTGTGAGCCCAAGGGGAGGCCCAGAACCCTCCCCCTAAACCTGTATTAAGGTCCTGAATCCCAGTGCAAAGCAGTCCGAGTGTCTGGTCTGTGTCATCCCAGCCCTAGCCTTAACCTACAGTGAGGATTTGAACCTCAGCACAAGGCAGTCCACAGTGTACCTGACCTGATCAAGCCCAGAGTGAGACCAAAAGCCACTGTCCAAGCCTGAGGCTGGACCCTACACCCCAGCATACAGCAATTTAAGTGCTCTGAGCCCTGCAAGACTTCAGCAATCTCAGGGAATGATTGAATCAGCAGTGGAAGGAGGCTTTCAGAGCTCCCAGTCCATAGGCCATTATACCTTCTTTAAAAAACTAAAACTTGCAGAAATAGAGCTAAGGGGAGTAGCAAGGGAAAACTGAAATTTAAGAGAGTACCTCCTCTACCCTGAAAAACAGAGTCCACTTTTAAGATAAAAGTAAAGTCAAGAAAAAGGCTGGGAAAATGAGCAAACATCAAAAAAGCACCTAACCATAGAAAATGTTTATGGAGACAAAGAAGAGCAATGCACAGACATAGTAATATCAATACTAAACATATATGCATCAAATGTTACAGCCCCCAATTTTTTTTCAACTCTTACCTTCCGTCTTGGAATCAATACTGTGTATTGGCTCCAAGGCAGAAGAGTGGTAAGTGCTAGGCAATGGGGGTCAAGTGATTTGCCCAGGGTCACACAGCTAGAAAGTGTCTGAGTCCAGATTTGAACCCAGGAACTCCCATCTCTAGGCCTGACTCTCAATCTATTGAGCAACCCAGCTGCTCTCACCCCCCACCCCCAGATTTTTTTATTTATTTTTATTTTTTAGAAAAATTTTCCATGGTTACATGATTCATGTTCTTACTTTCCCCTTCACCCCACCCCCCAATCCTCCCCACCATAGCCTATGCAAATTTCCACTGGTTTAAACATGTGTCATCTATTAAGATATATTTCCAAATTGTTGATAGTTGCATTGGTGTGGTCATTTCGAGTCTACATCCCCAATCATGTCCGCATCAACCCATGTGTTCAAGCAGTTGCTTTTCTTCTGTGTTTCCTCTCCTGCAGTTCTTCCTCTGAATGTGGGTAGCATCTTTACCATAAATCCCTCAGAGCTGTCCTGTGTCACTGCATTGCTGCTGGTACAGAAGTCCATTACATTCGATTTTACCACAGTGTATCAGTCTCTGTGTACAATGTTCTTCTGGCTCTGCTGCTTTAGCTCTGCATCAATTACTGGAGGTCTTTCCAGTTCACATGGAATTCCTCCCGTTTGTTATTCCTTTGAGCACAATAGTATTCCATCACCAGCATATACCACAATTTTGTTCAGCCATTCCCCAATTGAAGGGTGTAACCTCTTTTTCCAGTTTTTTGCTGCCACAAAAAGTGCAGCTACAAATATTTTTGTACAAGTCTTTTTCCCTATGATCTCTTTGGGGGACAAACCCAGCAATTCTGTGGCTGACTTGAAGGGTAGGCAGTCTTTTAGTGCTCTTTGGGCATAGTTCCAAATTGCCATCCAGAATGGTTGGATCAGTTCACAACTCCACCAGCAATGCATTAATGTCCCAAAATTGGCCACATCCCCTCCAACATTCATTATTCTCACCTACGATATCATTTTAGCCAATCTGCTAGGTGTGAGGTAGTATCTCAGAGTTGTTTTGATTTGCATTTCTCTAATTATTAGAGATTTAGAACACTTTCTCATGTGCTTATTGATAGTTTTAATTTCTTTATCTGAAAATTGCCTATTCATGTCCCTTGCCCATTTATCAATTGGGGAATGGCTTGATTTTTTATACAATTGATTTAGCTCCTTGTATATTTGAGTAATTAGACCTCTGTCAGAGTTTTTTGTTATAAAGATTTTTTCCCAGTTTGTTGTTTCCCTTCTGATTTTGGTTGCATTGATTTTGTTTGTACAAAAACTTTTTAATTTAATATAATCAAAATTATTTATTTTACATTTTGTAATTTTTTCTAACTTTTGCTTGGCTTTAAAATCTTTCCTTTCCCAGAGATCTGACAAGTGTCCCATTGTGTTCACTTAATTTACTTATAGTTCCCTTCTTTATATTCAAGTCATTCACCCATTCTGAATTTATCTTGGTGTAGGGTGTGAGATGTCATCTAAACCTAATCTGTAAAGGTGAATTACCAGGGAAGTTAACTAAATATTATCCGTGGGTTCACAATGGGGTGTGAGGGTGACAGGAATGACAGACAACAGGACCAAACAAGGTAGGGAGACCAGGTTTAACTACTAGGAGGTAACTGTTAACAGAAAATAACAGTTAGGCCCCAACAGTCACTCAGCCCACCTAGCAAAGGGCCTATGGAACCAGCAGGCAAAAGGCAAAGGTTTATAACAGTTTAAATGAGGGTAACAATAATAAAGGATGGGAATAAGGGATTCTATTCTTACAAGCTAAGGGCAAACCACAGGGTCAAGGGAGGGACTTATCTACACTAATCTAAGACCTAAACCAGGCAAAGTCCAGAGAATAACAGGCCTGGAGTGGGAATCCTCACAGTAGAGTCCAGAGATGTTTTCCAGATGCCAGGAACCAACTCCTTTAGAACTGATGATCCAAAGTAGCCCTGAAGGGAAAGGAAGTCTGCAAGTTGTCCCACAGATCAAAGATCACTCCCTACTCAGTGCTGTCATGCAGGATAGATGTCCTCTGCTTCCAACCTTCACCACACTCCAGGATCCCAGGGAATCAGGGTGCAATTCCACTAGCTCTGAGGTCTCCCAGGGAATCAGTTACTACTTATCCCAACCACCATGGAGTCCTTCTCAGAGAGTGCAAGCCACTTCCTGCTTCCCCATTCCATTTGGAATTCTCCAGCCCTTCCTGTTAGGTCTAATACTAATACTAAGCTAATAACTAAATAATAATCTTCCTCACAACAAATCTCTCCCATATTGTTTTCCAATTTTCCCAGCAGTTTTTGTCAAATAGTGGATTTTTGTCTCAAAAGTTGGGCTCTTTGGGTTTATCATACATAGTCTTGCTGACGTCACTTACCCCAAGTCTAGTCCACTGATCCTCCCTTCTGTCTCTTAGCCAGTACCTGTAATATAGAAAATGTTTTGATGACCCCTGCTTTATAGTATAGTTTAATATCTGGTACTGCTAGGCCACCTTCCTTCATGTTTTTTTTTCATTATTTCCCTTGATATTCTCGATCTTTTGTTCTTCCAAATGAACTTTGTTATAGCCCCCTCCAAATTTTTAAAGGAGAAATTAAATGAACTCCAAAAGTAAATAAACATTAAAGCTATATTAGTGGGGAACCTCATCTTCCCCTTTTCAGATCTAAATAAATTTAACCAAAAAATAAACAAGAAGGAAGTAAAGGAAGTGAATAAAATTTTAGAAAAGTTAGAACTAATAGATTTCTGGAGAAAAATGAATGGGATTAGAAAAGCAGCTCAATGAACTGGGCATGGAACTAAAAAAAAAACTAGAAAAAGAACAAAGTTAAAATTTCCCAATTAAAGACTAATTGGAAAAACTAAAAATTAAAAGAGAAACCAATAAAATTGAAGTGACAGAACCATTGAACTAGTAAAAAAAGACTAGGAGTTGGCTTTATTTTAAAAATAAATAAATAAAATAGACAAAGGAATGCTTAATTTGATTTTAAAAAGGGAATAAGAAAATAAAGTGATAAGTATCAAAAATGAAAAAGGTGGCCTTACCCCCAATGAAAAGGAAATTAAAGCAATCATTAGGAGTCATTTTGTCTACTCATTTGCCAATAAATCTGACAATCTAAGTGAAAGGGATGAATATTTATAAAATTATAAATTGCCCAGATTAACAAAAAAGGAAATAGAATACTTAAATAATCTCAACTCAGAAAAAGAAAAAGAAAAAAAGAACAAGCCATCAAAGAACTCCCTAAGGAAAAGTCTCCTGGGCTAGATGGATTCACAAGTGCATTTTGTCAAATACTCAAAGAACAATTAATCTCAATGTTATATAAATTATTTGGGGAAATAGGCAAAGAAGGAATCCTACCAAATTCTTTTTTTTAAGTACAAATATGATAGTGTTACCTAAGCCAGAAGAGCAAAATAGAGAAAATTATAGGCCAATTTCATTAATGAATATAGATGCAAAAATTTTAAATAATATAATAGCAAGTAGACTACAGTGATATATCACAGGGATCATTCATTATGATCAGGTGGTATTTATACCAGAAATGCAGGGATAGTTTAATTTATATTTGTAAAACTATCAGCATAACTGACCATATAAATAACCAAACTAACAAATCACATGATTATCTCAATAGAGGCAGAAAAAGCCTTTAATTTGACAATATCCATTCCTATTAAAGACCCTATAAAGGGGGACAGCTGGGTAGCTCAGTGGATTTAGATTCAGGCCCAGAGATGGGAGGTCCTAGGTTCAAATCTGACCTCAGACATTTCCTAGCTGTGTGACCCTGGGCAAGTCACTTAATGCCCATTGCCTAGTGTTCACCACTCTTCTACCTTGGAACCAATACCCAGTATTGATTCTAAGATGGATGGTAAGGGTTTAAAAAAAACTCTAGAAAGTATAATAATAATTGGGCCATTCTCTTCAAGACAAGTAGTGCCTACCTAAGCCATTATCAAATATCATCTGAATTGGGGATAAGTTAGAAGCCTTTCTAATAAGATCAAGGTGAAGCAAGGATTCCCATTATCATCACTATTATTTAATATTGTACTAGAAATGCTAAATTTAGCAATAAGAAAAGAAAAAGAAATTAAAGGAATCGAAATAGAGAAAAAGAAAACTAAATGATCGCTCTTCACAGATGGCATATTTAGAGAATTCTAGAGAGTCAAATAAAAAAATAGTTGAAATAACTAAAACTTTAGCAAATATAATACAAAATAAAACCACATAAATCATCAGCATTTCTATATATTGCCCTAAAAGGTCAGTAGCAAGACATAGAAAGAGAAATTCCATCCAAAATAACTCAAGACAATATAAAATACCTGGGAATCTATTTTTCAAGGCAAAAACAGGAATTATATGAACACAATTACTAAATAATTTTCATACAAATAAATTCAGAGCTAAACAATTGGAAAAATAATGATTGCTCATAGGTAGGCTGAACTAATATAATAAAAGGACCCTTCTACCCAATTAATTTACTTATTCAGGGTCATACCAATCAAACTACCAAATAATTATTTTATGGAACTAGAAAAAATAACAAAATTCATTTGGAAGAACAAAAGTTCAAGAATATCAAGGGAATTTTTGAAAAAAGAATTAAACAAAGGTGGCCTACCAGTACCAGATCTCAAACTATACTATAAAACAGTCAGGTATTGGCTAAGAAATAGAATGATAGATTAATGGAATGGATTAGATACACAACATACAAGGGTAAGTGACCTTAGCAAACTAGAGTAGGATAAACCCTCAAATCCCAGTTTTTGGGATAAGGACTCACTATTTAACAAAAACTAATGGGAAAATTGGAAAACATTATGGCAAAAACTAGATATAGATCAATATCTTATATCCACCAAAATAAGATTGAAATGGGTATATGATTTAGATAAAAAGACTGATATCCTAAGTAAATTAAGGAAACCTAGAATAGTTTGTCGAGCAGATCTATGGGGAAGAGAAGATTTTATGACCAAACAAAATCTAGAGAGCATTATAAGATATAAAAAGAATATTTTTGATTATGTTAAACTAAAAAGCTTTTGTACAAACAAAATCAATGTAACTAAGATTAGAAGGGAAACAACAAACTGGGAAAAAAATTCCATAACACATTTTTCTGATAAAGGTCTAATTTCTTAAATCTATAGAGAACCAAGCCAAATTTATAAGAATACAAGTCCTAGGTTCAAACCCGGCCTCAGCCACTTCCCAGCTGTGTGACCCTGGGCAAGTCACTTGACCCCCATTGCCCACCCTTACCAATCTTCCATCTATAAGACAATACACCGAAGTACAAGGGTTTAAAAAAAAAAAATTAAAAAAAAAAAAAAAAAAAAAAAAAAAAAAAAAAAGAATACAAGTCATTCTCCAATTTACATATGGTCAAAGGATATGAACAAGCAATTTTGAGATGAAGAAATCAAAGTTAGCAAAAATATGAAAAAATTTTCTAAATCATTTTTGATTAGAGAAATGTAAATTAAAACAATGCTGATGTACCATCTCACACCTATTATATTAGCCAATATGATAATAAAGGAAAGTAATCCATGTTGGAGGGGATATGGCAAAACTGGGCACTAATTTATTGTTGGTGGAGTTATGAACTGATCCAACCATTCCTGAAAGCAAGTTGGAACTATGTCCAAAAGGTCATAAAATTAAGCATGCCCTTTGATCCTGTAATAACACTACTGGGTCTGAATCCCAAAGAGATAATCCCAAAGAGATAAAAAGGGGGGAAGGAACTGCTTGTGCAAAAATATTTATAGCAGCTCTTTTTGTGGTAGCAAGGAAGTAGAAGTTGAGGGGGGTTGTCCATCAGTCTGGGAATGGCTGAACAATTTGTGTTTTATATTGATGATGGAATACTATTGTGCTGTAAGAAATCAAAAGCAAGATGATCTCAGAAAAGGCTTAAAAATATCTACATGAACTGATGCAGAGCAAAATAAGCAGAACCAGATCATTATACACAGTAACAACAACATCGAATGATGATCAATTATGAAAACTTGGCTACTCTCAGAAATACAATAATCTAGGACAATTCTAAAGGACTTATGATAGGGAATGCTGTCCATCACCAGAGAAAGAATTGTTGGAGTAGGATGCAGATCAAAGCATACTATCTTTCACATGAGCTTATTTACTGTTTTATTTTGGGGTTTCAGTTTTGTATGAGTGTTTTGTTACAACAGTGACCAATATGGCAGTGTGTTTTGTATGATAAAACATGCATGGCCCAGATCAAATTGCTTACTACCTCTATATGTAGGGAAGGAAGGGTTGGAGGGAAACAAATGTCGATCTTGTAATTTTGGAAAATGTATGTTGAAAACATAATTAGGAAAATAAAATATCTTTGATTTAAAAAATAAAAACAATAAAAATGACGTTCCTAGAAGTTGACACAATACTCAAAAAGTCATTGTAACAAGATAGATTACAATAAGACTAGCACCTCCAGTTTGATGTAAATATTATACTATATAATATTACTAATTCACCAAAAGTACATTAGCAAACTTTTCCTGTAGAATCTTAAACTATAAAGCTACTTTATTTTTTATTGCTATTTGAAATCCAAAGTCCACAGCATATATCAAGTTCTGCATGCTATCCTCCAAGTTACTTACTGTGAACTAAAAGAGGGCATTGTCTCTTTCTCTCAAAATTACCCATTTCTACTTCAAAAAAAAATTCTCATTTTTTATTAGAATATGATCCAAAATACTAGCTCTGTAAATATATTTCTATAGTAATATGGCTTCTGTTTCTTCCTCCATTGATCTTCATTCAAATTCTTTCCATGACTCCATTTATATATTTCCATGTAGGAATTTTTTTTTTTGTGATATACAATGCTTCTCTACTGTTCTTTTAATCTTTGTCTTCATGTTGAATTAGATATACTGTATTTCACTCACAAATCCTATCCCAACAATTCTCAATGACACATATCTAGAATTTCTATTTCCCTCTTTTCATTAAAATCTCTAGTTATTTTGTTACCTATATTCCACTCATTTGTATATAGTTATCTGAGGCAATGAGTATTACTCTTGTCATGTTCCTGAATATCATGATCTATGAATAATAGGGATACTTCAATGATTTTTTTCTCCAGGAAATAGCTGCTACCTTTTGTCATCTCTGGCTCACTGAATAAATATGCAGAATTTTTATTTTTTTATGTCTATTTTCAATTGGAAGCTCTCTCAACCAAATCCTTCATGTCTCCAAAGAAATTTATTTTGCATTAATTTGTTAGAATCCATCTACCTCTGGCTAAGAAGCTGTCATTCTGTTTTAAACTCTGCTCTGTAATTGTAAATCCTATTTTTTGAACTTATTTTCTTAACACATTCGTTCATTTGTTTATATTCTTTCCTTTCCAAAGGAATGAAAACCCCACTTTTCCCCCCCTCTTATCTTCAGCTTTCTCTTTAAAATTTGGAAATCTTTAATGATGTCCCCTTGGTTTCTATAGTTGATCCCAACACGAATTATCAAAAATTAGCAGTAGCCATAAGGTTTGACACATGTCTGGAGACCCTATGTATGATACATCTTAGTTACATATACTGGAAGATAATATGCTTCCCAACTGTATGTATCAAATCTATCTATAACTACCAATAATTCTCATCTCTTGCCTAGAGTATTTTTATGAAACTTAGAATCATTTCCATAGAAAACTAGATAATTCTTTCACAAGTTAATAACAAATTATAATCTTAATTTAGCTAGAGGAAACCTTAAAAATCTTATAAAGATTTAAAAATTTAGGGAGCAACTGGGTAGCTCAATGGATTGAGAGCTGGACCCAGAGATTGAAAGTTCTGGGTTCAAATCTGGCCTCAGACCCTTCCTACATGTGTGACCCTGGGCAAGTCACTTAACCCCCCCATTGCCTATCCCTTACCACTCTTCTGTCATGGGACAAATACATAGTATTGATTCTAAGATGGAAGGTAAGAGCTTTAAGAAAAAAAAATTTAATTTAAGAATTAAAATTTTAAAATTTAGAAATGAAGCATTTAAAAATTAAGAAATTGAGGAATAGAAAGATTAAGAAGTCTAAGTAGCAGAAAAGATAGGCTTGAAATTGGATGGTGATCTTGAATTTGCATTGGGAAAATTCATTTTTCAGATATAGAAATTTATTGGTCATATATCAGCAAGAACCAGCACAATTACTATTTGGCCAAAGATTTAATTAACACTCCAGTTCTGACTTTGTAAGACCTTCGTTAACTACTAATAAAATTTACATTATTCTTTGTTCCTAAAGATACATACATTTTTATGTATACACATATACCTACACACATATTTAGTAAACTTTTTGTAAGATTCTTTAAATATGGAAGAATCCTTAAAGGTTATCTAGTATAATTTTCTCATTTTCAAGCAGGAAAATGAGAACCCAAAAGTTAAATTGACTTAGAAATATTTCTAGTGCTATGAGCACTTACCCCACTGATGACAGATCCCAAGCCTTTTATGTCTTGAAATATAGACAGGTCTTAATGGAATACAATGTCCAAAATACAATCATTATCTGGTGGCCAAAATTTGTTGAGCTTTTCCCAGCTTAACAATACTGGTCCTCAGAGATGAAGCACATTCCTCAAACCAAATGTTTTTCCAGTTTAGTAGACACTTCCAGAAAGATCACTAGCTCTGGAGTCAGAACTTGGATTCAGATTCTTCTTCTGACACTTACTACTCATGTGACCACAGGTAAAGTCAATTAAGTTCTTTGTACTTTAATTTCCTTATCTGTAAAATGCGAGAATTGAACTAGATAGCCAATAAGGTTGCTTCCAGCTCTGGGGCAGGGGAAGAAAACAAGCATTTATTAAGTAGTTACTATATATCAGCCATTGTGTTAATAATAATGTATAGTATTATGAGATAATAATATCTTATAGAATAATAAATATGTAATAAATTATAATAAATATGCTTAGCTAAGAGAAAAAATTCTCACATTAGCTATATTCAAAACTCATTTCATTCTTTTCCCCCTTCCCTCTCACTTCTCTCCCCTTCCCTAAAAAAGATAGGTAATATGAAATAAGTTGTCTATATATTATTGTAAAATACATATTTGTTCCTCATGTTGTAAAATAAGAAACAAATTGCACATGCTAGAAAAAATTCATGGAGGAAATAAAGTGAAGAATGGCATGTTTCAATCTACATTTGGGCTCTCTTCCTTCTATGACAGTGGACAGCATTTTTTGTCATGAATCCCTTGGAGTCATCCTGGGTCCTTGCCTTATTGATAATTATTGAGTGATTTATAAGTTGATCATCATACATTATCGTTGGTTTTGTGTACAATGTTTTTCTAATTCTTCTCACTTCACTTTGTATCATTACATATAAGACTTTCCAGGGTTTTTTTGTGTGATCATTTTGTTTGTCATTTCTTATGGCACAATAGTATCCACAACTAGTTCAGCCATTCTGCAATTGATGGACATCCCTTCAGTTTCCAGTTCTTTGCCACCACAAAAAGAGTTGCTATATATATTTTAGAATGTGTAATTTATTTTCCTTTTTCCTTAATCACCTTAACAAATAAACCTAATAATGGTATTGCTGGGTCAAAATGTTTACATAGTTGTATTACTTTTTGTGCATAATTCCAGATTGCTCTCTATAATGGTTGGAGCAGTTCACATTCCATCAACAATGTAGTAGTGTCCTTATTTTTCCATATTCCCTCCAACATTTGTTATTTTGCCCTTTTATCCTGTTAGCCAATTTTATAAGTTGAGATGTTATCTCAGAGTTATTTTGATTTGCACTATTTTAATCAATAATGATTTAGAGCAATTTTTCATATATTTGCATTATCTTATTTGATCCTCACAACAACCCTGTGAGGAGGTTTATGATCCCCATATTATAATTGAGGAAATTGAGGCAGAGATAAAGTTATTTGTCCAGGGTTATATAACTAGAGGCTGAATTCAAACGCTCTATTCTCTGAACCCTGTAGCTGCCTCTAGGTAGGATATGGGATAGAGAATAGGATAAAGAACCAATTTAGAAAGGAGAGAAAGGACTGCCTTACTGCAATGAAGACCCAATGAAAATGTAACAGCATAAATGGGTAGTTTTCCATCATTTTAAAGAAGTAGGCTGTTTTGGGAAAGACTTGGAGTCAGATAAAGAGGTATCTAATGAATAGGATGCGGTTTCTACTTCCCACTAAAGCATCACTCCAATGTCCCATTATAGTGTGGAGATGCCCTTGGATTTGCCAATTTGGGTAGATCTGAAGATGCCATAAATATAGACTCAATAATGAATAAATGCCTAAGAATCAATCCAGAAATTCATTACCAGGCTGATTGCAGGGTGATGATTTCTTTAGCCACAACATCTTTCAAAGACTTAGTCACTTGAGGGTTCTAATATGCACTGACAGGGAGAGAACTCACATTATGGGTCTTTGAAACAGTGAAGCATAAAAAACTTGTATGACTTCAAAAAGCTCAAAAAACTCCTATTCTAATTCGCAGAGGGAAGTAGTCACATGGTAAATGCCCTGTGTGGGTTTTCTTTAGAAATTCTGTAAGACAGAACAAAATAATCATACTCTCTTATGCCTATGTAAAGTGAAATTCAGCATCCCTCAAAGCAACATTTGATACAGCAGAGCTAAAAAGATTTATTTTCTGTTGTTCAAGTGTTTGGAGGGAGTATTTACAGTTCAAGCATTATTTGAGGGTGTAGACTTCATCCAATGCTGATGCCGAGATGGAACACTTAATACAAAACTGCTGTGCAGAAAAGAAAATTGGAATTAGGCTTAAGTTGAAAAAATAACACACTTTCATTAAGGCAGATGATATTTCAGAAAATGGTGAACGAATAGGTCCAGCTCTTGAATTTGGATCAGAGGCTCTCCGTGTGGGTGTGTAGGGAGTGGAGAGTGCCTTGGCAGTTGACTAGATCAGAAACTGCCTCCTTTTCATTCCAGCTTTCTTGGAATCCTTTTATGAGTCACATGGAACTGAGGTTTTGTTAGCCACCAAAATGTTCTTCTCAGCCATCCATCACATTGCCTGGACTATGTTGTTACACTGAGTATGCTGTACTACCACATGAAGCAGACCAGAGCTTCAGAACCCCTATGGAGGATCCAAAGCTAACCCACTTGGCAGGCTAAATGACCAGTAGTGGTGAAGCAGGTCTCACTTCTGAAGTAGCATCTGGGTAATGGAACAAGCAGTGAGCTGTGGTTCTGGTGACTTGGTTCTAGTCAAATCAGCTATTAGCTAACTGGGTGACCTTGGATGCATCTCACCATCTATTCTAACTATATCATTTTTCAGATGAAGAAACTCAGGGATAGAAATGTGATCTTTTGTGTTCATTCTGCTCTAAAATTCTGGGATGACTATGAAATATGTCATAGTATGAGGGTGAGGTAATTGGAAGAGGAGTTAAAGAAACTGGGATAGAAAGTGGGAGGAAAGAAAGGGGGGTGATTTTTGAAGGTCTTGATGAAAAGTACATTTCTTCTAAGGTTTTTAGGGCAATTATTTGGTTCAGGGTATAGAGCACTTGGACTGGAATCAGGAAGACAGGAATTCAAATCTGACCTGAGATCCTGGAGAATGTATCCCTGTTTGTCTCAGTTTCCTCATCTGGACTATTACAATAGCCTTTAATCTAATTGGTCTACCTCTACAAATCTCTCTCCACTCCATCTTTCACTCATATACCAAATGATTTGACTAAAATGTATGCCTAATCAAGTCACATCCCTCCTTGTTCAACTTTGGGGACAAATAGAAATTCCTCTTTGGGGCATTTAAAGTTTGCCTATTCCTACCTTTCCAGTGTTCTCACAATTTAATTCTCTCAAACAATGCTGGACTTCCTAGAATATGCTGATCCACTTCCCATCTTCATATCTTTACACTATTTATCCCCTCCTGCCTGGTATGTTCTCCCTCCTCACCAATCTCTCTTAAGTTCCTTAGATTTCTTGAAGACTCAGATCTTCTGCAGGAAGCCTTTCTTAGTCATCCCAGTTGCTAGTACCTTCTCCTTTGAGAAGACCTTCAGTCTGTACTATATGTACCTTGTAAATCACCTGTCATCCTGACTTTTGTCTTGTCAATGGGCTTTGATGATTAAGGAAGAGAGAGAAAGGCCAACAACTTTGTACCACTCTGACTCATTTAAATTGAATTCATGCTTGAGTCAAGACAAAACCTCTGATGTCAATGATCTTCTTTGAAACAAGGAGGGACAACATAAATCTTATATGTACCTCTTTATTTACATGTTGAATGCAAATTACTTGAGGACATGGGATGCTTTTTTTACCTCTCTTTCATATCCTTGGTGCTTGGCACATAATAAGCACTTAATAAATGTTTATTGATTGACTGAATCCCGCTTTCAGTCATCACTTATTAAATAGTATTATTAGAAAAAAATTACTTAATTTTGTTTTGTTAACAGTCAGTGAATAGTGATAAGTAACTGGAAGCTAAAGGCATGCTTATTAAGTAAGGAATAGTTGACCAAATTATGATATATGATCGCAACATAATATGAAAAAGTCATGGCTTCAGAGAAACCAAGGATGACTTAAATGAATTGATGCAGAATGGAGTGAGAAGAACCAGAAAAACAATTAAATACTTGCAAAATATTAAAAAGACTGAAAAGACAAACAACTTTGAAAGACTTAAGAACTTTGATTAATGCAATGAACAACTATTATACCAGAGGACTATTAAGCAGAGAGGTGATGGATTCAAGATGCAGAACAAGCTCATATCATTGGATGTAACTAATGTGGGACCATTTTCTTTGTCTGACTACAAATATTTATTCTAAGGGCCCCTTTTTTTTAATGAGGGAGTGTGTTGAGAGCAACAGAGAGAAACATGGTCTGTTAGTATAATCTGTGAATCTCATCAGATCCAGCTGTAGCTTACAAGATCTCTGTAGCTGATGGTTATAAGCACTCTCTGTGACTCCTCTCATTAATAAAAGTTTTTGCTGTATAATAAATCACTTCAATTTAAAAGACAAGGGGGAAATATGTGGGAAGCCAATAAGAGAAACAGTCTTAAATAGATAAAAATCTGAGACTCCTCTTTTGACTCCTTTTCTTTTTTTTTATTTTTTT
>NC_058130.1:70808818-70830128 GCF_016433145.1 Gracilinanus agilis
CTCATGTGCTTATTGATACTTTTGATTTCTTTACCTGAAAATTGCCTATTCATGTCTCTTGCCCATTTATCAATTGGGGAATGGCTTGATGTTTTATACAATTGCTTTAACTCCTTGTATATTTGAGTGATTAGACCCCTGTCAGAGTTTTTCGTTATAAAGATTTTTTCCCAATTTGTTGTTTCCCTTCTGATTTTGACTACATTGTTTTTGTTTGTACAAAAACTTTTTAGTTTAATATAATCAAAACCATTTAATTTACATTTTGTAATTTTCTCTAACTCTTGCTTGGTTTTAAAGTCTTTCCTTTCCCAGAGATCTGACAAGTATACTATTCTGTGTTCACTTAACATGTTTATAGTTTCCCTCTTTATATTCAAGTCGTCTGGATTTTCTCTGTGTAAAAGCTGTGGAGTGTTAAAGACTTCTTTTTCTTGTTGTTATTCTTTCTCTTCTGAACTTCCTGAGGCTGAGTAGCCATCATTACCCCAGCAGCTTCTCAGATTTATCCTCGCGCTCAGTGTCTGTCCGCGATCTATTGGCTCCTGAGGTCTGAGTTCTGGTTTTTTCCAAGGTCAAGCCCCCTGGTAGACCCCCTTGCTTGATCCTCTGCGGGAGGTTTCTTTACAAGTCTCAGGGCGCTGCTTCCACAGTCGTATACCGGTCCACACTGGTTCCCCACTTAGGCTTTAGTTCCTGGCTGTGTCTGCCTCCACCCACGCCTCCGCAGTGCCTGCGCTCTGCTCAGCCTGCACTGTGCGCCCTGCGTCCTGCTCCCGCGCTCAGATTTCGCCTGAGTTTTTTGGTTTAATGGGGTCCTAAGTCTTGCTGCTCTCAGGAACAGGCCCCGGAGCTGCCAATAACTCGATGGGTGCCCCAAACTTGCTCTATTTCTTTTTAGCTGGCTTCGGAGCTATAGATGTTGTGTGTGGAGGGGTGGGGGTGGGGTGGTTGCTCAGCCCGCGATTTCGTGATGGCTGTTTCACCCCTTTATAGCCTGGAAATGCCTCGATTCCACGTACCTTCCACGCTGTGCCCTGTTGTGGGGGTTCCTCCGTTAGTCTGGACTTGTTTTTATGTCCCCTTGAGGAGTTTTGTGTGTTTCGGTCAGGAGAGGTTAAGAGCTGCTTCTTACTCTGCCGCCATCTTAACCTGGAACTCTTTTGACTCCTTTTCTGATCCACACCTTTCCTTAATGAAAAGCTTTAAGCTCCTAGCAAACCAACAGTCAAGAGGTTAACATTCTCTCCTTTGGTCAGAAATACAACTGTTTTTGTTTCAAAAGTAGTTTAGACACTCAAGGTCATAAATTCCTCCAGGAGGAGCATTTTGCCCCTGAGAAAATATTCCCTGACACAGCTTTCTGATAAGGATGCAGACCTTAGCCTTGTTCTATTTTGGAAGTCAATGAAATTCTTTTGTGTTTTGATATGATATGATTTGTATTTCTGTGCAAATGCGAAATTTTGGGGGGGTTCTTTTGTGTGGAATGAGTCTTGAGATATATATAATAAACTCCATGCAGCCAGAGACAGAGCTGGAAGCATGAGCTAAAAGATCTTCAGTGTCCATACTCCTTATCAACTAAGCCGTCATTATCAAATTATCTGGAGATAATAAAAAGATCTCGAGAGGAGTCAGAAGAAGATAACATAAATTTTTGTTTAAAAAAAGTTTTTAATGGGGATAGACTCTTGAATGGGTGGATAAATTGACATGCATATTCTAGGATCCTCAAATTTCCAGCTCCATTAGCCCCATACTACACACACATACACACAAACTTGCAGCATTCATTCCTACTAAAAATGCTTAAAAGCATAGAGTACAAATGAATTTTTCCTTAGAATAATAAAAAGTATATACTTAAAATCAGCAGGAAACTTTATTTGTAATGGGAATAAGTTAGAATATTTCCCTATGAGATTAGGAGTGAAACAAAAATGCTCATTATCACTGATACTATTTAATATTGTCTCCATATTAAAACAACTCTGAGATATCTTACACCTATCAGATTGGCTAAAATGACAAATGTTAGGGAATATGGAAAAAATGGGGACACTCATACACTGTTAGTGGAACTGCGAACTGATCTAACCATTTTGGAGTACAATCTGGAATCATACTCAAAGAGTTATAAAATTGTATATCTTTTGACCCACTTATACTACTATTAGGTTTATTTCCTAAGGCAATTGGGGGAAAAGAGAAAAGAATCTATATGTTCTAAAATATATATATATATATATATATAGCAGCTCTCTTTGTGGTGGCAAGAAACTAGAAATTCAAGGGATGCCCAAACAATTGGGGAATGACTAAACAAGTTGAGGCATATGACTGTGATAGAATACTACTGCATCCCTGCACCATGTGAAATAACAAACAGATTAATTCTGGAAAAACACAGAAAGCCCTATATAAAATAATGAAGTGAAAGGAGCAAAACCCAAAGAACATTATATACAGTAACAGAAATATTGTGTCAGGAAATGACTTGAATATGTTCATCTCCAGAGAAAGAACTGATAAATAAAAATAAATAAGACATAGCTATACATACATACATATATATATATACATATATAATCTTTTTGTCAAATGATACCTTCTCCAATGGGGGAGGGAGGGAGTTAAATGGGAATTTTAATATAATAAATAAACAAATATTTTTTGCCTTTCTAAAAATGTTTAAGCTCTTTATTATTGAACATTCATCTTTTTTCCTATAAGGCTCTTGGGTTTGCAGGATAGGTCACTCTTTTAAAAAACCCTTATCTTCTGTTTTAGAATTAATATTGCATATTGGTTGCAAGGTAGAGGAGTGATAAGGGCTAGTCAATGGGGGTTAAGTGACTTGCCCAGGGTCATATAGCTGGAAGTATCCAAGGCCAGATTTGACCTCCTGTCTCTGTACCTGGTTCTTAATCCACTGAGCCACCTAGCTGTCCTCAGGAAGGACCACTTTTTAAATAAAATAATTCTTTTGCAATAGATAACCCACTCTGGAAACTTTAATACTAATACTCTATTATTACTCCACTACTAATACTCTGCTTTAGTGCTAATACTCTATTATTAGTGCAGATCAATAATTATTTTTTAATTAAAATAAACTTGTACAGATCCACAAAGGATCCTGATACAGTTACTCAGAACACCTACTAAGCACACCTTGAATTACAAAGAAGAGCAAGGTAAGAATTCAAAGAGCAGAATAATTCTTTTCAGCAAAGAAAAACTAGGGAACTTTACCTCAAGGTAGGTAATTTAGAGAACCCCAAGGGCACCATCCCCAGATATGCTTCTCTCCCAATTATCTTTTCCACGAGGAGTGGGGTGAGGAGGTCCAAAGGATGGCTTCTTCCTCTTTTAGCAGCTTAGAAAACTTGGGTTGTTCCTGCATGCACTTCTTTCCCTAGCATCCTCGTCCTAGGTGAGCCCATGCTCCCCAGATGCTGAGGCTCTTATATAAATCAGATAGCTCTGATTTCAGCCTCTGTCACTGACTGGTAGTATTATCAGATTTGACAACCATTTTCTCAAGTGAGTCATAGCCAATAATGGCACTTCATTAAACAGTAAAATATCCCTGGAGACAGATAATTGGTTCAATTTGCTCTGTGAGTGTGTTTTTCCATCCTGAAGAGTACATCGAGGACGTCAAGGAAATCTTTCCTTAGTGCAGATCAATACCCAAAACTAGGATGTGTGAAGAGCCTTGTTCCATTAAGGAAAGCAAGCAGTAGGATCCAATTGCTGTCTCCTGGGCTCTGCTTTAGTGATTACAAAATGAGCCATCTACTGCTTGGAAAGTACTTGCATGGCATTACTGGCACCAAATATCACCTAGAAGCTTTAGTTTTCGCAGACACTGACTGGACCAATTTTATTCACTTCATTTTCCTAATGAGCTTCTTTACATGCTCAGCTCTCTATTCCTCAGGTGAATGAGGAGATAGGTAAACCATTTTGCTTTTCTGGGCTTCATTTTTCACATAGGAAAGGAACAGACTTTTTTTTCTCCCCCTCCTTCTCTCTATCTCATTCAAGCCAAAAGTCTAGGGTTACTCAGAGGCACCATCCCAAGAGTGATGGGCATGGAAGTTTTGACCTGCTTAATTTCTAACATAGGCTGGTTCACCTCTCCTCAATCAACCTGGTGGCACCCATATTCCCAGAGAGTTCACCCTATTAATGCCAAACTGAAGGTAGATCCCCAATTGGCTTGGCCAAATGCAGTTCAGAACTCTAGAACTCAAGATATCCACCAGCCTCAACTTTCCCCACAAAGCTGTAGATATTATTATTACTTTTTAAACCTTTACCTTCCATCATAGAACCAATATTGTGTATGAATAAAAACTAGGCAATGGGGGTTAAGTGACTTGCCCAAAGTCACACAGACATAGGAAATGTCTAAGGCCAGATTTGAAGCCAAGATTTCCCATCTCTAGGCCTGGCTTTCAATCCACTGAGCCACCTACCAGCAGATAATATTATTGAAATGCACTGTGGAAAGAACTATGAACTTGAAAGCAGAAGACTTCAACTCAATCCAATTCAGGTATTTATTGAATCCTAATATGTGCCAGGTACTATACTATGTGCTGATGATAGAAAAAACACAAATTAAAATACTCTTGTCCCCCCAAAACTTTGGGGTGACTTCTGAAAGGAAGAACATGTTCAAGAGCCAGATCTTCGAGCTATGTGAGCTTGGACAAGCCTCCTTTCTAAGCTTTGATATACTCATTTAATGAGGATAATAATAGCTTTCCTACCTAACATGCACAGATTTGTGGGGACTGAATGAGATGTTGTATGTGGATGGATTGCTAAATAAGCATCAAGTATTATAGTTCACTGGAATTTGGGGCTCTCATCTCCCTAGTAAAAACATTATAAAATTTAACTCTGTATCCTCCACCTCCTAGCTTTGATGGGATGACATAGTAATAAATTGAATGAGAATGCCTTTCCTACATTTATCTTCCATTTAATCAATGACCCTTTGTTCCTAGATCAATCCTATTGTCACTACCACTTGCTTCTGCAGAAGGGAAAGGAGGCAAGATAAATGTTTAGTTATAAATATAATAGTAGACTGGACCTGTGATTTAATTAATATAGGGAACTACCAGATGAGAAAATTCCTTTACTAATGAAGGTCTGCATTTTTTTCAATGTATACGCCTAGAGAATTATCTAAGTGTGATAGAATAAGTCAGTGGTATCAAACTCAAATAGTTCTCTTCAGGCTACTTAACTTAGAAACCTACAAATTGACATTATATATTTTTTATTTTATTAAATTTTCCCCAATTAATTTTAATCTGGTTCAGCTGCACTCTAGAGTTTAGCTGGTCAGAGGCAGTCTCAAATTTGACATTTCTGGATTAAGTGACTTGCTCAGGGTTATCCAGTCAGTTTGTGACATAGATAAGACTTGAAGTAAGGTCTTCCTTCAACTCTCTATCCAGTGGTTCCCAGACTTTTTTGGCCTATAGGCCCCTTTCCAGAAAAAATATTACTTAGCCTCCTGGAAATTAATTTTTTAAAATTTTAATAGCAATTAATAGGAAAGATAAATGCACCTGTGACCATCACCGCTATCCTGGATGGCTGCAGCACCCACCAGGGGGTGGTAGTGCCCACTTTTGGAATCACTGATCTATACCATACTGTATTGTTAATTTTAATAAAGGTGCAATAAATGGCATTAATTTAGGTAAGTACAAGGTTTAAAGGTGCCATAAATCCTTATGTTTTGCCAATGTAGTCCAGTAAAAGAAGATTTCCAGCAGAAAATGAAAAGAAAATAATTTGTTTTGCAAAAGTGAAGTTTTACTTAAAAACAAATGACAATAACAAAAAAAACCTTACTGGTCATAGACCTAGAGCTAGAAGGAACCTCAGAGATCTTTACATCCAAATCGCTTCCTTTATTATTGGGGGAAAATGAGGCCTGGAGAGATTAAGTGACTTAAATAGACCCCAAGACTGCACAGATATCAAGTAGCAGAGCTAGAGTTCAATCCCAGAACCTTTGACTCCAAATCCAAGATTCTTTCTATTTGTTCAATGGAAAGGGGACACAAACTTTTTAGGGTTGGTTCTGGGGAAGTAGAAAGAGAAAGACAGCCTGGTTTCCAGACTTATGCCTGTTACCAAGTTCCTGGGTAATCTTTGGACAAACATTCTTTAAGGGAAGTGGAATGAACCTGAGTGATGTCTGAAGTTCCTCCAACTCCGACATTTCACATTTTAAAATCCCCTCCAACTCCATCAGTCTTTGATTCTATGACTTCTATTGTTCCATGCAATAAAACTAAAAATCTGTCTCTGATAACCTAAAATGGAAATCCCGTCTCACTCCCCAAGAGCAACACAGATCTGGTCCTTGAGTCATTGACTTAAAGAAGACTTTGGCTTTCCTGTGAATGACCCAATGTGTCCTTGGCCTAAAATTGGTCCCAAGAGAGCTCTCATCACTTCACTTAGTCATCAACAGAAAAAAAATATTTTTAATAAATTATTGAAAGGTCTTAAAGAACCGGATCCACTAATGATCCATGGCCTGGAATGGAATAACAGGAGAACAGAAGTTCAGACTCTTCAGCTCCAGGTGGGTATCATTTTCTGAATGATGCAACTGGACTTCATTTCTGAAGGAACAGTCTGGCTTGAGGCTTCTCATTTCCTCTGGCTCCAGGGCAGGGAAATATTCTCCATAGGCCTTTGGTCAGCCAAGGAAAGGCTGAAGCTCATCCTCATAAAACAGCGGTGGTTGCACAATGGGAACGTTTTCCTTCTTGTATAACTGATGTTACTGTTGGAGGGTTGGCCATCCAGGCCAAGTAGTCCTCTAGGTTTTGGCAGACTTCTCTACTTGTAAAACATCTGCAACTGGGAAAACATCTTTATTTTTTTTTGAGGGGGGGGTGACTTTTTCATTAAGGCCAAAGCTTCACTTTAAACAAAATATCATTTTGTACATAAGGAAACTAATGTGTCTAGAGAAAAAAATGTCGGTGGGGGTTCCTGAGCTGTAGCTTGGAGTTAATGCTAACTCTAAATGTAACATGAACCTGGGATAATTTTTAGGGAGGGAAAGTCCACATAAGGGAGCCTGGGCAACATGTACGTGAAACATAGGGACAAGAGGAACAAAAACTATACAGAAGAAACCTATTCAGAGCAATGTGGTTGAATCTAACCTTTGACTTCTGTCATCATATTCTAGACAGTCGACCTACTTAGGTCTTCTATTCCCTCTCAGATACATTCCAAAATGGTGCTTCATCCCCAACTCAGAACACCTTAAAGGCATTCAACTTGTCCCAATTCTAATGACATTAGTTGAATTCATTAGTTTGTTCAGAACAGCACTAACATCCAGACAATCAGGACTAACCACTCTTGCCAGGTTGAGTCTGTGGCCTACATATGCTCATATGCCTACCACCAAATTATGTCAACACACCTTCCCTTAGACAAAGGGTGTCTGGAATGATGAGAAGGGAATAATGTCAGTGAAGACAACATTCACAAGGCACCTCACCCAAATGATTAAAGAAAAAAAATGTTTTTTCACATCTCAAATTTTTGAAGGATCTCTGAAATAGGAGCTCCTTATTTCCCTAGAGAATCTCAATATTTTACAAGCTTTATGATTTATGATATATATCTTCCTCATCACTTTACGGCTTGCAGAGGATAGTCAAGTGTAACATCTGCTGTCACCATTTCTGAAGAAAATTGAAGTCAACAGATGTTATTAGTGATTATTTTTATTTTTTAAAAATGATGTTCACCAATAGTCTTAGTATACATCTTAGTCTGCCATGACTGAAGGGAACACGAGTCTGGCCCCAAAACTCAGTAAATCAGGTACCTTGGGGAAGTATTATAGTACACAGGAAAGAATATTCTTCCAGTGTTGTTTATATCATAGCTTACTTCCAATGACTATTATCAGTGTAGTCTCAGGCAAGTTACTCAGAATCCTTAAGCCCCAGTTTTATTATCTACACAGAGAGGTTATCAGAATAGATGATGTCCACTGATCTTTTCTGTTCTAAATGTATGATCCTATGGTGCTTCTCCAGGATATGGCTCTGATTCCAGGACAAAACCCAAGAGGCTTAAGTTATTTTGGTAACATAAGGAAAGGTAGCTGCTAGACAGGTGCCATAAGTATATATTTCACAAGAGAGTAGTTAATAGATAGAGTATATCATCACTGGCAAAAGGCCCCAAAGAAGCAGCATTTCTACCCAGAAACCAGGCTGTCTTATTCAAAGACATTTGTGACTGTTTCCTTTGCTGAGTTGGTAGTCAATATTCTGTTCTACTCTGTCTTCTCTTACTTTTTAAATACTCTTTCCTTTGAATTTCATCCCAACTCCCTTCAATTCTCTAAGCCTGACCTATCTCTAATCTCATCTCCTCTGGAAAGCATGTCATGATCACAGAATCACTATAGCTTCAAATGATTTCTCTTTCATCTGAACTCTTATAATGATTAATGTCTGAAGGCTTCACATGAAAAGCTATTAGGAAATTTGGTGGCTTCTACAGCTTCTTCAATCACAGTACCATTTTGTACTGTGTATATGTTTATATGTTCTGTCTAGCTGATGGTGAACTTCCTGAGGGCAGAAATCATCCACATCTTCTTGGTTAAAACACCAATTACATGAAATTCCCTCTTAGGCATTACCAGGAGGGAGGGTACTGAATGACACTTGAGAGAGTGGATTTATTTATCTATTTGTCTGGAAATGTATTGGGTCTGGAATTAAACCTGGATGTGGTCCTGGTCCTGGGAGATGTAAACTTATTCAAAGGCCAGCCTTTGGATGAATGTGACTTATGTAGTTATTCATCTGTGTCAGAGACATACAAGGAGACCCAGGATTGTTAATGGATTTTATCTTACGTACTTTAAACTACAGTTATCAGTTTTAGATCATTGTTTGGAAATTGTTCAAATATAGTTTTGTGATTTGATTCATGTATGTATGCCTGTATTTACATATTACACGGTTGTACTGATAATGTTTAAATGGCTTTCTGATATATGCACATATCTGTGTGTGTGTATATACACACACCTAACACAGTTTAAAGTTTAATCTGCATTACTAACATTTTCTCCATCACTTTCTTAAGTCTATATAATTAACAAAGCAATAAATCAAGCCCTGTTTTTTAGCACTTGCCAACTTCCAAGGTATGAAATTTTTGACTCTCTTTTTCTTAAAAACTCTATCTTAGAACTGTTAATAAGTATTGGTCCCAAGGCAAAAGAGCTTAAGAGCTAGGCACTTGGGATTCAGTGATTTGTCTAAGTTCTCACAGCTAGGAAGTGTCTGAGGTCATATTTGAACCCAGGACCTCCTATCTCTAGGCCTAGTGCTCTATCCACTGAGCCATCTTGCTGCCCATACAATTGACTTGAGAGCCAGTTTGAATTGACTTCAGAACACCCTTGTACACACACATGCACAAACATAGACATGGCAGTATGTGCAATATATTTTACTGAGCTCTGAGTTTTACCAGACATCTATGGATGGGGAACTTTCTTTGTATAAATATGTAGGTTTATAAAAATTCAATCACAATAAAATATTTATATATATTATATATATATGCATATATATAATGGTAAAAAGAATTATAATTCAAATACACATGGACTAAATTGTATATTGTGCATATATCACCAGATCTATGGTTTCATCCGCAGAAGGAGCTCCTAGGGAGCAAACTCTCTCTACCCATTAAGATTTGCAGATCAACAGTTTTCTGTGCCACAATCTTACAGAATCATGTGAGGCACTGAGAGGTTAGATGAATTGCCTAGGATGACAATATGGGTCATAGAATCAAAGGTGAAAATTGGACCCAGAAAATGCCGACTGAGCCTTCCATTTATTTGCTATCTCATGCTATCACTCTTGTATATTTTGCCATCTATACATAAATAGATGTATACAAACTTATAGACATTTTATTCTGTTAGAAATAGCACCGTGTATGGGGTCAGAAGCCTAGTTTCGAATCTTGGCTCTAGCAATTATCAGTCGTGTTAGTTTGGGCAGACCAATTTAGTGTCAGTAAAAATTCTCAGCAATAAAATGGGATTAATAATACTTGTCTCAGCTACCTCATAGAGTTTTTGGGAAGAAAGTACTTTCTAAACATTAAACTACTGGATAAATGAGCTACAATGATCCCTTTAATATGGCTTGTCCACCAACATACTCCTCTGATACCTCATTGTTGCATGATGGTGTTTGCGGGTTTCTGAAGACCTTGCCTGTAAACCACAAGTTCTTGTAGGTCCTCCTAAGCTGAAAACACTTCAGTTAGAGGCCTGTGATGGATTGCATGTTTGGAGTCCGAAGGCCAGTCTAAGCTTAGAGAGACTCGCCATCAATCAGAAAATTGGCTACAAGCGGGTAAATTCTTTTGGCCACAGCAATTCATGAAACTGTCTACTAAGGGATATAGGAGTTGTGAACTGTGTAGGAGGAAGGAGAATTGGTACTGATGAAAGCACAGCTTTTGTGAAGAACTGAAGTTTTTCTACAAATATTTTATATTCTTTCAGGTTACTCAAGGCATTTTGTGTTATGATAGTCAAAAAAAACTTTAGTATTCTTATAATAGACCACATCTGCTCTAGGAAAACTCTCCAATTAAGCAGTCAATAAACATTTATCAAGGGTCAACTAACTATATGTGAGGCACCATACTAAGCAGTAGTGTGACAAAGGAATTCATCTCCCTTTGTTTTAATTTAATCAATCAGGGACTTGGAATTTCCCTCCCTTTTAATTTAATCAGAGACATAGACATGCTTTACCATTGAGATGTGCAGGGATACACACTCCCACAGTGAAACAGTGAAAGGAAGTTGAAACCAACAAGACAGGAAATTGATCCCACAAGTACTGCCTCCTCCACCCCACCCCCCAGCAATGCTAGTAAAATTAAGGAACTATGATTGGTTCCTGAGATGTGACCTGGGAGAGTTAATGGGTGGAGAAAACTGCTTATAAAGGCAAGACCAAAGGTCTGGAAGACATTCAGATTCACATTCAGATTCAGTTTCTGACTCTGACTATGGAGCTGGTGACTCTCTGGCTCTAGTGACTCTGAGACAAGACATTCTTGCTCTGGTGACTCTTGCTGAAGAGACTCTTCATGGACTTCTGAATGGAGAATTGAACCCTGTAGGTGGTGAGCTGGATTCCATCAGAACAGCACATAGGGCGGTAGGCTAGGCAACTCCCTACCTCTTTGCTACATTTCCCTCTTGTTAATATCTCTACTTTAATGTAATAAAGCTACTAAAACTACTAACAGCCTCATAATTTAATTTTAATTATTACATTAGGAATAGAAAGAAAAGGACAAAGAGAGAACCTGTCTTCATGGAGAACAACATTTACTTATATACACATACAAGATACATAGAGAAGTAATATTAGAGCAGAGGTTCTTAACCTGGATTTGTGAAAGTGGTTGGGGAAAAAATTGAGTATTTATTTTCACTAATCTCTAATTGAAATTTAGCATTTCCTTCAATTATAAATGTAGGCTACACAGTACTGACAGTACCTGTGACTCTGATACCAACTGAAATTATCACTATTTTAATAGCATATTGTATTTGTTATAAATATCCCAAAATATTGTTAGGTAATGAAACAGTGCCATTGATAGAATTTGGATCTTCAGTCAGAAAGTTTTGAGTCTAAATCCTATTGCAAAAACTTATTGGATCCTTAGAAATTCATTTACCTACTCTGAACTTCAATTTCCTCCTCTGTAAAAGGGGGATGATAATAACAAAGCCTGTCTCATATTGTTGCTGGTAAGATCAAATGAGATAACATATACATGTTGCTTTGTAAACCTTAAAGATAATTTAAAATACTTGTTCTTGTTATATTCATCACTACTTTGAAATTAATATAACTTAGACCCACCACAGCATCATATGTGATTATAGTCTTTCTACCTACAGACCTTAGAGCAAGTTAGCTGACCTATTATGGGGCAACTTTGTACCTTGTAGTAATTCAGCTACTACCATCTATCTTGTTTGAACAATAAGTGGAAGGAGATAAGTACTTTTTACTTTTTATAAAAGTTTTGCAAACAGGGACAGTTCATTATAAAAAATGATAAGCAGGATGATTTTAGAAAAAGTTGGAAAGACCTGCATGAATTGATAACGAGTGAAATAAGCAGAACCAGGAAAACATTGTACACAGTAACAGCAATGCTGAATGATGATCAACTGTGAAAACTTGACTACTCAGCAGCAATGCAATGATCTGGGACAATCTTGAAAGACCTATGATGGGGAATGCTATTCACTTCCAGAGGAAAAAAGAACTGTTGGAGTTGGAAGAATGAGGATCAAAGCATATTATCTTTCATATCAATGTATTTATGGTTTTATTTGGGAGTTTTGATTTAGTACAAGTGTGCTCTTACAACAATGTCCAATATGGAAGTGTGTTTTTCATAATAATAAAAATTTTTAAAAAATTTAAAGGGACAGTTCAAATGAGAATTCTTAACTCTATGTAAGGTACATAACATTTTATTACATAGAATTGGGGTGTGTGAGATTGAATCTAAGAGCCACACTAGCCCAAATGAACCTGATGGTGGTGATAACTCTCAAAGTGTGTTATTATTTAAAGTAATTTTTTATTATTCCTACCAGATTGTACAATGATGTGGGTCATACAAAAATTACATATGTACAACTTATACTTGTCAATTTTGTGAGTAGAGAGCTTCTCATTGATCTTAATTCTTATATATATTTTTTTTAAACCCTTGTACTTCGGTGTATTGTCTCATAGGTGGAAGATTGGTAAGGGTGGGCAATGGGGGTCAAGTGACTTGCCCAGGGTCACACAGCTGAGAAGTGGCTGAGACCGGGTTTGAACCTAGGACCTCCTGTCTCTAGGCCTGACTCTCACTCCACTGAGCTACCCAGCTGCCCATTCTCATTGATCTTAGAACAAAATCTTACCACAATTGGAGTTTAACTCAAAAATTCTTGGCAGTTTCAGGCATTCCTTAAGAAAATCCTGTCCTCACTTTTATAGAAGCTCTAATTCCACTTGACAATATATCTTTGTGAACTGAGATTTTCAAGAAGTGTAACCACCAAACAAAAAAATCAAAACTGACATGACATATGTGTTATCTTGTTGAAGACCTCACAGTTTAATGTTTTATTCTAATTAAACAACATGTTCACACTGACTGACATATCTTTAAAAAATAAAATTTAACTATGTTTCAAATGTATTTTCTTATTATTTAATACATTGATAAACTAGCATATTATTTCACAACTTTCTAAATATTTTGATAACTTTTGATATATGTCATTTTCCTTTGTAAGTTTATGTCACTCATTTTATGGATTTAGAAACATTTTATTAAAGAAGAGTCCAAAGATTACTAAAGGGGTACATGAAACAAAAATGGTTTAGAATCCTTGCTTTAGGGGAAAAGACACTAGATGGCTAAAAAAGTCCTCTTGGAGAAGTTGGCAGTTGAGCTGTGAATGAAAGGAAATCAAAGATTTTAAAAAGGCATAGTTGAGGAGAAAGAACATTCTGGCTTTCTCCTCCTGGACTACCCAACCTTACTCCTTTCTTGAAATCTTCCACATTTATGGAATCTTCTATGAGAAAAAGGTCCATAACCTATAAAAATCTCAATGATTGATGTTTATCTGCCTATGATATCAGAGTTAGGAAGCCCATTAGACAAGGCTGTAATAGTTCCTGTCTCTCACCTACATCATTGAGATGATCTTGTGTGTGTGTGTGTGTGTGTGTGTGTGTGTGTGTGTGTGTAAAAACCAGGTCTTTCTTCAAGGATAAAGCAAGAATAAGATACTGTTATAATTTGTGTGATAGGATAGGAAGGCATTTTTCATTTGCTCTTTTCATACTATTATAATTGGAAGGTTGTCTTATCTGAAATTTGGTATCGCCAATTCCTCTGGCTGAGTCGTGGCTATAACTTTTGGCAGCTGGTTCATTTGTAAACTTGCATTTCCAGTGAATATGATGTTGATATATCCTTTGACCTGAATATCTCATTTGAATCCCTTTTTCCAGCCCACCCCTCAACCTCCAAACCACTTGTCCCTAGATTCTTAATCTAGAACCAAGGCTTTCCATTGTGAGAGTTAACATGCATTCACAATAAAGGGCAATTGCTTTTAGCATCACTAACCATTTATAAAATGAGGCCATTATGTAATCTGAGGAAACCTGAAGAACTCTGAACCACACTGGAAGATGGAGAAGTTTCATAGTGATGGGCCATATTGTAAACCTGGGCCTTAATTGTCTGATTATAAAGTCATTTTTATGATCATTTTCTACTGATATAATTGTAAGAGGGGTGTTTCATATTCTCTCAGTCCCAATTAATGTAACTAACAAGATGCTCTACTCCTGGGACCTTTATTAGATGAAAATGTCTCTTTGATTGAGTTTCAGAATTAATCAAAAATAAAAAAGTAGACACATAAGGGGTGAGACATCATTAGAATAATTCATTTTAATTTTTCAATATGTCTATTTCAGTGGATTTCTAAATTTTTTTTTTTTAAAAATCAGACTAACATCCTGTCTAACTCATAATGAAAACTTTCAAGTAATCAGTTTGTTGTTAGTATTAAAGAAATCCTAAGTAGGAATACAACAGATGTTCTCCAGAATTCATCTTGCCATGTAAAGTGGCATACCTCAGTGCAATACGAGTGTAAGTGTGTGGAGTTAAATGACTAGGGTTCAAATAATGGCTCTGATACTTAATCCCTTTTGAACTTGGGAAAGCTACTAAACCTCTCTGGTTCTTAGTTTCTCTATCTATAGAAAGAGTAAGACTAAAATGACCTCTAAGGTGGACTCTCGATTTATGGATCCATGACTTTTTCCTCTTCTCTTAACAATTCATATCTCACTTTGCGGATTGAAAAGCAAATCCCAAATTGATCAAGGGCTGGTAAACATTACCACAAATGAGCTCATTGCAGTGGAAGTGAACTCATGATCACTCTGGCTGCCAAAACCAATCCACACCAGATTGCGAACCTTGCCCAAGATCGCATAGACTAAGAAAAAGGCAGCATGTCTTGACAATAAATTCTTTTCACTTTAATAGGAAATATAAGAGAGAATTAATGCTCAAAAGCCCACCAGAGTGTCTTTCTTAGGAAAAAGAAAAGAAAAATTTGCATACAAGTAGGTCTATGCCACAGCAAGTGGCATTTCCAAAAATGTGAATACGCATTATCAACATGCATATGAATATACAAGGCACAAGGAGAGCACTGAACATTGGAAGTTCCCCAACTTACCATTCCTATTAGTTTCCAACTCCTCCATATTCCAGATCCTGGCTCAAGATATCCTATTGATGATTCTTGGATTTTCTTCTTTTGGCAGCTTCATTTTGGCAACCTGGTTCTCCCTCAAAAACTAATGTTTCTGGTAATGATCCAACTCTGAAGTTGACTTAATCCCAACATGTAAAGTCAACTCTGCCTTTCTTTGATAACCTTTAACAAACTGGTTCTGGAATAGGAATTAGCATGCTTCTTGATCTTTCCACTGACATTTCTAAACTTCCTCTACCTTTATCACTCAGCAACCTCTCCTCTTTTGAGGTTCACTCAATCCAAATGTATCACCCAATAAAAATCATGATGATTTCTTTTTCTACTGGCTCCCAGTATATTTTCCCTCCTTTCTCAATTAGTTCAATGCATGACTCAGGCTCCTTATATACTCAACTCCTTTCCGTTTACTAGTGGACTTCAACATATATATTAATGTTCCAAACCCCCTAACTTTCCACTTCTTCAGTGTAAGCAATGCTATAAAGTACTCTAGCTGAGTTGTCCACAGGGACAGTGGCATCCTTGATCTTGCAGATGTTTTGCTACTATGTTTAAGAACTCTGAAATTCTTCTATCTAATCATAGTATCTAATTACTCCACATCCCACCCTTCCTAAACCTAATCTTCATTCTTACCGTTGTTGCTATTCCCTCCACCCCTTAGTACCTTCCTAGGTCATTAACCCTGCTCTGACTACACTTTCCTCCATTCCTATTCTCTGTTAGTTAAGTTCTCCACCATCCTCTACCCTAGAATATCTTCTTCCTTGACTTCTTGCTTTGTCAAATTCCCATATGTATTAATCCCATCATCTACCTCTTCCAAGTATTACTGTCCAGAACTGGAAGAAGTTATACCTTGGGGCTATAAAATTAAGTTATCTGATTTCAACAGAATCTTTCCAGTAGCAAAACTACTCTTGGATTCTCTAATTCACTCACTACAGCAGATATTCCAATCCTCTTTACTTCTCAAATCTCCTATACTACCCCTTCTATTATCTTCTTAGGTAATATAGTCCATACTTTATTGCTTCAAACACTTATTGAGAAAATTGAGGCCATTTGCCATAAATTCCATATTTTCTTCTGTGTTTCTTCTCACAACTCTTTGAAAGAATCCTCCTTTACTCTAGTCTACAATGAAGAAGAGGCTTTTGCTTGCTGAAGGCAATTCCTCTGCATGTACATCTTCTCCAGTATATTGCACCCTTTATCATCCACCCTCTCTATAATATTCATTCTCTCCCAACTACTCTTTCCTTCTTTGATAACTACAAATATGCTGAAGTTTTCTTCATCTTAATAAAAAAAAACTCATTAGGAGAAACTTATTCCACTCTTTTGCAGAGGCAAGGATCCCTACTTGTGAAATACTATAGGCAACATAAAACTTCTTCAATGTGTTAATTTTGCTTAATTTGTGTCTCTACTTATTTTTTTTTTAAAAAAATCTTTGTTATAGAGATGGTTCTTTGAATTAGAAAAAAAGTAGAGGAAAATGGGGAAAATCTAGGCAAGGTAAAAACAAAAGATATCAATAAAAATATTAAAAGCACAAAAAGTCATTAGATTCAACCATCCCTAAAGAAGTCTTTTCACTTTCTCTCTCCTTACATTTCTCCTAAGCTCCTTGAAAGAACTGCCTAATTCATTATCTCCACTGCCTCTGTTCATAATTTTCTAAAGCTTTTGCAATATAACTTCTCATCACTCATTCTCCTCATCACAGCAGAAATCATCTTCTCCAAAGTTATCAATGATTTCTTACTTATGAAATGCTTACTGTATTTGCTATTGTTAACTACTCTCTAGTCCAGAAATTCTCTTTTCTCTCTTGGTTGTCCCTGTTCATCTGTTCTCTGTCTAGTAGGACTATCATTCATGCAAAGGCTTCTCTTATTGTGGGTATACTCCCACCCCCCAAGGCACTGCTCAAGACTTTTTCTTTTTTCTCTATATAATTTTTTACTTGGTGATCTCATCAGTTCCCATGGTTTTAATTATCATCTCTATGCAGATGACTCCAAAATCTTGATATCTTTAGTTTGGATGCCAGATTTGCATTATCAACTACCTATAGGTCATTTCAAAGTAAATAATCCATAGATATATGAAACTTAATATGTCCAATATAGAACTCTTTGTCCATCTCCATTCCCAAATCCCCACTTTCCTCTTCTGAACTTCCCTTCTTTTTTTTTTTTAGGCAATCATCATTCTTCCAATCATGCAGATTTGTGTCTTTGGTGTCATCCTAGATTCCTTCCTCTTAATCTCCCTACATATCTGACAGCTGCCAATTTTTTGTCATTTGTCCCCATCATATCTCCCATATACTTCCTTGTCTCTCCACTTACAGGGCTACAGTTTTGTTTCAGTTCTGGTCCTAATCACCTTTGTCCTAGAGTATTACAGTAAACTCCTTATTTGGTTTCCCTATCTCAAGTCTTTCCCTATGTCAGTCTATTCCCTAGTCACCAAAATAATTTTAATCGAATAATGCTCAAATCTTATCCCTGTAACTGACCAAACTCAACAAACTTCAATGGTCCCCTATTACCTCCAGGATCAAATAGGAGCTCCTCTGTTAAGTCATTTAAAGTTCATAGTAAGCATTTAATAAATTCTTGTTTATTAATTGATTGAAGGGCCCCAAAATAACTTTGCTATCACCACATTCCCAGAAACATTATCTGTCACAGCTCAAATATCTGTACATCTAAGGAGTACAATACTTTCAACTCCATGATTCATTCTACTTTCACTGTCCAATTTCAAGAGGGGTCTAACAGCGGGTTTAACATGGCCGGCTTGGCTTCTTCCCACCAAAGCCTGGTTTACACAAAGTCCATCAGGAATAGTGATCAGCAATTTAGCCAATATATCTAAGTAAAGTGATAACCAGAAGCCAGGGAAATAGAGCAAAAAATGCGCAAGAGTAAAGGAATCATTTGGCTTAGGATGAGATTTCATACCTTACCTCAAACAACAGGATCATGCAACCCCCATGTGTCTGTAGCTCCAAGTGTTTGCAATAATAGACACATAAAAGTTTGTGCCTTGCTTCCTTCAACCTGTTATTTCCCAAGTATCTGCCCCTTAACAGATCTGCAGTGTCACACAATAATCTTTCAGCAAATCAAGCATCTCCTTTATTCACAAAACATAGTATTGGACTTTCCCTCAGGAAATACTTTTGAACCTGTCTAGGAGGGAGTGGGTGTTCCACAAAAAATTGATAACACAATCATTTCAGCAGCAGTAACACCTGGGAGCAATAGGAAAGACCTCTTGTAGGAGATGCCTTTTGAGCTGAGTCTTGAAGGGAGTGAAGGGCTCCAAGAGGAGGAGTGGAGAATGGAGAGCATTCCAGGAAAAAGGGACAACTTTTTTAAAGGGGTGTGTGTGTGTGTGTGTGTGTGTGTGTGTGTGTGTGTGTGTGTGTGGCAAGGGGATGGGGGTAGGGGGGAAAAAGGGTGATTGTGTGCTGGAAACAGCAAGTAAACCAGTTTAACCAGAATGTAATGTGTTTAAAACAAGGTAATGGGAAATCAATCTATAAAGGTAAGTTGGGGTCAGATTGTGACTTAAATGTGTTTTTCCTTTTTTAAATCATAGTTTATTCAAATATTGAAGCATCTCAAAATTTAGATGTTATTTTAAATTTCACTATTGAGCCCATTTTTTGTAGATATCCTATTTTTTTCTCTCTCAGAAACAATATATCCTTTTAAATTATAAAAGATAAAGAAAGTCAAAGAGAGAGAAATTCCTAACCCACTCCAGTAAGCATTCAAAAATGTTCTCTCCATTGATTAATATAGAGATCGATACTCTATAACCAGAGACTAATCTGAGTGGCCTGGGTGGTCGTTGGACGCAAAGAATGAAACAGACTGGAAGCACGGCTTGTTAGCTCATTGTACTTCAAGAAATACTGAAGTAGCCACTTTATTATAAAGGAAATTAAAGATCCCTTTCCCCCAAAAGTCCAAGAAAGTTTCCCACAGTTACAGAAAGCAAGATTTTTACTATAGTCAAAACAAAAACCTTAGAAGCCTTCAGGCATAGACAAAAACCTATGCTAAACTATCAACTACATGTGTTATCTTTAAGTGGAGCCTGGGACATCTCCATTAGGTCGGAAAGCCCCATCAGTTTCTCAGCCTTGATGGTATTAAACAATTTTTTGAGCCTCATTATTTTACTTTAATTCTGGGCAAAATGCCTTGCCAAGGGTTCGGCCTTGGCCGTACCAGCCATCTGTATTCTTGGGCAAAGGGGAACAGAGTTAACCCCCCTCCTGCTGGAGTGCTGAGAGCCCAAAGCTTTTTCAATAAGACTATAATGTATTTTGAAGGAAGGTGAGAATTATGAAAGGAATCAAAAGAGGAATCTTAGATTTTTATCTTAAATATCTCACACCTGTCTCGTCCCTATTTAGGGTGGAAAGATAAATACACGGCTCCGCCGGTCTGTATTGATCTTTTGAGGGGGTCCAGATAAAAATATCTACTTGAGATTCTAATTTCTCTTAATAGCTCCCAACAGATTAATAGCAGACTAAGGTCAGAAAATTGTGCTTGAGCAAATTGTATCTCTATATGCTGAATCATCATTAATATGTTAAGAGAATTATACAGTTTTATTTTAACACACAATTAAAAACAAATGATTTAGTAATCCACCACTATTGTAAGCATTATCTCTATAGGATATGTCATATTTATCTTAAGTCTCCTCTGCCCAATTTCCTCCAGGTGAAACTTTGATTTCTTTTTTTTCCTCCTTGTTTATACCTGCTTTATTCTTTGATTTAACTGATTAACTTAATGCAGAGTCCAGGTAAGCTTCAGTCATACACAAATGAGGAAACTGAGTCCAGAGAAAAAGAAGGCTTTCTTTATACCCCCAAAGGACACATAGTGGCTTTTGACTCTCATTCATTACCCTGCATAGTATGCTATTAAATTAGGACACCCAGCAAAAATCTTCCCTGGGCCAGATGTTGTTGTTGATGTTGATGATGACATTGTTGATCATGATGTTAATGTTGATGATGTTGTTGTTGATGATGATGATGATGATGTTGATGTTGATGACTGAATTTGGAGTTGGAGGTTTTCCTTCCATTTGAACCTTTCTGACCCTTCCCACTGTAATGATTAAAATTTTCTTGGAGATTGTCTCCAACCTTTTTCACCCTTTTGTTGTATTGGTCTTCTCCCTCCCCCATGTTCTTCTTTATGAAATATAAAATTACCCCATTTTATTTCTTTTCCCATTTCTCTTAGTATTATCCTCTTTTTTACTGCTAGTTTTTATATAAATATAAGTAATATTTTAAAATACTTTTTATATAATTATAAGCATATATATTTTATATAAATGTAAGTACATATATATAATTATATATGTGAATATATATATATATATATTTGACATTTCATCCTATACAGTTTGTCACTGTTCCCTCTAAGTATACTTCTTTTAGCTACCCTGATGATAATAACAATTTTTAAGATTTGCCAATATATCTTTTCTTTTGGAATACAAATCATTTAAACTTATTGGGTCCCTTAAAAAAAGTTTTTTGTTTGTTTGTTTTTCTCTTTCTTAATTACCTTTTGGTGATTTTCTTGAGTTCTGTGTTTAGGCATCAAATTTTCTGTTTAAGTCAGGTCTTTTCTTTATGAATGCTTAGAAGTCTTCTATTTTATTAAATGACCATACTTTTCCCTGCAAGAATATAGTCAATTTTGCTGGGTTGTTGATTCTTGGTTGTAGACCCAGTTCCCTTGCTTTCCAGAATATCATATTCCATGCCTTCTGGTC
>NC_058130.1:70839411-70903343 GCF_016433145.1 Gracilinanus agilis
ACGCTACCCACATTCAGAGGAAGAACTACAGGAGAGGAAACACAGAAGAAAAACAACTGCTTGAACACGTGGGTTGATGCGGGCATGGTTGGGGATGTAGACCAAAAATGACCACAGCAATGTAACTATCAATAATATGTAAATAAGTCTTAGTTGATCACATATGTTAAAACCAGTGGAAATGCGCGTTGGATATTGGGGGGGCGCTAAAGAAGGGTGAAGGAGAAAGTAAAAACAAGAATCATGTAACCATGGAAAATGTTTCTAAAAAAATAAAATATTATTAAAAAAAAGAATTGTTTTGCTTTGCATTTCTCTAATCAGTAGCAATTTAAAGAAGTTTTTCATATGACTATATATGGCTTTGATTTCTCCATCAAAAACTGTTCATTCATATCTTTTGGCCAATTATCATTTGGGGAATGGCTCATATTCTTATAAATTTCACACATTTGAGATTGTATTTTAGATATGAGGCCTCAACCTGAGAAATAGTATATCAATTTTTTCTCTCAATTTTTTATTTTCCTTCTAATCTTGGCTACTTCCATTTTATTTGTATAATCCCTTCTTAATTTAATGTAAAAATATCCATTTTTACATCTCAAAAATAAAATGCACACACATATAAACCATGTAGGTATACATAGACACAAACACACAAAGAGCAATCTCCTCCCCACAACCTATCTCCATGGTTTTAACAACTTCTGGTCTACAGGAAATTATAGGGGAAGAAAGAAAGCTTGAAGGGGGCTACTGCTTGATGAAGGAGAGGTCCTGTATGTGTAGGCTGGGACCAGATAGTTAGGGATGTGGCTGGGTAGACAGAATAGGAGAAAGTTTCTTCTCTTTGCCTGGGAGGTCCTGTTATGGCAGTAGGCTCTCTTGTTTTTGTTACTGTCCCCTTTTTTCCCACACTTAATTTTTTAGGGTTTTTATTTTTTTGTGGGGGGTGGGGAGTGGGAAGCCAATGAATACCTAGGAGAGTGGTAGAAGTAGGAAGAAAGTATATATATTTATATATATGTGTATATATATATATATATATTTATGTATACATACACAGACACATATATATATATATGATTAGCAGACACTTATATCCATGGTTTTAGCCATTTATTATAGGTCTTAGAATGAGTAATTATATGTAAAATATATGTATATATACCTATATATACCTATATATAATATGCTCATATACATATTCAAATGAAAAGGAACTGAGTGGAGCTCAGGCAAGTCCTTTAACACTCGGGATCTGTTTTTCTTTCCTTTCTATAAAATGATGACAAGGAAAGGGCAAAATGGATCATATGAGCTCTAAAGTTGATTCCTGTTTCTAACTCTCTATGATTCTAGGTTTTTCTTAGACTCATAGGATATAGCAGGTGCTTATGTACCTCTTTTTAGAAAGATTGAATGAGGAGTAAAAATCTCCTTCCAAAGCCCCCATTTAAATAGGTCTCAGAAGCACAGCTAATTTTTATTTCCCACCAGCTGCTCTGCTCTGGTTTGTACTCCACCATCAATATGCCCCTGGGCCTGCTACCCTCTGCCTCATTTTCTTTTTTTTTCTTTTAATAATTTATTTTCCCAATTACATGTAATAACAATTTTCAACATATGTTTTCCAAAATTATTAAGATACAAATCATCTCTCTCCCTCCAAATCCTCCCCCCTCTTTGAGTTGGAAAGCATTTTAATTTGGGTTATACTTGTATTTATCATGTAAAACATACTTCCATCTTGGTCATTGTTGTAAGAGAATGCTCATAGAAAACTTAATGTGAAATAAATGAATAAACTAATGTGAAAGATAGTATGCTTTGATCTGCATTCTGACTCCAACAGTTCTTTCTCTGGAGGTGGAGAGCATTTTTTGTCATGCATCCTTCAGAACCGTCCTGGATTATTGCATTGCTGAGAATAGCAGTCACAGATGATCATCATACAATATTGCTGTTACTGTGTACAATGTCCTTCCAGTTCTGCTTATTTTGCTCTGCATCAGTTCATGTAGATCTTTCCAGGTTTTTTTCCGAAATCATCCTGCTTATCACTTCTAACAGAATTAGGAATTCAGAGAATGTTTGAATTGGAAGGTTGTGAGAGTTTTTTTAGGCCAAAATGTATCTGACCAAGATCCCCCTATGCAATATCTCCAGTAATTGGTTGTTTAGACTTTGCTTAAAGACCTTTGGTGAAGGGGTCTCTAATGGCTCCTGAGGTAACTCACTCCATTTTTGAACAGTTCTAATTTCTACGTATTTTCTCCCCTATGTCAAACACAAGTTGACTTTTCTATAACTTTTACTTTAGTTCTTCTCTCTGGGGCTAAGAAAATAAAAAAGCTAATCCATCTTCCACGTGATCGCCCTCTAAGTACTTAAAAACGTGAAGACTATTATGTCTAGCTAAGCCTTTTTTCTTCAGGATAGACACCTCTGATTTCTTTAATCAGTCCTCTTGAGGCAGGGTCTTTGTTCCTCTTACCATGTCCATCACTGTCTTTGGACCAGCTCCAACTGGTCTATGTCCCTTCTAAAATGTGGCACCTAGAACTGGATACACGGTAGGAGGACCACAACAGAGTATGGCAGAACCACCATTCCCTTTCTTCTTAACACTAAGTCTTACAATCCAGTCTGAGAAAGCAGTACCCTTTTTGACTGCTATGTCACATTGCTTTATTTTATCATTTCAGCAAACATTACTGAGCCTACTGGGCCCTACTCTTAGGCCTTGGGGAAACAATATAAAAAGAGTCCTTCAAGCTGTCTTAAAGAGGCTTGAAATCTATAAGTATAAGCTTAATCTTTTTACTCAGAGAAGGAAGCCATCATAAGATGTTACTCATTTTTACAGAGTTTCATCCTTTATCTTATGTGATTCTCTTTTCTGGGAAATACTGGATTCCTGGGAAGCCTATTGCAAAAGGACTGCAGAAGCTTACATACTTGGCTTTTGCCTCAAATTCTACCATTTCAGTTTACAAGTATGTATTTAGGATGAAGCTTGAGACTGGAATTCTGAGTTCTTCATTGCAACTCTTACAATCTAGGCCTGGAAGCTACTGCTATTGCTGGGGGGGAATAAGCCTGATTTAGTGATTACCAATAATACCTACAGGCAAATACCTATGGATTTGGATCTCTAGTCCCAGCCAGACCACAATGTAGTGAAACTAGATTTCCTTTTATTCCTGTTTCTGCCTGAATTGTAGTTCTAAGAAACAAGTCTGCTTTCAGCTTTAGGTTTCAGGATTTAATCCTTTTAAAGGGGGCTGGCAGATACACAAATGATCATACAACAGAGATATCCAGTCTGCAGGCAAAAAGAGGATATAATAGGGCAAAAATTCCCCTTGTCCACAATGGCCTACAGACCTCTCTGGAAATGTTGCTTTTTCCGAAGGTGAAAGAGCCCAGCAGTCTGTTTTTGCTCATCCTGCCTGGCTTCTTTCCTAAGGCTTCAGATTGAAGAAAAGATAGCTGGCTAACACAGTGGGACCTTGATGACCAATACATTTCACTGCAGCTGCTTATCTAATTCTAAAACTTGGTAGCTATGACCCTAAAAGTTCCCATGCTGTTGTACCTTTTCCAGTTCCAGATTTAGATACTATTTCATTATCTGGCTAGGAATGTTTGAATGAACAAGTTTCTGAGTGAATATCCTCATTCTGTAAGGTTCAGCAGGGTATAACAAGTCTCTAAGGTTAGTGGATCTGGCTTCAAATCCTGTCTATGATGTTTAATCTTTTTGTGATCTTGAACAAGAAGTCATTTAGCCTCTTTGGTTCTCAAATTCTTCATCTGTAAAATGGGGAAGGGGGATTAGATGGCCTTTAACATCTTTCCCAGCTCTAGAGATATGATTCTTTGACTTGCCTATGGTCACACAACTACAAATTCTTCACCACTACAAGTACAGCAAATTTTCTGCCACCCTATAATCTCTTTCCAAAGTTTAGACTCTCTTCTGTTAGTGGCAGACTAGAATTTAGGGCTCTTGACTTCCCATCCAGGTACTTTCCATAATACTCTGTTACTACTTTATGTGCCAGAGCTGCATAGAACTTAGAAGGCAAAGTGGGAGAAGCCACTCTCAGATGGTGTTAGTTTTCCTTCCAAAATGGCCCAAGAACTGGGATCTAATGAAGTAAACATGAACAGAAAACACCTGGGTCAGGCATGATGTGAACAACAATGCTACTACATTCTTTCACACAAGGTAGGAGGGCAAGAGTCCAGTTTTAATGGAAGAAAGTAAATGAATAATTTTCACTTACATGGCAATGAGGCTGCTTTGTCAGGCATCAATAAACAAACAAAAAAGGAACAACCATCCTTAAAATGACAGCCATTTTATTCTTGCAAAATTCTCTCAACAAAGATGTATCACTTCAAAGAAACCACCTAAGTAAATGCAGAACTACTATTAGAAAAAATAGTATGTGTCAGTCTATGTATAGCAAATAACTGGTTCAGGTCCTTTATGGGAGCAACCACAGGTTTAACCTGGAAAGATATTTAGAACCATTTTGAGAAAGAAGGAGTCTACCATAATAAGAAGTTGCAGGACTCTAGTACGGTTCTTCCAAAGTCAACACGAAAGTTTGAACAAGGCTTCTAGAAGTTTCCCTTAGCAAAGCAATGACCTTTTCTGGCTTACACTTAGTAGCCCAATATATGATACACTCTTTTAGAGTCTTTTAAATAACAAAATAAATTCCAGGCCACCAGATAGAGCATTGAGCCAGTGCTTTCATGCAAACATTTCCCAGATGTGATGCATGAAGCATAGCTAAAATAAGATGATGACCGCCTTCTGGAATAACAAGGCAATTTCCTCATAAAAAAAGAATCTTTTATGGGCAAATAACTCATGTTCACAGTTAGCAAACAAATTTAATTCCTCAAGCAATTTCTCTGCTGGTGACACTCCCCGCCCCAAGTCCAATTTGGGAACCAGTGCAGTTAATGCAATATTACCAATCCAAAGAGTTTGACTGAGGGTCTTCAGACATAACGAAACACCTAGGATCATTAGTGACAAGGAGCTCAAAGCATTAGCCTTCAAAATATTTTCATGTAACTCCTAAGTATTGCTGCAGCAACCCATTAGCTATATCTTCCCAACAAAAAAAAGACAGTCAAAAACCTACAGACTACATTGTCTTCACCACCTAGACTGGCTGGGTCATATTGATCTTGGCAAACAGCTTAGAAAATATACTCTCAAGGTAACTTTCTTGACCACCCAAAACTACAAATTCTTGCTCAGATGGCATTTATAGTCATACTCAACAAAATAATGCAAAAAGTCTGAAACTTAAACATACATATACACATTTGCACACATGCAAATGTGCAAAAGGAAAGGTCCATGTAACAAGGATAGAAAGTTCTAGGAAAATAAAAAATAAACTGTGATGAAAGGGGATAGATGATAGGAAAGAAATGGGAAAGAAAATGAGAGAGATCTCATTGAAACAAAATCTCTTCTTTGTATTCTGTGCATTGCTCTTGATTCCAAACCTTTCTATGATCAGAATTCATTCCTCCCTCAATTCAGACCCATGGGGAGCCTTGATAAAATGACCCTCACCCCTAAGAAGTTACAGAATTCCATTCTGAAAGTTTATACACAAGCCTAAGTGCCCAGTTATAAGAAGTGAGTTTAAGAATCCATCACTGGGAAGATGGTGACACAATTAGGGTGTGGGCTAATCCTTTGAAAACAGTGACAGCTGATATTTACATAGTGCCAGAAGGCCAAAGAACTTTTCATGTTTTATGTCATTTGGTTCTCCAAATGAACCTGTAAAATCATATAAAATCAATGCTATTATTTTCTTCATTTTGAAGATTGAAAAAAAAAAGGCTCTGAGAGATTAAGTGATTAGCTCAGAGGTTCACAGGTGGTAAATATCCCAGAATAGACTGGAGCATGAGTCTGAAGTCTTCCTGACTCCAATTCCAGAATCCTATCCACTCTACAGCTGTGGTACCAGGATGTATTAGAAGGTGGTAGAGGGAAAAATATCCCAGCCCAAGTATTTGTTAGCTATAAGAACCAGGGCAAATCATTTCATCTCTTTTAGCTTACTTCTTCAGATGTAAAATGGAGATAAGGAGGCAATCTACCTTTCAGGGTAAGTATGAAGGCTAAATAACATCACACAACTGCTCATAAATATATATGTATGTATATACATATATATAGAGAGAGAGAGATGAATATGCATATAATAAACACAAAATGCTCCAAAAATTTTAGTGCTTTCTTTTTCAGGAAAAAACAAAACAAAACATTGTTACATTCAAATTCCCAGATATCTCTTTCCTTCTTTCCTCTCCCCACGCTAGAGAAGGCATCATTTGACAAAAAGATATAAGTATATATAAAACTATGTCTTGCTTGTTTGTATTTATCAGTTCTTTCTGCAGAGATGGACATATACAAGTCATTTTTCAAATGATATTTCTGTTATTGTTTTCTTGGTTCTGTTTGTTTCACTCTTCATGATTTCATGCGTCTTTCCATGTTTTTTAAAATTAACCTGCTTATCATTCTTTATGGTAAAGTCATATTCCATCACAATTATATATATCAAAACTTGCTTAGCCATTTCTCAATTAATAGATACCCTCTCAGTTTCCAGTTCTTTGCCAACACAAAGAGAAATGCTGGAAATATTTTAGAACATGTAGACTCTTTGTCTTTTTTTTCCTGATCACCTTAGGAAATAAACCTAATAGTGCTATTGCTGAATCAAAAGGGATAGTCAATTTTATAACTCTTTGGTTTAATTCCAGATTATTCTCCAAAATGGTTGGTTCAGTCTATAGTTCCACTAACATTGTACTATATCTCCATTTTTCCACATCTCCTCCAATATTTATTATTTTATCCTTTTATCATTTTAGCCAATCTGATAGGTGGGAGATGATATCTCAGAGTTGTTTTGATTTACGTTCCTTTAATTAGTAATGATTTAGAGAATTTTATGTAGTTATATATAGTTTTGACTTCCTTATTCAAAAAGTGTCTTGTTCATGTGTTTTGACCACTTATGAATTATAGAATGGCTCATTGCCTTCTAGATCTGGTAAAGCTCTATATTTTATATGAAGCATCTATCTTAGAAACTGTCTGTAATTCCTCCCCCCCCCCCCAGTTTATTGTTTTCCTTCTAATCTTGGCTACATCAGTTCTATTTATAAAAATCTTTTAAATTTAATGTATCCAAAATTATCCATTTTATAGATCACAATACTTTTTCTCTCTTGTTTATTCATAAATTCTTCTCCTGACATAAATCTGATAGGTAATATGCCCTTGTTCTAATTTATTTATAATATCTTAGTAGTTTCAAACTGCACTAAGACTTTTAGAACATTATCTGTTATTTACCTGTCCAGCTACCTATCTACCTATTTAGAGTTATAATTTTATAAACTTTAAATGACTATATAAATATAACAACAGCAGTGCCATGATGGCTCCTCATGTCATGAGAAGTTTAAAATGTGTAGAGAATGATATCATGATAGATATCATGATAGAAATTCTCAACCTCTACTGACTTCCAAAAATGAATATTGCATTATTACCTTATGGTTAATGCCATTCTGTAGATGACATTGTTCTTTAGTAAGCCATTTGTGCCTTCGTGCTACCTAGTACTATGTGGCTATGCTGTATGGCTCTAATATTGATGGACAGATTGTCTGGCTTAAGTAAATGATGTGTTGTCATTGCACTGCACTTAGCACAAACTGGTGTCATTATCTGAGGAACACTGCAGAGTGTCCTCTTGTTAACTATTCACAGAATCTGAAGAACTAGAAAGGCCTTCAGAGACCCTCTAGTACAACCTACAGCTAACCTCAAATCCCTCTATAATCTCCCTAACAAATCCAATGTGAATGTCTTTTTCCTGGAGCAAAGGATATGGGTCCAAATTAGCTGCTTTTTGTAGAAGAAAAACATAAAGTGAATAACCTCAGGTCTGCTGGAAGGCCTTGCTTTGTTCTTGGATGACAGGAGTCATGGTGGATGTCTTTTTTTTTTTAAAGTGAGTATGAATACACTGATGTAGTACTCCAAGAAAGGAATATTAGATATTTTGATTCTCTCTCTTGTTTTTTTATTATCACACGACATGGTAAAGTAGTACAGGACTTCCTGAAGGTTTTTTATTTTTTATTTTTTAGTCATTATTATGGAGGCATCCTAAAAACCCAGTACCATGCTTAGAAATCTTAGTAAGTCAGATCTTCTGAAGCTCCCTAGTTCTTGTGGTTCTCTCATGTTTCATGAATGGAAAATTTATAATATGATATCTATTAGCAGATGATGATGATGTGCCTGTGATATCACTATTAAAAATCAATTGTTTATAATTCTGATCATGGTGAATTAGAATGTTGCTTAAAGGCCTTCTTACCAGCATAGTCTCACAATATCTCATTTTACCCTGGGTCTAGAATGCTTAGTATTGTCCAACTAGTTTGAGTATACCTTGTTTGATTAGTTACTCAAGATAATTTTCATAGGAAGCAGCATAATATGGTAGAAAAGGAATTTTGGTTCTCGTGTCATAGGAACTAAATTTAAATGCGACTTCTACTATTACCTATGTGACTCTTGTCAAGTCACCCTAAACTCGGTGGGTCTTTTTCGTCATCCACAAAATGAGTAGGCTGGGCAAGATTGCCTCTGGTGTCTGCTCTACATCTTGTTTCCTACTTTCCCCCCTTAAAATAAAATATACAACTCCAGCTTTTTAAATGAAATTTTGGAATATGTCAGCCCTGATGCAATGGCATTGGACCTCCCTTATAAGCTTCTAGATATTCAGAAAACATTCTATAAAATTTGTTGACAAGTTTCTTAGCTGTACTAGTATGGGCTTTAAACCTTATTTCCTAGGGATGGAACGATCTGATTCCTAAAAGGCTCTTATGCTGCCCTCTACTGTTTTGTTGTCATCATTGAGTTGTGTCCTTTGAGTATGATTCTTTGTAACCCCATTTGGGTTTTTCTTGGCAAAGATACAGGAGGGATTTGCCATTTCCTTCTCCAGCTCATTTGACAGATGAGAAGCTAAAGCAAATAGGATTAAGTGACTTGCCCAAGTTCACACAGCTAGTAAGTGTCTGAAGCTGGTTTTGAACTCAGAAGAGAAGTTTTCCTGACTTCAGGCCTGACATCACCTCTACAGTTTATAGCGTGGATTTAGCTGTGAAGGAGTCACAGTGAATGTTCACAGGGCATGTTGGACTTTGCTGAATAAGCATCATCATCTCAGACCACCCCTTGGGATCCCAAAGGCTTTGGCCACAGATTCTGGGAGGAATGTCACAGAGGGTATCTTTGGTGCTTATTACTAAATCACAGCTAAGTTATAATTGTGAGCGGCTCTCGACACTGCTGAACTATCCAACAGTCTTATTATAGCATCTCTGAGTACACTATAGCGCCGAGCTTTTATTTCCACAGTCAGGCTCAGCAGACAGAGGTGAGAGGATGTCAGCTTTGAGAGCTGCTTCTGGATTTTCTTCTGCTGGATTTTATACGGCATCCTCAGGATGTGGCCCTTCCTGCTAGAACTCTGTTCTTGGGTCTGTAAGCAGAGCAGCAATATAATGGATCTTAAAACATTGTAGAGGGGCAGCTGGGTAGCTCAGTGGATTGAGAGCCAGGTCTAGAGAGGGGAGGTCCTGGGTTCAAATCTGACCTCAGACACTTCCCAGTTGTGTAACCCTGGACAAGTCACTAACCCCACTTGCCTAGCCTTTGCCATTCTTCTGCCCTGGAAATCAGTATTTCATATCAATTCTAAGGCGGAAGGTAAAGGTTTTAAAAATAATAAAAAAAAAATATCCTCATGTTAACTCCCACTGTCTAGCCCTTGCCACTCTTCTGCCTGGGAGCCAAATACACAGTATTGATTCTAAGACAGAAGGTAAAGGTTTTTTTTTTTTTTTTTTTTTTTTTAAGACATTGTAGAGCAAGCATTTCTTGTATTCCACGGGTCCTGTTGGCTTTTGCCTGAATATTTTGGATAGCATTTGATATGAGAATCTGCATCTAATTTCCATGACATCCAAAGGTGTGCTTTTACCTTTTTGGGCAGCCATTTTATTTTATTTTGGTTTTCTCCCTCTTTTTTAATAACTTTTTATTAGTACAGTAATAAAAGCAGACTTAAGTAGTCCACAAAATAGAACCAACCAATCCACCAAGTAACTCCTATTCCACCCCTTAGAGTCAAATAGCTTAAGATATTTCACTAGAGCAATGGCTCCCAAGCTTTTTTGGCCTACCACATCCTTTCCAGAAAAAATATTACTTAGCCCCCTGGAAATTAAATTTTAATAGCAATTAATAGGAAAGATAAATGCACCTATGGCCATTGGGCAGCCATTTTAAATGGTGAGTTTGGTTCAGCCAAGAGGGCTTGACTTTTGGAGGGCTACCATGTGAACTCTACATACAGGGTGACTGTATAACATGGTATCTAAGAAATACCCCAAACCAATGGTTCCCAAACTTTTTTTTTGAAAAGAAAAAATATTACTTAGCGCCCCTGGAAATTATTATTTTTTTAATTTTAATAGCAATTACTAGGAAAGATAAATGCACCTGTGGCTATCACTGCCCTCCTGGATTGCTGCAGCACCCAGCAGGGGGCAGTGGCGCCCACTTTGGGAATCACTGCTCCAAAATGAGCTATTGCCAAGAGATGGCAACCCTTCAATAGAAGCGGCAATGCCCTTATCAGCCTCATGGCTCCCTTTGAGAGACTGAAATCTCTAAACAAGAAGCAAAGGAGCCTACGGGAAAGCATTCTCATTAATCCCTCAATTCACCAAATGTGCGATCGTAGGAAGGAGGACTTGGAGGGATTTTATTGCATGTAGCATATGATTAGACAGCAGCAGGCTTCTGATTAGGGCTCACTTTCTTGTTGGCTTCCAAACTAGTCACTCAGTAGAAGAATCCCATAAAACTGTGGATGGACATGAAATTCGTGTATATACTCCAAAGTCCTCATTGTAAGTACAGGGTTTGCTTAGATTCTAGCGCAAGAATCACCCAATTACATTTGTTGGGATAAATCTAGGCAGCTGCCAGTTTTTGTATATGGCCTGATAGCTAAGAATAAAAAAAAAATCTTAAAATAGTTTTACTGGAACACAGCCAGGCGGATTCGTTTATGGCACATCCGCAGTAGAGCTGAGTCCTTGTGACAGCGACCATATGGGGCTCTCATCATTTTGCGCTGCTGTTCAGCACACTATAAATTGCAGTGACACAGTGACACAGTTATAACTCAGCAGTGTTTCAAATGCTACATGTATTGCAGTATTGCAACACTATTTTATTTTTATTGCTAGTTTATATTGATCATATTCAAACTAGAAGAGAAAAAAGGCTTATAATAATTTTTAGAGCTCAGGACCAAGATTGAATTTTTTTTTTCTGAATAAGAATTGCTCTTAGCCACCAATAACACTTAACAGCCCTGGAAATTAGCTTTTGTTGTAGACTTGATAATGTTTATTAATGAATTCAGCCTAAAATTATAGGCCAGAACAGTGCTTAAATATGAAATTTGTGGTGCGGTCGATCTGAAGACAACTAATGTTGTTTGAATCACTAGTAACATCAAGTTGCTTACACAATTTCTGTGCTGTGAAAAGTTAAAACAAGAAGCAAGATCACCATTTCCACACAAATTTGCAATGGATGTATTTTCTTAGCTTAAACTACAGTTCCAGTAGCATTTTTTGGACCCTGATACGAATAAAATTTTCTTATTTCAAAATCCATTTGAACTAGGCAATTGAGGCACTTCCACCTAATCTCCATTTGGAAGTGCTTAATCTGCAATGCAATGAGATGCTAAAAGGTGTCAAAAGGATAAATTATAATAAAATTCTAAGTGACAAATATGCCCAATTATAATCATATCCTTGTGGACTGGGAACAGTATTTAATAGAAACTATCTGTATGAAAAAAATGTTTGAAGATGAAATACATAAATTCTCATTACAGAGCTGCATTGATGATAGAGGGAACATTAACATTGAACCCCAATTAAGCAAAATGTTATTGCTTTAAAAAAGAATTCTATTCTTCTCACTAGTAGCTCTCTATTGCTAAAATTGCACTCAATTATTATTATATTTTTAATTTTATCACTAAAAATTTTATGTGAATTATTTTCCTTTTTGTTCATAATATTTTCAATTTTGTCTCTTGGTCCATAGTGTCTAAAATGTTTTCTATCTGGCTCTTTAACAGAAACAATTTGTCAATTTTTGTTCTAGAGTGAATAAATGTAATGCTTCCTTTTAAAATGCTGATTATATTGATTTTTTCAATTAACCTAGATTTTTATTCATCCGTGCTTCCTACTTTTTCTTTCCCTTCTCACCTTGTGCTCACTTATGTTGAGGGGAAAAAAAAGAAAGCAAAAAATAACACAGAAAATAAAGCTTTCAATACATAGCTACACTGTCCAACAAAACAAATTCCCACATTACCTATATCTAAAATTGTGTGAAGGAACCATTTAGGTTCCTTACTTCAATATCATAAGGTAAGTGGTATATCACTCACTTGTGGTTTATCATTGCATTGATCACAATTCTAAAGTCTTTCAAAATTGTTTTTCTTTACTTGTTATTGCTGGATAACTGTCACTGGTTCTGCTCATTTCCCTCTACAATACTTCATAGAGGTTTTTTTTCTATTTCCTCTTAAACTATGCGTTTTATCATTTCTTAGGGCACAATAATATCCCATTCCATTCATATATTACAGTTTCTTTAGACATTTAGACTAACCCTTTTGCTTTCAATTTTGAGGTATGATGAAAAGAGCTGCCATAAATATCTTTCTTTCATTTCTTTAGGGTATTAGCCTATTGGTGGGATAGCTTGATCTAAGGGAATAGTATAGTTAGCTGAATTTCTGGACACAGTTTCAAATTGCTTTCCAGAATGACTAGACCAATTCACAGTACCAATGTATGAGAATACCTATTTTCCCATAGCATCTCCGTGATTCATAATTTTCCTGTTTTGTCATCTTTTCCAGTCTGATGGGTGTGAAGTATAATCTAAAAGTTTATTTAATTTACGTTTTTCTCATTGTGGAAGATTTACAATATTTTTTCATATGATTGTTGATAGCTTGGCTTTTTATCCTGAAAACTGCCTGTTTATACCCTTTGACCATTAATCAGTTGATATATCTCTATCATTTCTTTACTTGGAAATGAGCCTTAAACTAAAGAATTTGTTGCAAAGATTTTTCTCACAGTTATCCATTTCCCTTTACATTTTCACATTAGATTTGTTCATGCAAAATCGTTTAAATTCTGCCAATATTGCCAATTTAAAATCCAGTCAGTATTGTTTCAGTTAATCTTGTATGAACCTCTCCATCTTATGTAATTATAAACTCTTCCCTCATCCATAGATTCAAAAAGTAATTTCTAATCTCTTCCTTGATCATCTAATTTGTTCATAATGTGATCTTTTTATATCTCAGTCATGTTTCCATTTAGAGTTGCTCTTTGTATATGGCATGAGGACTAAGTTTTAAGCTAATTTCTGTCAAAGTTCTCTCTAGTATCCCCAGCCATTTTTGTCAAATAGTGAATCCTATTCCAGTAACTGTATTTGGGTTTATCAAACACTATGCAACTCTTTTGTTGTTGTTTCTGTATATCATGTTCCTAATCTGTTCCTCTGATCTGCCTTTTTTTTTTTAAACCAGTACTAAATTGTTTTAATCATTACTGCTTTGTAATATAATCTGAGATTGCTCAAGTGCCTTCTCCTTGGAATATCCCTTCACAATGCTGGCCCCCTTCTCCCATTGGTGAATTTCTTTGGGGGAACCTTCATTTTGGGGGCAGATCCTGTTGATTTGATAAAATACACTGGATAAAACACACATGAAAACTACTTATAGTTAAATATGGAGATGTAATTTTCTATGTTCAATTAATTATCTCAATGAAAATATGAAGTCAAGGAAAACAATGTTATTGGGGTCAGTTCCAAAGAAACAGAACTGAGTAGAGCAGAATTGAGATCTCCTCAGAAGAGTTGAGTCTTAGAAGTAAGAGCTGACTAGGTCAGACATCCGCTGATCCAATGGGGAGGACATAGAAAAGTCGATACCACAAGATGATGATGAGGAAGTAAGAATTTGGATATAGGTCTTATCAATCTATTAATCTAATGTCACTTACAGTAAGGCTGAGCACATTCTGATGGAATGTTTTAAATCCCACACCTCCAACTGATGCCTTTGTGTGTGTGTGTGTGTGTGTGTGTGTGTGTGTGTGTGTGTGTGTTAATGTTGCTAACATACTAAAAAAATCAGAAAATACATTTCTCTGTGCCATAAGAATTTAAAAGTGCTTATCTTCAAATAATGACTGGGTATAATTCAATGGCATAAATTAATAAATGTGATGAATAACATCCTTGAGGATCTTAGATAATAATTAAAATATATCTGCATGCCTTACCTAAAGTCTTAGACTCCCAGTTTTCTAAGACTCCTACACACTTTATAAGGTTATACTGTTATTCATTACACTTTTGGGGATAAGGGGAATATAGGAGGTAGGAAGTAGGCATTATTTCGAGTATATGGGATCAGGACCTAGAAGAGGGTTGGTATTAAGTCAAATACCCCCCCCACACACACACACACACAGAAAACCAAAAATCCTGAAAGGCCTATATTAAAGTTGCTTAAATTAAATTGGATCATAAGTGTAATCACAAGTGATTTCAGGAGTCCTTTATTCTGAATATATCCACCTGCTACCTGAAAGTATTTTCTCTCTACAGTTAGAAAAAATAATCTTGGATAGTCTAACAAAATTGGGGGCTGAAACTCATTCAAACTGAAATGTAATCACTCAGTCAACCATTGTGATAATTAGATTAAGTCTACACTGCCCAACTTTAGATTTAATCACCAAAGGTGAGAGCACCTTCAATTTTGGGAGGTCCTAACCCACATGTGCTAGAGTGGGTGACGAATCAGAATCGACTGACTGCTCCCTAGGCAGTCCTAAGAGAAGTGTCTGTTGTAATTGGACACAAAAACTAGGAGAAGAGGCACAGGAAGTGACAAATAAGTGACCCCTTTAAAAAGAGAAGGTCTTCTGCTGGAGGGGGTCTTCTGGTGAAGAGGTCTGCTGGTGAAGGAACTTTCCTGGTTCCTGGAGCTGAGACCTTGGTGAGACTGCTTTCAATATCTTCTTTAGAAGTCCACGTGGTGAGTTTAAGGACTGAATCTTCCTGAACTTCTCTTAAGGAACTTCTCTTTAATAGACTCTGTGAATGAAGCTTTGCTTCATTCACCTCCGGGCCTCTGGCCCTCTTACTCTTGGCTGAGGGTTAATTAGATCTACCTGGATTAATTAGAGGATCATAATAATTTACCTACTGTGTTAGATTCTTACTTCCTTATTTTCTCTCTCTCTTCTCAATTGTAAATAAACTTCCATAAAAGTCAATTTTGACTTGAGGTTATTCTTAATTGAGGGTTGATAATTGTTCAATCCTCTGGTGACCAATCTTAAATATATTTACCCCAAAACCCCTTTTCCCCCTTACACCAGTGTTGATGATTAATACAACCTTTTCCTGTTTTGTTTTTGAATTAACAAAGGAGATTATGTTAGAGAAGAGGAGCCATTGGGACCTGAAAGTTGGGAAAGGCCTACATAAATGAGAAGCTAAGGACATTGACAAACTATGCCCACTTGACAATTTTCCTTGGGGATCTGTTTATCTTCAAATGTGCCTAGACAAACCAGAAGCTGTTTTCAGAGGCATCTGTGTGCTGTACAAGCCTGTAAACATAAATATCGCTCAGTGGTAACAATGGCTAGGAATCCCTTTGCCAGTGGGTTATTTCCTAATAGTTCAGGGCTGGAAAGATACCCAGTTGTTTTTCAGTTAGTATGGTGCCAAGCCCTTAGCACAGAGCCTGGCACATAGTAGGTATTTAAGAAATGCTTGTTGACTTGATTTGATTTACATCATTCGCTGGGTTGGTACAGGCAAATTACTTAAGATCCATAGTGACCAGTACTGGCCAAATTCATGAGAATTATACTGAAACAGCTTTTTAAATATACTTGCCCCAGGGGTCTGCTCTGAGTTCCAGTGGGAAAGGTCAGGACTCATAGTAATTTACTTTTGTCCAATAAATCAAGATTAGAAATACAACCATGTACACACGTCTATGTGCATATCAGAGCCTTTCGTGTTAAATGTAATTATTAACTAAATATTTCCACTTACTCATTGTTTTTTTAAATAACTCATGTTCCAAATGTACACACATACTTGGCAAATATAGTACAGTACAGTGGAAGAGCATTGGACTGAGAATAGGAAGGTCTGAACTTTTGTCCTGGCTCTGACACTTAAAGCAAGGATCCTGGAGCAAGAAGGGTCCACATATAAGAAACCACCTAATCAAACTTTGTATTTTACAGACTAGGAAACAGAAGACCCAGGAGGTTACATGACTTTCCCAATGTCATGCAAGTAGCAAACTCATTAGCAATGTAGGCATGGGCAACTGCCTCTTTGAACCTGTTTATTTGTTAAATGGGGAGGGATAATCAATTCAATTAATTAGTAAGCATTAATAAGGGATCTAGTTTACATGGTCTGGTTACATTCTGATTATGAATGAACAAAGGGGAGACATGTAGACCAACTCTATTGTAGGAAGATTATACACTCTACTTGATCTTAATTAAAGGCTAAGTACCATATATTGGAAAGAGGTCTGTATTTGGAACCATAAAACTTTGATACTAATGCTAGCTCTTCTCTTTACCACTCACATGATCTCAGACAAGCTTCTTGTCTCATCTTTTAAATGAGAGAATTGGACTAGATACAGAATTTTAGAGCTGGAAGGGACATAAGTGGCCACTGAGTCCAACCCATAACCTCCTCCAATCCCCCAAACCACCACAATTACAAAATACCTGACAATTGCTTGTCCAGCCATTACTTATCTTTACGGTCCAGTCAGGGGCAGAGAGGTAAATACAATGGATGGCATGCTAGGCTTGACTCATGTACATGCATTCAAATTCTGCCTCTGACACAATAACTGTGTGATCCTGGGTCAGTTGCTTAACCGTCTTCAATCTTGTTTTCCTCATTTATAAAATAGAGACAATAATAGCACCTATTTCACTAAGTTGCTATGACCCAAATGAGATAATATATGTTTGCATTTTGTATATCTTAGAGTGCCAATTAAATGCTATTATTATGTTTCAAGTACCAAAACTAACTACACAGAAATAAAAAGAAAAACATGAGAATGAATTCAGAGGATGTTAGATATAAATCTTAAGGCATTAGACACATACATGTCAGTTATTATTATGTAACCCTAGAGATCCCCACATTAGGATCTTGTTTGACAATGAAGATTTTAAAAGGCCCCAAGTTCATCATAATTCTGCCTGTGGAAAGGTAGTTATGAAATATATGGATGGCTCCTGATTATGTCCCTTGTTAGAAAGTCTCTCAACATTCCTCCGCTAGGAAGAAAATCCTGCCTTTCCAACTGATCTCATATTAGTTTCCTCTCTTACCAGGGTGGGAAGGAAAAAAACACCCAGGGTTTGGGGTCAGCCCGACCCTTTCTGGGGGGCTATAATGTTCAATCTCTGAGACTACACACTGGTAAACACCAGGTTCAGACTCTGTCATCTTCATTTGGTAGAAAATCAGTCACTTTGCCTTCTCTTGCAAAAAATAACAGAGGAAAGCTTAAGAGGAGAAAGTTCCAATCTTTCTAATGAAGAGAGTCCTCTCTTTTGTGGGATTGAGTGGTGTCAGGGTGGAATATGCTTGAAGTTAAAGAGAGGGAAAAATCTTCTTTTGGTATTTTTTTGCAAAAGAAATTCTCTCTGTTCAGAATTATGATCAATATGGCAGAACAATCAGGTTGCCCTTATTAATACACAGGATGTCTGAGGGAGGATTGTGGAGATGACTGGGTGATTGGGGGGAAGCACTAAACAAGGAAAGAGTTTCACTCAATTAGGAAGGCACAGCGGCTAGCCATGCCTGTGGATTATGATAAACTTATCATGCCCCAGTGGTTTCTGCTAGTGAGAGATAGCACAAGAGATAGCCTACCTCTACCATGAAATAATTCTGCATTCAGGGATTTTGGCAACACAGAATATGCTCATTGTAAGACAGTGTGGGTCACTGGACTACTATATTCCATAAAACATTCATTGATATTGGTTTTCTTGTCTGTTAATAAATAATAAAATATTTTAATTTAATTTACATTTTTATTATTAAATATTATATACTTATATTATATTTTATAAATATTAAATAAAATAAATAAAAACTTTCCTTACCACTTTGGGGCCAATATCTTTTAAGTAGGGAATATGGAGATATGCAATGGAGTGTTAGCCTTACATTTCTGAGCTCTACTCTTATTTCTATAATTACCTGAATCTATTTGAACCTCAGTTTCCTCAAGTATGAGATAGGGAAAAATACATATCTTGGTTCAACCATTCTGGAAAGGAATTTGGAATTTTCCTAAAAGAGTGACTAAAACATGCATAATATTTGATCTAGAGATTCTACTTCAAGGAGTACAAAGCCAGAAATAAAGATCTGACTATACTAAAATATTCATAGAAATAATTTTTGTAAAGACCTGGAAACAAAGTTGGCATTTATTAATTGAAGAGTGATAATACAAGCTGGTACACCAATGTAGTGGAATATTACTATTTCACAAAAAAAGATGAATATAAGTATTTCAGAGAAGCACAGGAAAACATATGAACTTAGGCTGAGTAAACAGAATTAAGAAAGCAATATACACAATGATGACAATGTAAATTGAAAGAGCAAAAAAACTGTACACTACATAATTATAACTATCAAAAGATGAAAAAACTCTTAACACTGCTCCTTCCCCTTAACCTTCTTCTTTAGATATAGAGGACCTTGGATATATAATATTGCATATATTGACAGAAATTGATAATGAATTTGGTTAGTTTAACTTTTTTTTTTCCTTTTTTTATCTTTGATACCATGAATGGTATGATGGGGGTTAGGGATAGGGATCAGATATATGTGGAAATGAATGTGATATAAAAAGAGTTATTCATAAAAACAAGATGAAACAAAGAAGATAAATTTTTTTTTTATTTTTATTTTTTTTTAACCCATGTACTTCGGTGTATTGTCTCATAGGTGGAAGATTGGTAAGGGTGGGCAATGGGGGTCAAGTGACTTGCCCAGGGTCACACAGCTGGGAAGTGGCTGAGGCCGGGTTTGAACCTAGGACCTCCTGTCTCTGGGCCTGACTCTCACTCCACTGAGCTACCCAGCTGCCCCGAAGATAAATTTTTAAGAGAAAAACAATCTAGCCTGACCATTTATTTCAAAGGATTGCTGTAAGGACCAGTGAGAAAAGTAAATCTGAAAACTCTTTGAAGTACACTAAAAAGTTTGTTTAATTTATTTTCTAGAGTCAAACTAATTTTGGATATCTCCTAATCCTCTTTTGATGCTATTTTTACTCTAAGGACTACCCCAGAAAAGGGGCCCTAAAAGATAGTGAACACTCTACTACTGAAATATTACCTTACATTTCTATAAAACTTCATCATTTACAAAGCTCTTTGATAGATGTTATTTAAATCATTGATCATAGAAACCCTGAGAGTTAGGCAGGAAAAGAATTATTTAATGTCATTTTATATAAAAGGAAACCATTCCAGGAAGGTTCTGAAGTAATTTACCCAAGCCTGGATTCCATGTCTCCAACTTCCTATCTAGAGCTATTTCTACAAGTGCTACCCTGAACAATTCAATATGAAGCTGGATGACAAATTGTCAGATGCTACAAGGAAGATTCTTGTATTGGATGGGAAGTTGGAGATGAGCTAAATAATTTTTTTCAATTCCAAACTGTTGTTTTTAGTAACTTCTCAGGGAATAAATTCCTCTGTTTGACTTCTGTAAAACAGAACTAGAAGCAATGGGGAGAAGTTGCAAATAAGGAAATATAGGCATGGAATTATAACAATTGGCTGTCTTAAAATGAAATGGGCTATCCATCATTGGAGAGCTTCCAGGAAAGACTGAATGACCACTTGTTGGGAATATGGAGAAGGAGAAACTTGATCAAAGATGGATTGCCCCAATACAGCCTTTAAGGTCTTCTCTAAGTTTAAGACTCTGTGGAATGGTCAAAGAGCTGTAGGCCAATTTTGCAAATAATAGCTAACATTTATGTAGCTCTTTAAGGTTTGCAAAGTCCTTTACAAATTGTATCTCATTTTATTCTCACAACAACCCTGGGAAAGGTGGGTGCTATTATCCACAATTTATAAATGAGGAAACTGAGGCAGATAAAGGTCAATTATTTGCCCAGGATCCCACTTTTTGTAAGTGAGGTGTCTGAGGCTGGACTTGAATTTAAATCTTTTACCCTAGGTTCGACCCTCTATTCGTTAGCTGTGTTTAACATACATTAAATTCTCGCCAAATGGTCCAGGCATACATTAATTATACCACTTCTTTGCAACTGCCACCTAACTAAGGAAATACCCAGAAGAAAAGACACTTCAATACTATTTTTTTTTCTCCTGGGTTTCCTTTTCTTTTTGATTGCAATAAAGATTTGGCAGGACTGCATAGTGTGTGCCCTCTCACTTTAATGTATTTTAATTCCTACATAATTAAATCTATTTACATTTAAAAGCATTTTTAGTTAAAAATGCATTTTATACATTTAAAAACATGATTAAAATGTATTTTAATTCCTAAATAAAGCTTAAATAGCCATTCTTGAAATCCTCTCATTTCCTTAGTCATAAAGAAATCTGCTCCCTTCTTGCTAAGAAAATGGAGTCAAGCTTGATACCAAAACCTGCTTTTTTTTGGGATAGTATCCCCACCTAGTGGCCATTTTTGGATATTGCAACAAAAGGCTTTACCAGCCCTGTAGGTGTGTGAGGAGTGCTCAAGGAAGACTTGGACTTCTGCGGTGAGGGACTGCCAAAGCCTTTTTCAGAGCTACTTTCCTTCCTTGGTACCCACCCTTCACCCAGCTCTCATTCATGGCTCCAAGGGAGTATGGCGCAGTGGCCATCCCCCAATAAACCTTCACAGATGGCCTAACCTAAGTGGAGGATCCCTGACAGGTCTCAAGCTTGTCACTGATTTGGGGGAGGAGGGGGTGTCTACCCTAAGCATCTTCCCCCAAGCAGAATGGCTATGAAGGTAGTGGAAGCAGACAGCTTGGTTCAGCATTGAAGAAGCCAAGTCCATCTACTGCATCTCAGGCTGTTGCCATTCCTACTGGCTTTTGTTTTGCTGTTGGACTTGGATCATTCTGGGAAAAAGAGTGAGACCGAAGAATTTGTGAAACTCTGCTTCACTTAAATCTAATTTATTCTCCAGTCCAAAGACCGGATCATCCAGGGATGTCATCTTGGTCCTCTTTGAGTAAAAAGGGCAACAACAAAAGCAATGGGCATAAATTCTATCACTTTGAAAAGTAATGAAATTCCAATGACTAGAAATAATACTTTATACTTATTCAAAACAAGTCTATATACAGAAGACTAGAGCTTCCCCAGCTTTGATCTAAAATTTTAAAATAGGTCACTTTATTGTTACTTTAATTTTTGTTGTTATCTAAAGTATTTACTGAGGGGAAGTCGAAGAGTGATTACATTAGGAGGGGGGAAATAAAGTCAAGATAAAGGAGATAAGGCCTTTTAGGGGATGATATTAGGGTTCCTCTCTATGAAAATAAGGAAGATTCAAAATTTGAATACTTTTTAGTACTTTGACCAAAAGCCACTAAGGGCTAAAAGGTAAATAAATATTAACAGATGAGATTAGGCTCATCAAGTAAAATCAATAGACATATTTTTGAAATACTTAATTTAAAAATAAGTTTATAGAGAAAAGCCTTGGCTTTTCTGTTTCTCAAGTCTTTTAAATTTTATAAGCAATTAAAATTATTCCTAACTGCATGTAGCTTGGGAAAAAGTGGCAAAAAATGGTCATTAGGATTTAGGTACTAAATGCTAAACTAAGTGTTATGCCCTGGGGACATAAAGGAAAGGAAACCATCCTGTTCCTTCAAGGACCTTACCTTCTGAAGGGAGGACAACATGGAAACTACTATGTACAGATAAATTCAAAGAGTAAATTGAGGATAATCTCAGGGAGAAGGTGTTAGAATTGACGAGTAATTGGCAAGTATTCTCACAGAAAGTGGATTTTAGCTAAGACTTGAAGAAAGGCAGGGAGGCCAAGAGGCAGAAACATGGAAGAACAAACAGTCCAGGCATAGTGGGACAGCAAGTGAAAATGGGATTTAGGAATGGGAAAATAGGAAAAAGTGAATTGGGAGTTGCAATTCTTGTGATGAAATAGAGACATTTCTAAAATAAGTCACCACAAAGTCTCTCCACTCATAGAATATGAGAGTAAAAAGAAATCAAGCTAGAGACCATCCTGTGTATTTCTCTCATTTGGGCTCAGAACCGAGTGATCTGCCATTTTATTAGTGGCAGAATTTGGTCTCCTGATTTATTATTCTTATATTTTCATTGGTATATATGTATATCAAACATAAAGGACGATTTGGTGAATATTTGAAGGCTTAATCACATAATCATTTATGGAATAACCAAATATGACAGTATGGTAGCCAAAGAAAGTTACTCAAGCATGAAGATGGGAGAAAAGAAGGGGGGTAAGAGATTGTCAGAGATATAAGCAAAATGTGAAGTGCATTAAAGAGGATCCACCTAGACCAGTGATGAGCAAACTATGGCCCTGTGGGCCAGATGTGGCCCCCTGAAATGCTCTATCTGGTTGCCCCACATTATTCCTAATCTGACGAATACAATGAGTAGGAAAGAGTTGCCTTAGAAACAGACTGACAGATGAGCATTTCCTTTCCTTTGGCCCCCTCTTTAAAAAGTTTGCCCATCACTGACCTAAATGAAAGGTGCACCAACAGTTGGATAAATATAAATTTATTAAGAGGTTTCATGTTTCAAATGGTGGAGCAATAACATTTATATCTTAAAATAAACCCAGTTGAAGGGGAGGGGTAAGTGACTCAGTGTATGAGCCAGGGCATCACACACTTCTCAGCTGTGTGTCCCTGGGCAAGTCACTTAACCCCCATTGCCTAGTCCTCAACTGCTTCTTCTGCCTTAGAAACAATACTTAGTATTAATTCCAAGACAGGTCAGAATGAAAACACACACACACACACACACACACACACACTATAAATAAACCCATTTATAACCTTTATTTTCATCCTTAGATAAGTTTATATACTTGGTTTTATATGCAGTAAGTAGGAAGGTGCCTACATGGCACGATTTAGAAGGTTAACACTCAGAAGCTTCTCACTTACTGGCCTGTCGTGTGTTTGCTCCTGCCAGTAAAGACTTCATTCTCAAGAATCTCTTAAGAATATGTAAACAGTGGTCAAAGGGGTAACATTCTGCCAGGGTTTCAGATTACACACCAACTTTGCTAGGCTGCTAAGGCAGCGTGGTACAGAAGAGGAAACTGGCTCTGGAGAACCCAGTTTAAAATTTCAACTCTGGTGTTTATGATGCAACCTTGGACAACTTGTTTAATCTTCCTGAGCCCCCTATTTTCTCTGTAAAATGAGAGAATTGTACTAGATAGCCTGAGTTCCCTTCCAGCGCTAGATCTTGGATTTTAATTTCCCTTTATTCTTTTCTTTTTAAAAACTGTTAAATTAAAATTACCACCCTCTTTCCTCCCCTCCTAACTCTAGAGAAGGGATCATTTAAGAACAACAAAAAATTTATGTTTTGTTTGTTTGTATTAGTTCTTTTTCTGGAGGTGGACATACACAAATTATTCTTCAGACAATATTTGTTGCTATATATAATGTTCTTTTGGTTCTTCTCATTTCACTCTTCATAATTTTATGTAGTGTTTCCATGACTTTTCAAAAAATATTAACCTACTCATCATTTCTTATGGTGTAGTAGTATTCCACCACAATTATATGCTACAATTTGTTTAGCAATTAATTCCCTAACTGATAATCATCCCTTCAATTTCTAGTTCTTTGCCAATACAAAGGGAACTGCTAGAAATATTTTAGAACAGATAAGTTCTTTTCCTTTACCCTGATCACCTTAAATAAACTTAATAGTGCTATTGCTGAGTCAGAAGGTAGTTTTCTAACTCTTTGGACATAATTCCAGACTGCTCTCCAAAAAGGCTGGATCAGTTCACAGTTCCACCGACATTGTATTAGTGTCCCCATTTTTCCAAATCTCCAACATTTGACATTTTGCTCTTTTATCATTTTAGTCAATATGATTGGTAAGACATCTTAGAACTGTTTCGTTTTGCATTTCCCTAATCAATAATGATCTGGAGCATTTTTTAAAAATATAGTTATATATAGCTTTAATTGCTTCATTCAAAAACTTCTGGTTTTTATCTTTTGACCATTTAGCAATTGGGGAAAGTCTGATATTCTTATAAATTTGATAAAGTTCTTTCTATATACTAGATATGACTTCTGAGAAACTATGCATAACACTTTCCCCTCAATTTTCTGCTTTCCTTTTAATCCTGCCCACATTAGTTTTATTTGTACAAAAACTTTGAACATTCAAGATTATTCATTTTACATCTCACAATGCTATCTTTTGTTCCTAAATTCTTCCCCATAACTATAAATTTGATAGGTAACATGTTGCCTGTACTAATTTATATCTCCCTTTATGCCTAAATCATGTATCCATTTTGTTTTTATCTTAGAAAATGGTATGAGATATTGATCTATATCTAATTCCTGCCAAACTGCTTTCCAGTTTCCCCAACAATTTTTACCAAACAGTGAATTCTTATCCTAAAAGCCTAGATCTTTATTTCTGTCAAACACAAAGTTACTATAATTTTTTACTACTGTTTTGGATGTCAGGATGGCTGAGTGGTTTAAGGCTCCCTTCATTTTCAGAGGACCAATGACATCATGGGGTCATGTCTTGCCTTGCCTATGAATTAGATTTAAGTGAGGCAGAGTTGCACAAATTCATAGGCCTCACTCTCTTCCAAGTTATCCAAGTCCAGTGGCAAGACAAGTCAGGAGATGGCGAGAGATACACTGTTTGACCTTAGCATTTTCCAAGTCTGACTAAGTTCTAAGCCAGTGATGGCAAAAGTATGGCACAGGTGCCAAAGATGGCACGAAGAGTGCTCTCAGCGGGCATCTGCACTGCCCTCCCCACCATTACCCCCAGAGTTTGTTACTAGACTGGCAGAGGGACTTGGGTGGAGATGCTCCCTCCCCCTCTCCACCATGCCTGATGACATTTTTTCAATTCACTAGCCCCACTGCCTAGCAGTCCAATGGGAATACACAGTGGGTAAGGTGGGCAGCTCACAGGTGGCAGAGCTGGAGGGGAGTGGAGAACTCAGGCCCTCCCCCTCTCTATACTTGCTGAGGATATTCCTCACTTCACCTGCCCCTCTACCTAGCAGCCCAATAGGGGCACTTTTTTCCTCCGTTGTGTGGGATAAAGGGCAGGGGTGGGAAGGGTTCTTGTAGCACTCAGTGGGGTGGGACATGGCACATGGTCTGGGGGGGTGGGATGGGGTGGGGCCTGGCACTCATTTTCTAAAAGGTTCACCATCACTGCTCTAAGCCCTCCATAGTTCCTGCTTCTAATACATTTATGGCCATTAGAACAAATTGTTCTCATCTGCCCATTCTGCTGGGGAAATCTCTACATACTCGAAGTAGACATCTCCCTAAATAAACTGATGGATTTGAGATCTATCAATTGCCCTCAACTTGGTTTATCTGGTCTGCAGAGATGGTTTTTCAGTGTGTAGTTTCTGCTTATGGGCTGTTACACTTTCTTTGAGCCACAGGTGAGAGTTGAGTGGCAGGTGGACACCAAATGAGGAAAACAATCCTGTAAAGTGTTCAGTAGTCCTTACACTGTTAGTACTAGTTGTTCTTGAAAACCCTGTATAGGAGGGAAGTAGAATTTGGACCAGATATATGGACCTGGGAGTCATTATATTGAGAGATAATGGTGAGTTCCTTCTGACCTCTATTTTTGGGAAAGGCCCAGATAGGTCATCTTCTTAGTCTAGCTTGCTTTGAATTCTCTGGACTTGACTACCATCCTCCCTTTTATATTTTGTCTTGTCAACATGAAATCTGGACACCTCAGTTTTGCCCCTGGCCTTTTAGGAAACCCCCTTTACTAGGCACACTTGTTTTGGTTTGAACTACAGACTTTAAAACTGTTTGGGAACCCTAGTGTGGATGGGATCTGTGGACATAGTAAAAATGTTGAGTGCCTTTATGTTTTAGAGGCTTCTCTTATGTTAAAGTTCTCTCAAAAAGCTCAGCTCTTAGTTTGACTCTTTCCCTTTGTAATTATTATAGTTGACCTTCCCAGATACCCCTGAGGCTGGCTGCATACCTCTTTGCAGCCTGCTTGCAGTCTATCTATGCAGGCTTGCCCTTACCAAGTTCACCAGAGGGTATAAAAGACCCTCAAGTTCTATCCCTCTTCTGAGCTGGCATCTCTTATGGTGTCTCCTCCCAGGTATATGTCCCCAAAGTGGAGGCCCAGTAAAGATTTTAGCACTGGGCTATGTGTGGTGGCCAAATATTGGACCTATCCCTATTCTTGATTAAAGACTTGGGTTTTCTATCAAATATTCTATTTTTGAAATATTCTATTCTATCAAAAAATTTCTGTGTTATATTTCTAAGTTAAAAGTCTTCCCCCATTAGAATATAAGCTCCTTGAGAGGAGGATTTTCTTTTTGTTTGTATCTGTAGACTTTGCACTTACCACAGTATTTAGCACACATATAGTTAAGTACTTAATAAATGGTTGTTGTTGAGTTTTCCCCTCATTAGATGATATCAAGTATGTGATAACACTATTCTAAAGATTTTCCTTTTTGTCTGTTCCTAGAGTTAAAACAAAAGATAAAGACTGAATTAGCTATAAATTGAGTTTACCTTTTTCCCAAGAGCTGAGTTTTAAGAATAATAAACAATAAACTTTCTTAAGTATCTTTCCAATCACCCTAGCCAGGATATGCTAATGACAGTCAAAAACTAAGTGCATCTCAATTATCTAAGCACATGTGACTCTTTTGACAGCAGTTAAATAGTGTAGCAGGGATGATGCCGCCTCCACCTTTTAAAAAACTATAAGCACCCCATTTTTTGTATTTTCTTGGGAAATCTCAGATCTTAGGGTCTGGGTTCATCTCTGGAATATACTCTCCCTAGGCACTATGTAGAGTTTCTTGACATTATTCTCCTTGTCCTGATTAAAGATTTATTATAATTACTCTGGTAGTTCTCTTTTTTTTCAGGTCGACAGGTTTTAGTGAAGATTCCTTTTATCCTGTGAGGTAGACTAGGGGACCAACTATTGCTATGACCTGGATTCCACCTTTCTGACAATACCTTTATTTGCTGTTCTGCCCACAAGATTTCCACCTCTTTCTACGTGTTGGTACTTAACCTCCAAATCTAGAAGGCAGTCTCTTCTAACCTCTATTTCTAAACTATCTCTGGTTTTCTACAAGATCCATCAGAATATGTGCTCCTAGAAGGCAGGGACCTGTTTTTGCCTTTTTTGTGTCTTCAGGTATTAGCATAATTCTTGGCTTTGTCTACTTGGGTTATATGCCATCTTCGTGAAAACTTTCCTGATTCACACTTCTTTGCCCTCCCTCCATTTTTTTTTTTTTCTGGCTTCCTTCTCTTCCCAAATCACCTTGCACCAAATCACTGTAGTAAATATTTACATATATACATCCTTCTTTAGACTTTAACTTCTTTAAAAGACCTGTTTATTTGTAGTATTTCATGCTGTGGTTGGCATATTTTAGGAATTTTATTAATGTTTGTTGACAAGTCAACTCTTGTAAGTCTTCAGCTGCCACAGGGAACCTTTAGGTTTGTTCTAGTTCTAAATCTATTATTGTCTTAAGAATTCCAATGTAGCAGCTAAATACTGCCTGTGTTCGGTTAATTTTGTATCTTAAATTATTCTCCACATATCACGCATTTATCATGTGGCACACAGTTGTTTGCATGTCGTCTCCCTTCCTTGGCCTGTGAGCTTCTTGAGAACAGGAACCATCCCCAAACATTTGGCGCACAAGATGCACTTAATCAATGTTTATTGCCTGGTCCCATTATTCCAGGTAGGGGAAAAGAACATTATTTTTCCGTTGGTGAAGCCTTGGGGTGAGAAGTAGGGGCGGGAATGCTCCCTTCTTTTCCTTAGAGCAGTGCCTGGTACTTATTTAATAAATGCTCCTTTCTGGGTTTCCTTCAGGGGATGGGGTGGGAAACTCACTTCCCTTCCCTAGCTAGTTTAATTATTTGCATAATGAGATAATTGCACTAAATAATCGATGATCCAGACCCCCAAGTCCTGACCTGCTCTCTACAACGATGCCCGACAACTTCCTGGGTCTGGGTGCCTCGAGACCCTCAAAATGCCTTTTCTGGAAAATGGGACAGCGTGCCACTGCAGGGTGAGGGAAGTTCCGGGAAACCGAGGTCTGGAAGAGGAGAGAGAGGAAAGGATCAAATACCCACTTTCCCAATTCCAGGTCAAACGGCGTTTCCCTATAGGTCCCTAGTTCCCGTGGCAGTGACCCCGCGAGATTCACTCTCGCCTACTCTACACAGATAGCTGGGAGAGAGAGGAAAACGGAAGCTGCCTGGAGCCAAACTTCGGGAGCAAAAGGAAAGGGAAAAGTTCAGACAACCAGACTAGACCTAGGTGACTCGGAGGCGTGGTTTAGACTGAAGCTTCCGGGAAGCTCTCTGGTAGAAACGCGTTGCATTCGTTCTGCGTCTGCGCAAGCACGTGTCCGCTGGTGGAGCTCTCACCCAATCGCGGGGTCGGAGGAATGGTTGGCAGCTTCCGGATCCGCCTCTAGTAAGCGGCTTTCCTCTGAGTTGCTACGTGTCCTTTGAGTCTGGAGCATCGCTTTTGCAGGTGAGGGGGTCTCGCGGGGCAGTGGGCTCCAAGGCCTGCGCGCGGCCGGTGCTTTGTGACGCGCGTTGGGTCATGGGGCCGACTCCACGAGCCTCTAGTTTCTCCGGTGACCGTGGTTCCCGGGCAGTGTGATAGAGACTGTCTGTCCCAGGCCCAACCTCCATCTCAGCCTCGGCCTCCGCCTCCGGGCTGGGGCCGGGAGCTGCCGCTACCACGCGCAAAGGGGAAGGGGAACTCCGCCTTACGAGCAGGCAGCGCTGGCAGAACGGCCTCATGTGGCGGCGAAGAGCCCGCTCTGCGCCGCCCTGCGGCCCCGAGGGCGAGGGCGGTCACCGGCGGGTCGCGTTGCTCTCTGGGTGGGGGCTCCGGGCTCAGGCCTGGATCTCTGCTCTCTCTGCCTCCTCTGTCGCGTCTTTGTTTATGGTGGGCCTGCCCTGTGGTCTTTCGTCTCCCGCCACGGTACAGCCTTGGCACGGGGTCGGGGTAGTGAACGGACTTCTCTGGAGTGGGCTGTTGTGGGGCTGGGAGGGAATAGTCATATAAAATGACTGAGGGTGGGGTGTGTCTAATTCACCTACTCCAAATGAATGGGGTACCTAGTGTCAGGACTCTTAGCTTCTTGCACACTAACCTCAGAAATGACTGGATAAGTCACAGCTCACTGATTCTCAGTTCCCAGGAATGAAGGCATTGCACTTGATAATCTCTATCCCAACTTCTCAGATAGGGAGTTCCCTGAAAATCAAGACTCCAGACTGAACCCTTGTCTGGGGAGTGATGTTTTTGTCTTGTAACACTTTTTTATGGGCAGTAGATGAACCAAGTTTTGTCATTTTTCTTAAGATATTGTCCATCAGACAAGTTTATTCTTTCTTCTTTGGTGTCCCTTAGGGCAGGGTTTCTCAAAGTTCAATTCATTTCAACAGACCTATTTATTTTTTATTTTGTTTTTAAAACCCTTACCTTCTGATTTAGAGTCAATACTGTATATTGGTTCAAAGCAATGATCCTTAAGTGAGTTGCTTAGGGTCACTCAGCTGCGAAGTGCCTGAGGTCAGATTTGAACCCCAAACCATCAGACTGGGGGCTCTCAATCCACTGAGCCACTTGGCTGCTCTACAACAAACATTAAAAAAAAAAAAAAAAAAACCAAAACATTTAACTAAGCCTACTTTTTCTGGACATTGCTTTAGGTTCTGGGCAGAGAAAGACAAAAACAAGTCTCTCAAATTTATATTTTACTGGGCAAAAATGGCACTTAAATTGATAAATTGATTATATGCACAAAATAGAAAAACCTGACTTTGTGTTTACTGTGCTTATATGTGTTTAAAAATGCAAAGCAATTTTGTAATTTGTAACTGTACATACATAGTATAGCTTACTAATATTTATACATACTACATGAATATATGTGTACACCCACTACATAAACATTCATGTATGTGTGTATATATGTATAGTAAATTACATAGTTATTGTGCTTTTATTATAATATATTGTTCTCATTCAGTCATATTCAATTTTCATGACCCTATTTGAGTTTTTCTTGGCAAAGATACTGGAGTGGGTTGCAATTTCCATTTCCAGCTCATTTTACAGATGAGAAAACTGATGCAAACAGGATTAAGTGATTTGCCCAATTAGGTTCAAATACCTAGTATGTGTCTTGAGTATACATATATAGTATATATACATTTAGTATATATGTTTGGGCAACTAGGTAGTACAATGGATAGAATGTTGGGCCTAAGGTGTCTTCTCTTGATTTCAAATCTGACCTCAGACACTTACTAGCTGTATGACCCTGGTCAAATCATTTAACCTCTGTTTGCCTTAGTTCTTTATGCATAAAATGAGCTGGAGAAGGAAATTGCAACAAACTCCTGTATCTTTCACAAGAACACCTCATATACATATAAAACATAAACTGATTTTGTGGAGGCTAGGCTTCATGCCTTGCATGAACTTTGACTAACAACTCCAAATTACATAAGCTCTCTTCACCCTACTCCTTAGGCTGGTAATTCTGAGCCTACAGGCTGAGAACCTGAATTCAAATTCAGATCCCTTGACTACTCAGTGCTTCTCTCATTTTACTGTGCTGATGTCACATACTTTGTAAACCATAAATAATAAGAATAAAATTGGAAAAATGCTTTACATATGTTAACTCAATTAATCTTCACAAAACTTTGTGAAACCGGTAATAACTCCATTTTGCAGATCAGTCAACAGAGATTGAATTGTGACAACTAATAAATAACGGAGGCAGAATTTGAACCCAGTTTCCTGAGTAGGAAGTCCTTGGGCTCTAGCCACTAAAGCACTGTTTATATATCAACTATTATTATTTTGTATAATTTCTCCTCCTCCCTGCAATAAGCCCCCTACTCTCTGAATTCTGTTAAAGTTCTAGGGATAAGAGAATAAGCAGCTGCTGTGCTTTACAAATATTTCATTTGATCCTCACAACAGTTTTAAGGTAGGTGCTGCTATCCCCATTTTACAGAGGGGAACTAAGGCAGACAGAGGCTAAGTGACTTGCTCATGATCACACAACAAAGTTAATAACTGCAGCTGGACATAGTATCTGTGTTTGGATTTGAACTGAGGTCTTCTTGACTCCAGGCCCAGTTCTTTACCCATTGTACCACTACCTAGCTACCTCAATAGATGATGTTGAGAATGGCAGTTACAAATATTGTCCTAAGTGAAGATCCTGTTCCAACTCTACTGTACCTCCAGTTCTGATCTGCCAAAGCACTGTTTTCAATTTAGTTTACTCCCTAACTGTGACCTCGTTGGTACTGTGATCTAACCAAATGAGCATTTGTTTGATATACAACTAAATTAGTCATTTATTGTGTGTTTGTTTAAACAGATAGTCATGGATCAGGTAATGCAATTTGTTGAACCTAGTCGGCAGTTTGTGAAGGATTCAATTCGGCTTGTCAAAAGATGCACCAAGCCTGATAGAAAAGGTAAAAGGTTTCCTGTCACTTGCTTAACTTTTACTTATTTACTCCTCCCTATATGTTGTAATATTGAAAATTGGTTTTGTCAATAGATATAAGAGTAAAAATGGTTTTAGCAAATATAAGAGTTAAAAAATGAGATTGTGGTTGCTATTTATAAAATAATTAACTCTTAAGTCAAAATAGCTGTTATTAGCTTTTAACAGTTTAGTTTAATATAAATATAGTAAGAGAGAGAAAGAGATGTAGGAACGAAGTAGAAAATATTGCCTAGCTAGATAGCCTATAATTACTGTCAGAAGAAGTACAGCTCACTACCCTGCAAGGGCTCCCTCAAGTCCCAGGCTCCACCTGGAGTCCTGGTAGTCTCTTTAGCCAAAAGCCCTGGTGGTATTCAGCATGGGTTCCACCAACACAAGCCTCTTCCTTCAGCTCTAGTCTCTCACTCAGCAAGCCTCTCCAGCTCAGCAATCTCCAACCCAGAACAAACCCATAAGAAAGGTCTCTCAAAAAGCCCAAGAATCAGTCCACAAGAAAGTTCTCTCCCAAAATACTAGGAATCCCCTCAGTCTTCTTTTGGATCTCCCCTTTTATACCCCCTTTACCATACTGCTTCCTGTCTTTCTTCATAGGAACCAATCACAGCCTTTTAATTTGCCTGGCACTACTGCTCATTAGCCTTTGGGGTTGAGAACTTTTTCTGTTAGTGATTTACTCATTGTTAAGTAGAGGTACTTTAAGTTCTTGATTAACTCAAAATAGAGAATTTTAATTCTCCACGTTGTTTACCCTTTTTCCCCTCTTTATGAATTTCCTTGGCTTTCTTTTCTCTAACATTTTAATTCCTTTTTAATCCTGTTTCTTCAATTTTGCTGGTTTCAATTACAATTGCCTATTTCTCCCACCCCTTTCAATCTGTATACCTTTCAGTTAAAAAAAAAAAAAGGAAAGGTCTCTTGTCTTTATTTTCTATTGTAAAGCCCCCAGCTTTTTCTTCTTTCTCATCAACTCTTTATTGTCTAGCTGTTTTAAAAATAAAAAGCAACTGCTTCCCATATTTCTTTTCCTAGAGTACCTTAAATTGATTGGCTTTTAGTCACAGGAAACAAATTGAATAGTGAATGCATCATGGAACTTATTCTATCAAAAAATACTTTCTATGAATCATGTAACCATGGAAAATTTATCTAAAAAAATCCTATCTTCCTAAAATAGAAAATTTCTTGTTTATATGAATATGGTCTGTCTGTCTAAATTATACTGGTTCAATCTTGTCTTTTGGCTCATTGTTGCCAATCTTTCAGCGTAATAGTATTTTCTTTCTAAAATTTTTTTTTCTTTCATTTCCCAATTTGTTGTTAATGTTAAGAATTATGTCATCTTGTGGATTTATAGTGCTTAATGCAAAAATTTATGTTAAGCATAATAGAATCATTTTTCTATTTCTGAAAGTTTCATATGTATTCCAGCAAAGCTAACTAATGCATTGAGTAAATGTCGTTATTTAATTATTATTAATCTTTTTTTAAATGCCACCTTCATTTCCTTCTACCACTCAGAACTTTTCCTTATAATAGCAGTACTCAAAAGTGGGGTCCAGGAATCATTTTACATGAGATCAAAACTATTTTCATTATAATACTAAGACATTTTAATTTCTAATATGGTTAAATATCAATATCTGTATCTCACATTAACAAAAGCTCTTTTGGAGGGAGACCTCAATAATTTTTAAGAATGTAGAGGAGTCCTGGGACCTAAGAATTTACTACCCTATAACAGAGTTTAAAAAAAAAAGGAAAAAATGAATTCAAGGAAGTCAACTATCACTTAAACAGAATAGAAAAGCATGACCAGTGGTTTTACATTCATAATCTTTTCTCTGCAAAGAAGGGAGGGAGGGTATATTCATGTCTCCTTTTTTGTTCTTTTCATTTGCATCATCATAGTCATAGTTTTCATTTTCTTGGTCTTTCTTTTTTACTTTAAATTAGTTTGTGTCTTCATGCATCTCCCAAGTTCTGCATATTCTTCATTATTTATGATGCAATAATAGTCCTTTACATTCACATACAATTTGTTTAAACCTATTTCCCTAGTCCATGGGCAACCGCATTGTTCCATTTATTTGCTTATTCAAAAAGTGCTGCTATTTTGTTATATCTGAGACCTTTCTATCTTTCTATCTCATTGGGATATGTATCAAATATTGAGATTTCTGGAATACAAGATATGGAGATTTTAGTCACTTTGCATAATTTCCAACTGTTTTCTAGAGTGGTTGGACAAATTCATAGCTCTATCTGTGTGGCATGTTATTAGTGTATTTTTTCTTCCATAATCCCAGTAATATTGACTGTTCCCCTTTTTTGTCATCTGGTAGCATCTTGGGTATGAGATGATACCTCAGAATTAACTATTTTTGAATATATCATATTTTTATTTAAACTTGTACATCTAATAACCATGAGTGACTATTTATTTGTCATGTTTGACCTTTTTTTTCATTATGCCGCTGAAAGCATAAAGAAAATAAAATGAGTTAATCTGTGTTCTTAATTACAGAATTCCAGAAGATCGCTATGGCAACTGCAATAGGGTTTGCTATAATGGGATTCATTGGTTTTTTTGTTAAGTTGATCCATATCCCTATCAATAACATCATTGTGTAAGTAACTTATCAAATGGACTTTTCTTAAATCTGTAATTATTCGAATTAACAAGGTATAACTAAAGACTTCTATTTTGTTCTTATGTATACTTAAAAACAAACACATCAGTTTATAATTCTCAAGATAATTTTATATTGTAAGTTATTTTTTAAGGCATATCTTAAAAATTTTATAAGCATTTGAACAGAATGTCAAAATGTTTTAAATCCTATTAGCCTTTATTTGCGATGTTAAATGATTGTAGTTATAAGTTTATTTTTTGGCTTATAATGAAAAAAGTAGCTCTGCTAATAGCTAAGGCAAAAATAATTTAGGAGTCTACCACAAAAATCGGTTCATGTGTGCTATTGATGACTCCATGAAGTTACAGATAGTGTGGCTTTATAATGCAATAGTTTGAACCCATCAGCTGTCACTATTGGAATTTATATGCAGTGGATTTCCCATTTTCCTCTTATAACTGCCATATTGATAATTTTCATTTTCTATAATAAATCTGCTAGATTCAGGATTCAAACTTAATACTTCTTATACTTTAAACAGACCAATGTACTACTATGTTGTAAATGTTGACAAATGAGTGGATGTAAATGCTATGTAGATTTCTAACGAGTTAAATTAGACAGATGAAAAGCAGATGTTAGAATGTTAGAAGGGATCTTTAGTATCCTTTGTCTAACCTACTTTCCAAGGTATTAGTTTTTTCTACTATCTTCCTGACAAGTGTCTATCAAGGTGCTGCTTGACTGCCTCTAAATATACCTACTTAAATACCTGAATAATCTAATGGGAAGGTTGTCTACCTTAAAAAAATAGTCTTATTCCATATTCATTTATGGTCACTTTTGTTAGAACTAAGGAGAGATCTGGAGTAATGGATAGCATACTGACTTAGTTCTAGGATAGGCCTGCTTCCAAGTCATTTTCCTCACCTCTAAAATGTATTTATCTCATAGGATTGTTAGGAACAAAAGAGATAATAGAAAGCTTTTCAGACTTTGTAGCTTATCTTGTATAAATGTTAGCACTTATATTACTAAAGGATTGGAAGACCTGAGTTCAAACTCTATATCTGACACTTGTCCTTTGAAAGGATACTTACTATAAAAGGGACCTTTGGGGGATTATCTAGTATAACCTTTCTATTTTAAACAAGAGAAAACTGAGGCTCAGAGCAGTGAAATAATTTATTCATGGACCTAGTAAATGTCAGAGTCCAGGACACAGTTATTAGATTGTGTTACCATGGGGTAAAACTTAATTTCTCTGAGCTTCAGATTTCTCATCTGTAAAATGGCGATAAAAACTTTTGTACTTTATATTTACCAAGATTGTTGTGGGAAAGTACTATGTAAACCTTAAAGTGTTATATAAATGTGAGTTATAATTATCAAAATCATCAGCTCCTTTGTAGCTCCTACTCATTGAAACTTAGTTCTCAAAAAAGTCTTCATCAAATATTTGAATCTCAGTCATCCATTTCTCATTACATCTGAATGTTCTTTGTTCTTTCAGTTGTTGGGTATGTAAAACTCTTTGCACACAATATAAACATTAGTTGTTATCATTGTCCTCCTCTTGTTGAGTTCCAGTTTGTCCATGTCCTTCTTAAGAATGGAACTTTATAATACTAACCATGCTGGTACTATAGTCTGACCATTACTATATATAGTATGACTTTCATTTTCTAGATAATGTGTTTCTATAAATATAGCCTAAGATTAAATTTAGCTTTTTAAGGCATTCATATTATTAGCTTATATTGCAATTGTAATTAATTAATTTGAACCTATAAATATTTTTTAACGAGAAGAGAACAGTTCTTCCCGTCCTAGCTTTTTCCATTTATATAACTTATTTACTTGAGCTTAAGTGTAGGACTTAATTTTTCCCTGGTAAATTTCATTTTATTAATTTCAAGCCTTGATTTTTCAATCTTGATCCTGTAATTCAGTTATTAGTTTCTCCTGAAAATTTTGTAGGTCTATTGTATCTTTATGGAAATCATTAGAAAACAATACTGAACAGGACACACATTCTTGTTACTCTCTATCCCTCCATCTTTTTTGGGGCAATGCCACTTACCACTGGAGACCTTTTCTGTATGTTGGAGGACATTTTCCATCAACTTATTAAGTATCCTTTTGCAGTTAGTCAGTTAGGGCCTTTTTTCTTTTTCTTTTTTTTTTTTTTTAAATCCTTACCCTTCTGTCTTAGAATCGAAATTAATCCAATTCCAAGGCAAAAAGGGTGATAAGGGCTAGTGTAAAGGTCAGAATTTAAGGAGTAAAAATTAAAGGGTTGAACTAAATTATTTAAGAGTATGGTCGCTAGGAATTAATTACTCAATTCCAAATTATTTTTATGATAATTTATTTACAAAAGGAGAGAGAAAGAGTGAAAATAGAGAAATGAGAAAAAGGGCAGAGTAAGAGGTCTAGCTTAACGAACTAGGCTATGTGCTCAAGCCCTGGCTTATTCCAGCAGGGCTCCAGTAACTCTAGCTGGAGGGCCTAAGGGTAAGTTAACAAGGGTTTTAACTATGAGGCCTCCTTCCAGAGGAGGAGCTCCTCCGGAGGCTGATGCCTCCAGGAAAGGCCAAGGAAGGGAGTCAGCCTTTTTCACTCACCCATGTGGTAGTTTTAAGGAGAAATAGAAAGCAGTCCAAGATCCTCAGCTGGTGCTCCTTTATGGTCCAGTTCAAGGCAAAAGACCCCCTCACAGGAAGTTCTGGCCACTTTAAAAAACCATTCCTTTCGTCAGTTCCTATGCCTTTCTCCCATTTTACATGTACCAATTACAGCTAAAGTTTTGCCTAGGACTGACCAGGGGGCAGTCAGTCAATTCTGATTTGTCACCCACTTTCACATATATGGGTCACAGAACTATCCCACTTAAGGTTATAAGTGAGGTGTATATGCTTCTAGTGATTAAATCTAAAGATAGACAGGGGAGAGTTAATCCCATCTTCATTCTAGGCAGTTGAAGTTAAGTGTCTGCGGTCAAATTTGAACCCAGAACTTCCCAGATCTATGCCTGACTCTATCCACTGAAGGGGTATTTTGTGTGTGTGTCTGTCTCTGTCTTTTTTGGTTTGGAGATGATGGAAAGACAACTTGTTTCTGACTTTCCAGCTAAATTGTGACTTTCCAATTAAATCAGTGATTCCCAAAGTGGGCGCTACCGCCCCCTGATGGATGCTGCAGTGATCCAGGGGGTGTGGTGATGGCCACAGGTGCATTTATCTTTCCTATTAATTGCTATTAAATTTTTAAAAAAATTAATTTCCAGGGGGCTAAGTAATATTTTTTCTGGAAAGGGGGCAGTAGGCTAAAAAAGTTTGGAAACCATTGAATTAAATTGTTACTTGCCTATATCCTTCAAAGATGGAACCTTCTTGTAATGTTAAGAAAGGTAATTAACCACACAATTTATTGAAACCCTTCTGAACAGTTTCTGCCTTCATGAATGATTCCAAGTTAAAATGCATACAAAACGGAATATTCTATGTTATGAAGCTTTCCTGTCCATTCTTCATGGGTAGATAATGCTGAATTTTAACTATACAAACAAGTTAACAGCACTTGAGATGGCAGCAGTAGAATAGTTTAACACTTCATTTTAGAGCTAGATGTAACATAAATCTGAATTAGGTGTTAGATTGCCAAAATGCATATAAAGTAAATGCCATCATTTACTCAAGATAATATATAAAGGTTTTCCTTCTATACAGGTTAATTATTTCAAGGCTTTGTGCTTAAAGTTTTAACAAATGTTTTTGTTATTAAGCTTCACAACTTAATTTTAACAATGGAACTAATCTGCTTCTTTTAAGCCAATCTTGATTATGCTAGCCTTGTTGCCAGAAGGCAGCTTTCTCAAACCTTATAAAAAAGAGGCAGATAGAAAATGGATATTATTTTTCTATGACTCACAATTTATTCACATATTTTTGACTTCCTAGAAATTTTATTTTATCAGCATTTCCAGACTGATCCATTTTCACATTTAAGACTAATCAGAGAAATATTAATGACACAATATAGACTTGTATTAGGAAAACTGAATATTATAAGAAGCTTTATTAATGCCAGACTGTACACTATGTCATTAACATTTCTCTGATTTACCAGTCTAGATCTCTAAGCTACTTTTTGGCTTTTGAAACTTATTCTTTAAGCTCTGTGGCGTTCGATAAATATTTAGGTGAATGAATAAGTGAATAACACTTTATATTGAGTTTCTTGCGTTAATGTGAATTTCTCTGTGGAATAATGACTTTACTTTCATTTATATATAAGAAAGTATACTACATATTTTTTAAATTTTATTTTGGTTTGCTAAAGTAAAATCTGATTTTTTGATCAAAACTTAAAATTTTTTGTCTTACAGTGGTGGCTGAATACTTCTGGAAGACACTTGCTGCTTCATGATTGATGGACAAGTTTGGGTTGGGAAATTGTTGGCTTTGTTCATTTAGTAAAAAAAATTGTCTTATGTGGTTTACCTCCGTGGTATTTTCAATGTCTGAATTAAAATAACTTTTACAAAAATTTAGTTTTCCCCCATAATTGAGTGTTCAGCCAACCCTCCTTATTGAATGAGAAATAATTGGTTACCATAATTTCTATACTTTTTCTTAGTGTAGAAGAGGATAGGCATCTTGATTTTCTGTCAGATTTTCCATTTCCGGTGTAAGGGAAAATTTAGAACAATGAAATATTGAACTTACTATGTATAGAAGACATGAGGAAGATAAAAGATAGTGGGGGCTTTCATAGAGTAGTGACAGTTCATTTGTAAATTTTTATTAAGAGAAGAAGTAAGCTAGTGAAAGGGTAGTGATAGCCAACTTTCAAAAAAGTTTGGGTGCTATAAGGAACAGCTCAAGTAACAAAGTGGAAAATGAAAATTGAGGACCAGACCTCTTGGCAGACTAGTGGGGGTTATTATGACTGCTTTAGTACTTAATTTTATAAAGAATTTACTGACAGACTTGATTGATAATATTTTCCATAATTTTCCCCCTTCATCGTAAAATTTTTGCTTTTCCTTTTTTAAAATGTACTACCAAAATTTCCCAAACAATATTTAATAATCAGGCTTATATTGAAATTCTTGAGTTTTTCAGTCATTAATGAATTGGTAAAGCATAGTATGCAGCATATAGTCTTGGTACTTATTGTGTAGTAGTTTTTTATATTACATAAGACAATGTCACTCCTGAAACCTTTGAGGAATCAACTTGTTCAGTCAAATTTTCTGAAAGCTTAGCTGTAGAAGTACCAAAACTGGTTTTTATGTGAGCCATGTTTTTTGGAATTGTTTCCAAAATGTACTACATACTTCCCTGCCCTTTTAAAATAGTATTCTGAATGTAATTAAACCGTTCTTGAACTCACGGTCAACCTTATGTTTATCCATTTTTGTATTCTGTCAAAATACAATGATAGATACCTATATCCCTGAATACTAAGGTTTCTTAAATTATGGAAAGTTGTATATAAATAGCTATTTGACACCTGTGCTAGAAGATCTCAGACTGAAAGGCTATATGTATTGATGTCTAGTTTAGTTCTTTGGATCTTAAATGGTTTTTCAGATTTAAAAAAATGTCATATAAAGAAGGTCCAGATAGGGAAAATATACGTACTTTATGTTTATACATATTTAAGTTGCTATAGTGAAAGAAGTTAATCACCTGATGAACCTTTCAAACCTAGCCAGCTTGGTCTTTGGACTTTATATATAGATTCATGTCATCTGGCACCAGGCCTATACTTAATATCTTCAGAAAGTTTTAGTACCTATCAGAACTTAGCCTTACTAGAATAAATGTTTTTTTTTAATTTAGTATAAAAATTAACATTTTGAATAAAATTATAAGAATGAAAATATTTAACATTATAAATAGGGTGTAAAATTTAAATTTAGGTCTTTTGACTCAATAAGAGTTATAAAGTAATTGTGGTCACTGATTTTAAAATATTATAGCTTAAGTCAAAATGACTTTTAGCAGTTTTTATTTACAAAGAGGTAGAAAGAATGAAAGTGAAAAATGTAGGTAAAGAGACAGATTCCTAACAAGCCTACCAGCCCTTCTCTGGTGAAGTCTAGCTCAGCTCCAGCAGGGGCTTCTCCAAGTCTGATCTCCATATGGATTTCCAAGTAATCCTCAGTCAGAAGTCCCAGTGTTGTCTTCAACCAGAGTTCCACCAATGCAGCCTCCTCCAAAGCCAAGGTGGGAATCTCAGCCACTCACCCAGCAAGCCCACACGGGATCCAAGGGAAAAGTCTCCAAAGCCAAAGCAGTAATCTCAGCCAATCTCTCCAAACTCCAGGAAAGGAGTGATCCCTAAACCATGTTGGTCTCTTCTTTTACGCTCCTTTTTCCCATGTCACTTCCTGCCACTCCTCTTCACAGATACAAATTGCATTCTTTCAATTTGCCTAGCACTGCCTAAGGTGGGGTGGGCCACAGTGGCCTTTGGAAGTATGAGCTTACTCCTCTAGTAAGTGACTTGTGAACTTTCATACTTTAGGGTAAGTAGAGGGGTGCTATGAGTTCTTGATTTGATTAGCTAAAAATAGACAAGGGAAAGTTAATCCTATCTTCACAAGGGTAATAGCTTCCAAATCCTTTCCTATGTCAAGTTTCAGAGGATTTCTCTATAACCTTGCATTAGCCTTTTCTAAGTTTTCAATTTTTATTTCCAAAGATATCTAAAAGGCCAGGGCACTTAGTATGTATTATAAACAAAGTGAGTGCTCAGTAAGTGTCAAATTAATCCATTATTAGTTGGGTTTCAGAACCCATTTCTCACTCCAAAATATAGATATTGGCAATTATCAGCCCATCAAAATCTCCCAATGTCTCCACTATGTTAGGAGTGAGGTACTAGTTTTTCTTTTTGGACCATAGCATAGGAAATAATCATAACTACAAAGAGTAGGAAGCAACTTTTTTTTTTTTTTTTAATATTTTGAGGACAAGTATCTTGCCCAGGCTTGAATTGCAATGCCCCTTCAAGGACCTGGGCTTGATCCCACTGTTGATCAGTAGGGAAGTTGCTCCTTTGGATCCAGACTGATTCATCCCCTCTGATGCTGCCAGATTCTTCCTTTCTCTCCTTCCTGCATTGGCTCACTATATTGGTGCCAAACTTAGTGTAGATCTCTAATTGCCTTTAACCCTATTGCAACTCAGAATTCCTGAGTTAAAGTGATCTATTAGCTTCAGACTCCCCTTGGTAAGGATTATAAGCTTGATCCGACATGTCTTGCAAATGTTTTTGTTTTGACAAATATTTGGTTTTTAAAATAAAACTGATCTATAAATACCAGCATTAAAACAAAATTAGGTCAGTTTTATAGCAAGTAAATTAAAGGAGGACCATGGGGTAGAGAAGGGAAATGAGAAGCAGTAAGAAAAAACAAAGGAAATGTTACATTTTGCGTTTGCCAAAAGTAACATTTTCATTTATGTAAATTGAAAGGCATTTAAAAGTTTAGCCTTTTTTTCTCTGAGGTTAAAAGATTTTTCTGTGTTGAAAGAACCATGAACTTGGTACAAGAGGGATTGCTAGGGGCTGCTGGGTGGTTGGTTCAGTGGATAGAGAGCCAGGCCTAGAGACAGGAGGCCCTAGGTTCAAATCTGGCCTCATACTTCCTAGCTGTGTGACCCTGGGCAAGTCACTTAACCCCCTTTGCCTAGCCCTTAGCACTCTTCTGCCTTTAGAATCAATATTGATTCTAAAGGCGGAAGGTCAAGGTTTAAACAAAAAAGAGGGATTGCCAATGGGATGGACAACTCTCCTTTCATTTTCCTTGTTCCTCTAACTCCAGTTATTTGAATATAGATTTTGAAAACAGGGAGGGTGAGTGGAAGTTAAAGCCCTGTGGCAGGTAATTCTTTTGAATGTCCAGTTAAGTAAGAGAGCTTGTGTTACCCCAACCATAGCCCATCTTGCTTAGTTGATGTTGATGATGCCTCATAAAGAATAATAAAAGTAAATATGGTAAAAATTTCCATCTCATTTTTATGACTCAGGTGATTTTTATTAGTATTATGTAGACTTAGAAGTAATAAAAGAATTTATCAGCATGAATTTATCATTTTTATTATGATAAAGTATAGATTTTCCATTACAAGGACTTTGTGTTTAATCAAGTATGAAATACCTTAGCCCTTTTCTTCTCTTGTGCTAACCAATAGCTTTTTTTGAATATGTGCAGTAATTTACAGATTATCAGTGTTTGCTGCATAGGATTGACAAGTATAGAAAAGGTAGGCCAATTTCTATAAACATAGAAGGTAAGATTACTATTGAGTAGAACTGTGTAAATAACTACCTCTCTGTGCAGGAATCATTCAGACCAGGAGATTCTGCCTCTGAATAAAAAAAAACAAAACATGCATTCTCTTAGTTCTCACCAAGCGGCTTTCCATCTCCTACATAGAGATGAGACTTTCAGAGATGGATCTAAAAAGCTTTATGGGTTCTCGTGATTTGGAAGGAAGATGTATATAGTTCACAACTCCACTCAGCCTTCAGATGCCTCTCAGGATCTCTATACTTAGTACTCTCTTCTCATGATGCCAAAATGCCTTGTCTCACCTTCTCCCTGTGCCATTCTGCCCCTCCCCCAAAAGCTCTGGTGGGCTCCTATCACAGTTATACTTTGAGCCTCAAGCTCTTTATAGCATATTTTGAGGACAACATTTCTCTGGATTCTAACTTCGTTTTATGTCACAGCAGGGACTATAATTCATCTCCATTTTTCTTATCTCTGAATCATGACAGTTTTCAGATACTTGACAAGTGGGCGCCACCGCCCCCTGGTGGGTGCTGCAGTGTTCCAGGGAGGCGGTGCAGGCCACAGGTGCATTTGGGATTTCGAATGTTTTAACTTTTTTTGTATTACATTCTATTCTGAGTTCAATAAATAGTTTCATAATTTCAAAGTTCAATGTTTCTAATTTACACCTTTCTTTACTATATTTTATGAAAAAGGTAGAAACATTAATACATATATCTTTCCTATTAATTGCTATTAAAATTTTTTTAAAAATTTAATTTCCAGGGGGCACTAAGTAATACTTTTTCTGGAAAGGGGGCGGTAGGCCAAAAAAGTTTGGGAACCACTGGGTTATATACTGTTGTCACATTCCTTGGCAATGAAGTATTAGGGAGGAAATGAAATAACTTCACAACACTTAGCCTATCCAGGGCATTATCAGACAGTTCTTTTCAGGTTGGTTCTTTTATTCAGGCCTATTTCACTCACTAATCCTTTGGCCACCATAACATTAAAAAATATATTTTTTTTATTCTTACATTATCATAGTGATCCCATGTTCCTTTCTCCTTTCCCAGAGAACCATTCCATGTAATATTTTTAGAAAAGAGAAAAGCATAACTGGTCAATACGTCGAGAGTCCAAAAACATGTATTGACACCTGTCTACCTCTCATCTCTGGGAAGTGCTAGATTGGGGGAGTGTCCTCAAATCTCTAAATTTGAGTCCTGGCTAACACTTTTAAATATGTTTTTGTGTGTTTGAATTTAACATCAGAAAATTCCACTTTATGAGGATTGTCAATTTATTCTGTACTATGGCCTCCAAAGACCTCCCCCATATAAGGCCATACAAGATTCCTTATTGAATGCAACAAGAGATAACTTTTCATTGACCTTTTAGTGGATACCAGGTGAAATATAAAATGTAAGTATATGTTAGACCACAGTGTTTATCAGAATCATTAAGGATATCTTGCACAAGTTCCAAATGAAAAAAAACCAGGCCCTCCGGATGCCTTTGTTTTTTGACGCTATACTAATTGCATCAGAACATTTTTGTGCTCCATTTAGAATCTGGATTATTTAGAGAAAAGCCTAACAGTCCATAGAGAAACTCAATTGAATGAAATACTCTTATAGTCCAAACTCATACAATTGAATGAATGGTCCAGTAATTTAGTTCATGTGAATAAATATATACATATGTGAATATGTGCATACACACAAATTACACTTACATAGAAGTGCAAGCCTAGATTTAGAGCTTTAAGAGACCTTAGAGGACATCCTAATGGACCTCATTTTGCAAATTAAGAGCCTATACCCAGAGTAGTAAAATGACTTGCCTGCGATCACATAAGCAGTAAGTGAGGAGGAATTCAAACTCGAATCTTCCTCAGTCCAAGTCCAGCAGTTTATATACTACACAACTCTGCTGGCTAGTATAGAAGAGCTGGCTAGATTGCTTTATAATTATGTATTATTTTTAATGATCCCAACTTCTCAAAACAAAAATCCATCTTTTAAAATTTAAATATCCTTGGAATGTAACCGCATAGTTGTTACTCTTGCCTAATGTCTGAAGAATCAAATTTATGGTTGACTCAAAACAAGTCATGATGGTGGCAAATTGGCCACTCCATTTCTAATAGCATCTTTTAGTTGAGAAGCATTTATTAATGGCCTGCAATGTGTTCAGCACCATATTACAAGTGGAAAATACAAGCCAAAAGTGAATCCTCGTCTTCCAAGAAACTTGTAATGGTAGAAATAGCCCATATGTATAAAGGCATTTACCAGGGACATATGTTGTAGATAAAAAGCTGCTAGGGAAGGGGTTCACTGCCAGGAGGATCAGGAAAGGCTTTTGTGGCACTTGTTCTGAGTCTTAATCAGGGATTCTAAGAGCCAAAGGTGAGAGCATTTCAGGCAGCTCAAGTGCACGGATACAGGAACTGGACTACCATGTGTGGGGAAAAGCAAGGAGGCCAGGAGAGAACATGCTTTAGAATGTGTGGAGTGGCACAAAAACCTTCGAAGGCTAGGAAGGACCTGCAGTGTGAAGAGCTTCAGGTGGTGAGTTTATATTTGGTCCAGGGAGAATTGGAATGTATGGCCTAGAAGGTGATGTAGTCAGATCTATGTAATGGGAAAAATCACTTTTGGAGAACTGATGATGCAGTCTCCTGTTAGTGCTATGTCAGCTCCTTGTCTAGAAACAGCAGTACTTGGGGCTTTTTCATCCTAGAGCACCAGTCTGATCTAGCAAATAAACTCGAATCATTTCTAGATTAAACATAAACCGCTAGCCATAGAACTAGGAGCAATGGAAGCCACTTACCTATGCTGTTTCTCATTGGCATCTATCCTCCCATAGTGCCACCCCTTATTTTTTTCCTCTATGATCCCCTCTTCCCCCTACAAACAAAAATACACAATTTATTTGGGGAGAATGGTAGGAAAATTTAGCATTTAAAACAATTTTTTTTTTCATTTCACAATGCAAACTTTGTAGCAGATGAAACCATTTTTCTTGATAATTTTATAACTTCTGGTTTATGGTCACTTTCTATGAAAAATAATTATTTTCAATTAAGTTTCACTGACATTTTTGGTAAGGAGAACTACAGGCCAATTAGTGCTTTTATTTCCTTGGGATAGATGCCCTATTTGAAGTCCTTTTCTAGATCTCATGCTCCATTACAAATACTTTATCTATCAATGATGCTGCCATGGGCCCTGAGGTAAGCCACTGAATTTCTCTGGACCTCAGTATCCTCATCTGTAAAGTGAAAAGAATTACATTAGATGAATAATAAGATCCATTCCTACTCTAACTGTATGGTCATATGATGCTATCTGCCTATATCTTGTAAACTAGATATCTCTTAACTAACTGGAACATTACTGGATTCTCTCTGCTCAGTGACGTTCAAGTGTCTAAAAATAAAACGTTATTCCAGTGGTCATCTGGCAGTATCAGCCCTCTGACACAATGATCATGTTAATTCTTTTCCTTTTAAGAGGTGAATAATCTGAAAATGCTCTGATATTCTTCTGTTGACAAAGTTAGGCTACTGCCCCCAGCAGAGGAATTTTGCTCTTAGAAGAATGTGAAGATATTTTCTTGAACTGACCATTGGAGTCACTGTAGTTTACCATTTAAAAGCTGAAAAGTCTCCATAGTAAGCAGGAACTTAAGGCACTAAATATCATGCAAATATAATTATTTGTGCCATTTAAAATACTATACATGAGGTGTCGGTTGTTTAATTCCCCTAGTCCAGGCTTGCAGCAGAGAGAGTTAACTTGTAGATTTTATTTCATTCCTATGAAAAAGAGATGAAAAAAAATATATATATATATATATTCCTTCTAGCTCCTAGAAAAAATGTGAGACACCCTATTAGCCTCATCCATCCACCATGTCAGAATGGTTTCACCAATAACAACAATCACTATCACCTTCATCACTGCAAACACTGGCATCCTACTTCCAATTTTCACCAATTTAAATACTATCAGGAAAATTGGCAACGTGGATCTGCTCCATGTTAACCACTGCAAAACTCATTACCAATGTTTGTAAAAGTCCCATAAAGCAAAATATTTTAACCCTAAGGTCAATGACAGTGCTCTAGATTGATGATATCACCTGTCAAATCTTCTCTGAAACAGGCACTTTAAGGAATTTAAGTTCCTGAGGCTGCAACCATTAGCCTCAGCCCATAGTTTTAGTCCTGCTTCCTTGAGGGTGGGAGACAGCAAAAGAAGAGGGAGTAGAATGAGAGTAAGTTAAAGTACTTTTATTTAAGCAAGGAAATCACCTTGTATACTTGGCAGAAATGATAGAGTTGGCATGCTAGGCCCTGACTGCCAGTAGAAATGTTATATTTTTGTCATTTGGAGCTCTATAGAAATTATTATGTACTCCCCATCTCTCCCTTTCAGAACAAGAATTATCTGGAAATACCTCCTAAAGGGAATATGCATGGCCTTTGCTACCTGACAAAGGTTTTCTCTCCTTGGGTTAGCTCAGAGATCATCTCTCATTCATTATGAATTGGAAGGCATTATACCTAGGGTCTGCTCTTCCTTTATTACAAACCCTTTCAAATAATTGACCGGCGAAATGCAGAAATCATTTTTGCTAACAGTTTCTAAAGTGACTCCGTACCCCTCCACTAAGCACCGTCTCACAGGATTATTGTGTAGACAAGTGCTTGGAGTTCCTCCCAGTCCCTCTCCTCCCTAAGATTATCACCTATTATTGCACTGTTACCATCTCTTCTGCATTACACTTATTTTTAAATATATCAGTTTCCATCCTTTGTCAGAAGAAATTATGACTTTAAGGAAGAAAGATATATAATTGAATAAATAAATTCATAGAAATGAAAATACATACAATCTCACTTGATTCTTTAAACAATCCTGGGAGGTAAGTGCTATTATTATTATTATCATCCCCATTTTACAGATGAAAAATTGAGGCACAGAGGTTACTAACTCACACAGGGTCAAATTGTTGGTAATCCAAATCATTCGAATCATTCAAAAAACATATGAACTCAGGTCTTCTGACTCTAAACCCAGTGCTCTCCCCACTCCCTAGCTGTCGTCATCGTCCTCATCAACATGATCATCATCGTGATGTAGTTACATAAACAAACATTTAATGAACTAAAAATTAAATGCACAAGTAAAATACTTCACATACAAGTAAACTAATGAAGTGGGTTTAGGGAGGTAAGTGATGTTTGGGAGATAGGAGTCAAAAGAGAAGGAAGGAGACTAAAGAGGACAAATTAAGTGGACTTTGAGGCTTGGGGCCAAAATTGGGGGGTGATTATTATAATAATAGGAAACACCCCCAACAGTAAAAGGTTGTTAAAAGAAAGAGCTGCCCAGTTGAGGCTCTCTTTTCAAAGAATCAGACATCTTTTGATATAAATTTTGGAAAGAAAATTAGGAAATGAATTTTATCCTCAATAGGGGAAAATAACCACAGCAGCCCACTGATGCCCCAGACAGACTCTGGTGCACTTTTCCCTATTAATACCTTCTTTCCCCTGACTTTATATGTTTAACAAGGAAGTTTCTCATCTCAATCTGGTTTCCAAATAGACCGCCTTTTAGGGAAAAAAATGCTTAGTAAAAGAAATTTAAAAAAAATTTAAAAATGTTTAACCTATATACAGTAATAATAACAATAACAATAATAGCTAGCATTTTTATAACACATTAAAATTTAGAAAACACTGTATGTATGTTATCTTATTTGATTCTCACTTCAACCCTGGGAGGTAAGTGCTTTTATCCCTTATTATATAGATGAGTGAATTGAGAAAGTTTAAATCACATAGCTAGTGAGATGTGAAAATTGAGTTCTTTCTGACACTAAATTTTAGGGTCAGATCAATGATTGAGCAGAGATTTGAACTTAGAACCACTGCCTAGAAATTCAGTACTGTTTCCACTACACTGAAGTTTAGTTATAACATATTAATTATATTATCATCAAACAACATTTGTGGGAATAATTTTATGTAGATTATCTAAATTTCTTTTCCGTATAGATAGCTTTTGTGTGGTAGAATATAACCACTCCTATCTTTAACTTGCTTGCTAGAGTCTCTAACATAATGTTCCACCATCCATTAGAATGTTAGTCTGCCTAGCGGTTACTTTTTCCATTATATTTTTCAATTTTTTCCAAATTTAGGGGATATTGGGGTGTATTTGTTTTCAAGGAATTTGAATGGTTTGACCCAGCTTCTCCAGAGCCCATTCTTGATTGATCTAACCAACTCATCTTTAAGGTTTCTGGTATTCAGAGCTGAGACATCAAAACCTGGAATAAGAGGAAACAATAATCCTTTGATGTTTTCCCTATTAGAAGCAGGCATGTTAACAGATTTAATGTCAATGATTAAGTAAATAGCACAATTTTGGAAATACTTCATATACAAGTAAACCGATAAAGTGGGTTTAGGGAGGTAAGTGATGGTATTTTGATAGGATAAAATCTGGGGTAGTCTTTGCATCAGAGTTTGGCTTAAAGAGATGATTGCAAAAGGGTTCTCAAGGTAAGGCGTCTAAGGTGATTGCTGTCATTTAGGGAACAGATTATCAAGGACTTTGGTAGATTGAGATATGATATTTGCTGCCACAAGATAGGGATGAATTTTCAAGTCTAAGTCTTCAAAGGCTCTTTATTTCCTTCTTGAAACTATGCCTTATAATTTGGGTAGCCGCCGTCACATGAATGATGGTACCTGGTTTATCCCTGATGACCAATTCATTATGGCCAATTGATTTATTTTCTTTAAATAACAAATTTAAAGAACAAATGACTCTGAGGTTTTAGCACAAGACCCATTTTTCTGTGTTTTTCCTATAAAAATAAATGATTCATTAAAGTAAGCATAAATTGTAAATCATTCATTATAAACATTTCTTTAATATTCAAAGAAAGAATTTTAGGGCAAAGGTCCTCAAACTTTTTGAGTATGATGGCCCCTACATGGTAGTATTTGTACTATTTTAATTTATTTTTATTTTACTATCTTTACCATCTTTATTCATTTAATGTTTTTATTATTAAATAAATTTAATGTTTTATTTTTAATATATTAATAATATATAACTATATATTATAAAAATAAATATTTTTATTTATTATTCCCTGAATGAGGAATCATAGGACTGTGAAAAAATGCTATAAATTTTGTAATACTTTTAAATTAATTTGTCTGTTACCAGCTTTAATAGCTAAAAAAATAGCAAAACCACTAGATGGCACTGTGAAGTGTTTTCTATTGAATATGCAGAAGATCCTTTACTGACCTGCTAAATATTTTGTTGAGGCTTAAGAAAGATAAAAATTATAATTCTTGGGTTGAATTCTCAGACTGCTGGCAAAAACTCCTCTTCCTCTCATACTCCTTTCCATTCTTGAGCCCATAGATGGGAACAATTAATTTAGAATAAGAACTTAAGTAACACAAGCATATAGATATGCTTCATCATCCTAAATCTTCTATTGTTTTTAGTTTCTGTTTATGAGGATTTTAGGTTAATTTTCTCTAACAAAAAATATAATAATAATTATAACAAGAAAAAAGCTATTTTTGTCTGGGGGATTAAAAAGTTCCAGGTCTAAATGATTCATTTTAGATTTCCCGCTCAAAATAATATGAATAAGTAATATATATTAATATCATAATAAAAGTTAATTTCATATAAATAAATAAAATTAATATTATAATATTCACATAATATTAATATAGTATAATATTTATATAAAATAAATAAAAATAATATTATAATAAAAATAATAAACAGTAAGAAATAAGAAAGGGAAACATGAGTCGGATGAAGTCAGTGCCACGTTTGAATATTCCAGGAGGGGTCAGAAATCTGGCACAGTTAATCATGGTTTCCAAGAAGGAAATGTTGTGAATAATATTCAATGTCTCAAAGCCTTCCTCCAAAACCCGGCAGGAATGAGGAGACATCTGGGACCTAATGAGAGGCTTTCTGATCACTCCTCAATCTCCCATTATTGAGTTCTTCTTCTCACAAGGGGAAGATCGCTTCTCGTGATTCTCCTCTGTACGTTTGAAGCCACAGAGCTCAGTTTCCCAGAGTGCTATTAGGTGACAATGTCCTACTCTGCATACATCCACCATGTGGGTTTCTAAAAGTGAAATGAGAGGCCTTGGCAGGTAGTCCTGAAGGCCACTTGTTGTTGGATGTAAAGTATTTCCTCCCACTAGGCCGCTCAGAGGGAATATTTTTACTAGGGTGGTCCAGGTGGCCTCTCGGCCCCATTCCAACTCTGAAATTATATGACTGTGTTTGTCTTCTCTTTTTTCCTAATTAGGAAAATACATATATATATATTTTTTTTAATTTTTTTTTCCTTTTTCTAATTAGGAAAAATATTTTTAGCCTTCCACTTGACTTCTTTTGGGAATCTTGAAACTGATATAAAAGTCAGTCTTCATTGGATTACTTAAATCTTTTATTCTACCCATAAGTTTATAGCTTTAGAATGGAAAAGGACCTTAAGAATGACATGGTTTAACTTCTTTATTTTATAAATGAGGAAACTGAAAGCTAAAGAATGATTTTCCTCTGGCAAAACAAGGAGTAACAGGGTCAAGATTACAACCTTTTGTTAAAAGAGTTTTTATTAATTTCTCCTTTTTTATATTTAAGAGGAAAAGGAGCAATCATATTTTTCAGTAAGAGATCCCCTGCTAGGCCCCTTGGCAGTGTGGGTGAGTATGTTTTGTAAGTTGCAGACCATTGGAAAGGGCTTTTGGTCGCTGGCTCTTCTGGGGAGAGGGTGTGTTGCTAGCGCTTTCTCTGATTGGAGTAAGAGAAACACAATAAGGCCTTAATAGCCTTTATTGATGATTGATTAACTTGGAGACAGAGAAACAGAATAAGGCCTTAATAGCCTTTTTTGATGATTGATTAACAGAGAAACACAATAAGGCCTTGATAGCCTTATTGATTATCGATTAACTTGGGTAGATAAGGTAGATAGATAATGGTTATATTATCAGATAGAGTAGTGAAAGTAGGTGAGGGCTTCAGCCTAGCAGAAGATAACAGCCCTCTCTCTGAGGCAGATAGATGTAGGGTTTTCTAGAAAATTTTAGTTAGAATTGGGATCTGGGGTATAGTTACAAATTATTTTAAGATTACTTTCATTTTCCTCCTTCCTATTTCCCTTCTATATTTCCTAATAATAAACTAAGTGTTTTGTGTTTAATAAACTGCATACCTACTTTTGTTCAAACTCCTACCACACAAAAATTTAACCCCTCACAGTGCATGCTAACTCTCGATCCAGAACTCTTTCCTCTATTGTCAAATTGCGTTTTCTAATCATTCTCACATCATTTTAAAAGAACAATGTTTCCACTCCCCTCAGAGGCTATATTTTAAAATACATTACAACAAACAGAATAGTTTTTAAGTAGAGATCTGAACAATCAGAAAATAATGAACCTTAAGCATGATTGCTAGTCATAGCATATTCCTGATTTTTATGTCCCTGATACATGTATCTTGGCCACTTGTGTTCCCTTTGCATGTCCTAAGGGACATATTCTCCATGTATCTCAACTTTTCACATATTTGTAGAGATAATGAACAATGAAATGAATAGAACTAGGAGAACATTATGAATAGCCACAGTATTAATATTGGAAGAATAAACTGTGAATTACTTCCAGAAAGAGAACAGAAAGATGAAATAGGGAAGATAATTTATAGGTATATGTTGGTCTCCCTGTGATGTGGGGAAGGTGGGGAGGGTATGGGAAACTCATGGACAGGATTTATTATGAAGACATGAAGAAAACATAAAGGAGATTTGTGATTTCATTACTATATTATCTTCCTTTTCTTTGGATATGGAAATGGTTATTTTATAAAATTTGGAAAAATTTTTAAAAATAAAGTATACATAAAAACAGACCACTCGAGATTTCTAAACTAACCTGTGGATTTCCTACATAGACCAAACAAATGCTAAAATGACCTGAGTGGTCCCGCCTGAAAGAAATATAGGCAAGAGCAGCTGTGCCTTCTGACTTGGGGACAAAAAAGGAAAAAAAATGTTCCTGAAGCCAGTATATGCTCCTCCTGATGTAATCATTCAGTCCCTTTCCAACATTGCTCTAATAGGTTTTCCATTGGACAACAGGCACTCTGAAACATGGTGGTGTGTGGTTTCCATCATGGCCCCTAAATGATTAGTTATTTCACCACTCAAAGGAGTTCTTGTTTTCAGATAAACAAGAAACAAGTCTCTACCCTTCTAGTTTTTACAACTAGACAAAAGAAGGGAAGACCCCAGTATAGCTGAGGGTCTGACAGTCTGAACTTTAAAAATCAAAAGGCTTTTGAGGGAGCCAAAAAAAATAATAACAATTATTATTATCTTTACATATTAATATTAATTTCCCAAATTAATTTTCCATAGAATGGACCATAGATTGTAGGATATCAAAAGCAAAAGGAATCATTGTAGGACATGGAATGTTAGAGCTAGAAGGGACTTTAGAGTTTATCTGGTCCAAGCATTTCAGTTAACTCAAATGTTTTTATGAAGCTCTTGAAAATGATATCTATAACAAATGATCTTATAAATTCATGTAATTTTGCATCTGGAAGATTACTGAAAGATCATATGGTCCAGTCCTCTCATTTTGTAAAAGAAAAATTAAGTCCAGAGAAATTGAAGCAACCTGCCCCTAATCATATAGCACAAATTAGTTCTCACTTTCCTATCCTCTAGCAAGTAGGTGCTCTGGAGCACTGGGTCTGGCAATGGGAAAATCTCATTTCAAATCCAGCTTAGACACTTTCTAGTAGCATGACCCTGAGCAAGCCTCTTAACCCCTTATCTGCCTCAGTTTCCCCAACTGCAAAATATGGTTAACAATAGCTCTTAATCTACAGGATTGTTATGAGGATCAAGTGAGATAATATTTTTAAAGCATTTAGCATAGCATTTGCCAAATAGTAGGCACTAAATAAATGTCTCTTTCCATTGCTCCAGACCAGTACTTTTCCATTATCTGATACCTGATATCATATATGTATATGTATACATATATACATTTTATTTAAATTTACATTAATTTATTTAAAATTTAATTACATACACATACATACACACATACATCTATATGTATACACACATTATTTAAACTGAGGTGACCCATGGTGTCCTTTGTTATATGGTACCTAGCAAGTCTCTTAATACCAAAGAAACAATTATAGGCTGCATCAGCTTATCATCCAGCCAGGCTCAATCCTAAAGCCAATTATAGTCCTAAAAAGACAGTAGGTGGCACTATTGTATTGACAAACCCAAGTTAAGTTTGTGATCATTGTCTATGAATATCTTTTTTGAATTAAGGAAAAAACCTACCAATATTCAGGAGTTAAGCTCACGACTAGCTTTCATTTGAGGTTAATTTTTCTTCCCAATTTTCCTCTTATCATGCTGTAGATGTGTCTGCAAATCTTATGTGTTAAACTGACATTGATTTTCTGCATAGGGGTCAAAGCGAAAGGGACCAAAAGAGGAACCCTGCTCCTGATGGGTAAGTAGGAGAAGCGTGGAAAAAGAGAATCTATAAAAAGAAGCAAGTAGCTCAGAGGGCAGAAGCACAGACAGTGATAATTATCATAAATAAAAAGGGAGGGGAACGGAAACAGGCTTTTATCAGCAAAGATTTGGGGTCCTAAGTGCAATCTGTGTTGTAGAAACCTTCACCCACTCCCCCCCCCCCAACCACTATCAGCTCCAAATAGTAATTCAGTATCTTCTTTCATCCCCCCAAAATTCATGGTGGCCCGAGCCTATATCATCATCATCATCATCATCATCATCATCTTCTTCTTCTTCTTCTTCTTCTTCTTCTTCTTCTTCTTCTTCTTCTTCTTCTTCTTCTTCTTCTTCTTCTTCTTCTTCTTCTTCTTCTTCTTCTTCTTCTTCTTCTTCTTCTTGGTTGGGATGGGGGATTTCCTCACAGAAGATATAGAGATAGATAATATTGAGATGTTGTCAGAAGAACTACCTATGATTGGGGGCTTAGAGCTAATGACAAAGATAATTACAGATCCTTTGAAACTATTTTCCAGAGTGGAAAAGCAGCATGTACACTGGGAAACTCCTCTGGGTAGTGAATAATTAGTAGGGTGAGGGGGAAATAGGTATGGTGTGAATACATTTGCTTATCATACAGTTCCTTTAACTCTGATCCAACTGGGAAATGATTCTTGAGAGATGAAGTAGTTTTAATTTCTCCATTGGTGAACTAACATTTTATTTCCCTCATTTCAAAAGGAATAGAATTAGAAATAAAATGTTTGTTCTTAAAATAGATAGTGATTTTAGTAAGAGAAGACAGATGTGTCTAGGAGCTTTCTTACTAAGGAGAACTACTGTGAGTGTATTAATTTTTTTCTTTAGTATGTTGAGAATTCCCATAATAAATATACTAAATGAATCATTGAACCTCAGAGATGGAAGCACCTAAGAAGGCTTATAAATAAAACCACTATGGGGTAGGGGAAGGGAGGTATATCTTGACTAGTGGTTTTATTTATATAATTAACTCCTGTGAGAAGTTTCCTTCTGCCAGTGCAGATCTACACTCACTCTTCAATTTATAGTCATAGGGAGCTGGCTGGAGGACTGAGAATTTAAAGGACTTATGCCAGCTCACAGAGCCAGAATGTATAAGAGGCAGGACTTGGACTTGAAACTTCCTGGCTCTTTGACCAACATTTTAAAATCCTCTAGGCCACATTGTTTTACATTAACTAAACTGTACTGAAACAAAAATCCCTCATCCAAGATACTGGAAAAGTAGTCATCTAATTTCAACTTGAAGAGGTATAATATAGGGGAGCCCACCATGTTTTGAGGCAGATAGTTGTATGTCTTTGGAAATTTTTATTTAAATCGTAGCTATATTTGCCTCTCTGCTATTTCAATCCAGCGTTACTGGTCCTGTTCTCTAGGGTTAAGTAGAATAAGCCTAATTCCTCATTCTAGTGATAACCTTTCAGATACTGAAGGCAGCTATCAAGCCCTCCCTAACTCTCCTCTTCCTTAGGCTTAAGTTCTCTAGATTCTTCACCTGATCCTCATATTGTTGTTGTTCGATCATTTTTCAGTTGTATCTGACCCTTTGTGACCCCATTTGGGGTTTTGTTAGCAGAGAGTGGTTTGCCATTTCCTTTTCCAACTCATTTTACAGATGAGGAAATTCAGGCAAACATTGTTAAATGACTTGCCCAGGGGAACACATCTAATAAGTATCTGAGTCTAGATTTGAATTCAGGAAGATGAGTCTTCCTCACTCCTGACCTGTCATTCTATCCAATATGGTATGATCTCAAAGCTCTTTTTCATGCTGGTTGCCTTCCTCTGAATGCTCTTCAGGTTTTAATGGTCCTTCCTAAAAAGGGGATGAAATATTTCCCACAGGCTCTGAACAGGGCAACATACAATGGGACTATCATATCCTTTGTCCTAGGTACTGATGTTTCTACTAATATTACCATGCAGTTAGAAACCCCAAGCCCCTGAAACCATCAGTCATTTAAGGAGTCACAGAAAGACTTTAAAAAATTATAGGAAAATATGGTAATCTCAAAGATTACTACATCTCATTAAACATTTTCTTGGGTGTGTACTGAAATGGTGACAAATTCTGATCAGGATGTTTGAGGGAATGGAAATATAAAAGATCCTAACTATGAGGGAAAGGGTTGGAGAGGAGTGAGTTATAAACCACTCATTTTGTAAGTTATAACAGAAGTCAGTCAATAAGCATTTATTAAGCGCCTACTGTGTGCTAATGGTAAGCACTGGGGATGCAAAAGTTAAAAAAAAACACAACAAAAACACAAATATTGCCTTTAAGAAGCCTACAATCTAGTGAGAGAAGACAACACACAAAAAGAAGCTGAAAAGTGGTGGCAGAGATACCTAGGGCATGATGGAGAAGTTCAAAGAAGTCAAAGCAATATAGTTAGTGGAAAATGGGGAGAGGACTGAGTTAAACTCCTTTTTTAAATAGAGAGCACAGAGCCCATGGCACTACCTTCTAGTCAGAGGGTCCACTCAAAGAGGTAGATGGATGAGACCTGAATACCAGGCAGGTTCAACCTTTCAGGGTAATAAGATTTCCCAATGATTAATTTCCTTGGAAGTGTAAAGAGTGAATCAAACTTTCTTTGTCTATCAATCAACAATTTTTAAATTAATCAGCCAAAAAACCTAAACACCCCTACTTAACACTAAGTAAGAAAGTTCCCAAGGCACTTAATAAAGTGGGTGACAACTCCAGAGGACACAGCCCCACCCCTTGGGCAGTAGTAGACAAATTGAAAAACTGTAATTAGTTCCTGTAAAGTGGAGGAAGGCACAGGAAGTGATGTGGGAAAAGGACTATAAAGAGTCCTGAACTTCCTTTCCAGGGAACCTTCATCTTGGACCTTCCTTCGACCTTCAACCTTGGACTTTGGCTCTTGGACTGCTTCTTGGAGGACTGCTCCTGGATCTTCTTCTTTGGACTTTGGTGTTGGAGGACTTGGCCTTGGGACTTGGCCTTTGGTCTTCTCCTTTGGAGTTTGTCTTGGGTAGGTGAGTAGTTGGCCTTCCTTTCCTGGCTTCTGGAGAGATTGGTTCCAGAGATACCTGTTATGGCTTTGGAGAAGGCTGCATTGGTGGAACTCTTACTGAAGACCACTGAATGTGGGGAAGTCCCTGCAGGGCTGAGCCTCACTTCATCCAAGAAAGGCTAGTAGTTTTGTTAAAACCTGTCTCTTTAGCTACCTTTTCTCCATTTTCACTCTAACTCCTTGTAAATAAAGCTAGTAAAGTCATTTTTGACTTAAGTTATAATATCTTTAAATAGGCGACCATAATATTACTATAGAATTCTCATAAGTAACATAAAAATTTCTTACAGAAGGAAAGCATCACACAGAAGTGAAGTATGGAGTTCTATAGCTGGAAGGGAGCTTGATGACCTATATAGCATCTCCTCCTTATTTCCAGATGTAACAGAAAAGAAAGAGGTCTTAGAGAGATGTGATGATGATGTGACACAGGTCATAGTTAGTAGCAACAGAGCCAATGAAGACAGGAACTCAGGTTTACTGATTCCAAACTTGCTGTCCGTTTCTCTATAACAAACAAAACTCATAATATATCTGGTAAAATAGGGATAGCAATTTAAATAGGACAGAATATACAAGCAGAATGAAAATCAAAATGTATAAATTTAGGACAGTAAAATCCTGCTGCACAATTATAAGAGAGCAGACAAAAATCTAAGGAAAAAACCTGGATTTTGCAGGAGGTGAGGATGAATCAACAATGTAGTGCTATGATTATTGTAGGGTATGAGGCTGACAGCTGGTGCCCTAACAAACCCTAAAAACAATCCCATAACTCTCAGGAGAAATCTGGGGCTTAGATCAGGAGAATATGAATCAGAAATAGTTAAAAATAATATCCCAGTATTTATGCAGTAGCAATTTGGCAGAGTGCCAATAAAATGTTTCCCAGGGTTTGAACATAACAAGTGACCTAATTAAATGCAATTTAAAATTAAAATACTATCTAGAAAAAGAGTTCTTAAGCTGAGGTCCATGGATTCTCATGTTGCCACTGGATAGATTTCAAGGGATCCATAAAGTTGAAGAAAAAATTCATCATTATTCCAATAAAAATGGCGGGCCTTATAATTGGATATATTTTATTTTGATTGGTTTAAAACATGATTCTGAGAAGGGATCTGTAGGCTTCACCTGGTTACCAAAAGGGTGCATAACACAAAAAAGGTTAAGAACATCTGGACTAGATACAGGCTGTCAACAATCTTGTGAGAATAACATGATATCAACATGATATCATCTAGAGAGATACCAGATTGTTGGTCTGATATCCCATGTCTAAAATTAATCTTTGAAAGAAGGAAAAAAATATCATCTAATTCAAGCATAGTACATATATGTAATCTGGGAAGGAAAAACAGGATACTGAAGACTTTAGGTTATTTTAGCTTTCACTTTGACCAAGAAGTACTTCTTGGAAAGTAATTGGTTGGTTGGCTTGGTGTGAAGATCAGTAAAAACCTGAAGATCTTTTTACCTTGGGACTAGAGTTCAATGCCTCTCTTGCATGCATAGAGATAAAAGGCATTGTTAGCCTTTGATAAGGGTGCTTGAAATTTATTTATCTTGAACAGGAGTGGACCAGAAGCTAGGATATTCAAAGACTGATCAAGACTTCCTATTGAGGAAGGATATAACATATTCACCTACATTATATCTACATCAGGGTTTCTGTTTGTGTGCGTGTGTGTGTATATGTGTGTGTGTGTGTGTGTGTGTGTGTGTGTGATTGACTCCTTAGTCTAGTGAAGCTTATTGACTCCTCAGAAGAAATATTTTTTAAATGCTTCCTATTACAAAGGAAATCAATTATATTGAAATCAGTTGTCATTTTTAAAAGAACACTCATCTGGGTTAAGAACCCATTTTTAAAAGAGTGACGCATTGAATTGTATATTCAACACCTGGCATAGAGCTTGGCATATAGTAGGTACAAAATAAACCCTTATCAAATGACTAATTGATTAAAATTAGACTTTTGACTCAGCAAAGAGTCAGATTTCATTCCTAACTCTACTGATATTGTATGCTTCCTGCTAAGTTCATGGATATTTTTCCATGAGAGAGACAGGACAGAGTGAAGGAAACTTGTACCCTTAAAGGACCAAGGTAGAACCTTGAAGACTACTCTAACTTTTTAAGGAAAACCACTCTAGAATAGTGATCAAAGGCTTTTCGAAGCCACCAGAAATGGAGCAAATGAAAGGGAGTTAAAGATAAGGCACATTTAGAGAACTTGAGCTATTAGGAAATGCAACATAGGTAACAGATCTTAAGGACAGTATATTCTAGACCTAGACTTTAATTTTAAAGTACAGGATATTCTTTCATTCAGGGCATACCAAATCTAATTTTGGACAAGATTACTGGGTTTATGTATATCATTCTGAAGGGCACCTGGATACCATGAAGATTCCCCACCCTTAGTGAAGACAGAGAATTTGAAATGCACACCCCAAGTGTGATGAAAGGCAGAAGGAATGTTTTCTACTTGAGGAGGTCTATGAGAAGGGCCTTTAGCTTGATTAACAGATCCATTTACTCATCCTGAAAGTGGTGTCAGGTCTGAGTGTTCAGGTTAAATGAATGAGCTTGAGTTTGTTCCATTTGCCCTGACACTATGGAGCATTAGAAAAGAAAGCATTTTCTATTGAATGTCCTTCTTTGCATCCATGTAAATTTAAAAGCAAGACTATCATACTAGGATATGCATGATTTTGGTATCCATCATGTTACATACATTCATAGAACAGGTGTTCATAACCTTTTAAGGATCCCTTTGACAGTCTTGTATAGCCTCTGGAATCTTCCAAATAATATTTTCAAATGCATAAAATAAAAAGAATCACATACCAAAATATGATTTTTTAACATGTACTTTCTTAAAGTTCACAGATTCAGGTTAAGAATCCATCTTAGACATTTGCCCAGGTCCCTGAGAGGTTCGAGAATGTGCCAGGAACTTTCAGTTAATATTTTTCAGTGGTTGGACTTGAATCCAGAACTTCTTGATTCCTATCCTAAAATGTACCAAAATGGTGGTGTCAGTATTATTGTAATTTTGTGGAAAATAACTATTGTCGGGGAACATAGTTGTTTCTCTAGATAAACAACATTCTGAATTTCTAACTTTTAAACTTTTGAAATAAAGGCCACATATAACCTGGATACGACCTTTCTGGGAATTATCATCAAGCACATGAAAGGTTATTGTGAAGAAATTCTTCCTTTCCACAAAGGGAAATGGACTTTGTGGGATTCAACAATAGTCAGAATTCAACAAGAGATCAGCAATAGCTTTTAATTATAAGGATGATTAAGCCCTCTGGTAGTCTTCTAAAGGTGGTTTCTGACTCTTCTTTTAAAACAGGATAGGCAAATATCATTTTGTTTTGGATGATTTAGAGGATGCTCAGCCTGAAGGCAGAGAACTGGACTAGATGACCTCCTGAAGTTTTCTCCCCTATCTATTTGTCTATTCTTTTATGAAAAGAAAATCAACCTCTGATTCAGACTTGAGCAAAAACAATTCCTTGGGCCAAATAACACTGCTATTAACTCAACTTTGTGTTAACCAGGAACAGCACATGCAAGGGCACTTCCCGCCTTGAGCTGAGTAAAATTTATCTAAGACAATAAAGAAGAAATGATGGGAAGAGTCTAATGTCAAGTTCACGAAATGCACAGAATTCTGGAGCCTGTTTCTAGGATTTATGTAACTCAGCCAGAGGCAAATGCCATTATGCTATTTCTGGTTCAGGCAGCAATAGCTGTATGTGCCATATTTACTTGCTTCTACTCTTCTCTCCTTGCCCAAGTATGTTTTCCACCCCCTCCTCATTTTCAGAAGAAAATCAAGGAAAATATTTTAAGATCACAACAATTCTGCCCATGGGGGCTTCTCTTTGTAGAGGAAATATCTCTTTGGGGTTTAGGCTTAGTAACTGGGTCAAAGAATATTCAGTTTATTTTTATTTTTTAAAACCCTTATTTTCTGTCTTGGAATCTATACTGATTTCCAAGGCAGAAGAGTGGTAAGGGCTAGGCAACTGAGGTTAAACAACTTGCCCAGAGTTATACAGCTACTAAGTGTCTGAAGCTAGACTCGAACCCAGGACCTCCAGTCTCCAGGTATGCCTTTCTATCCAATGAGGTACCGAGCTGCCCTCACAGCTTATTTTTAAAAATTAAATATTTTTAAATATAAAATTATGAATAGAATTTTTTTAAAAAAGGAACCTTATCTTGCCAAGGTAGACAAAGTATTTCCATAAAAGGAACAAAGATATTTGCTACAGGCTTGGGTGACTGTATAGTATCTACCTACCATACTTCTTTGGGATTGGGCTATGGGGCAATCAGGACTTCAAGGCATCTTACGTGCTGAACCCTCAGGACAGTAAGCAGTGAGCTGGGGCTCTGGTAGGCTCCTGGACTTCTCCTGGATTGGAGATACTTCAGGGAAATATGAAATTTATAAGGAAAGGCAATCCTTGATGCAAACACCATCTTTTAATCATTTTGCAAATTGCCTCCTCCTTTCTCTGCTCGGTCTGTCTCTCACACGCCCAAGCAGTGTTTTACTTTAAGTAGCAATTTTCAGATACATGAGGAATTGTTGAAGGAAAGGGAAAATGTGAGGCAATCTAGGTTCCAATTCATTGTGCCATCTATTGTTGTGTAAGTCACTGTTCTTAGGTAAATGGGGTTGAGAATTTCTATTTCAATGATTAATGCAGTTTTCTAAGAGTGGTGGCAGAGGTAGATGCAGATACTTTCATATCCAATCCCTCCCTCACTTACTCCGGTACATTTTTACACAAAATCATCAAAAGGAAAGGGGAGTAAATGCTATGGAGCTGTAATAATAATTGACATATGTTGTATATGTTATCTTAATTGAGTCTTAAAACAAATATGTGACAATGGCACTAAAGGCTGAATTATCCCTATATTGCAGATGAAGAAACACTTAAGAGATCAAGTGATTCTCTTATGAGTACATGGCTAAGACCCAGAGGTGGGATTTGAATCCAGGATTTCTTGGTTCTCCATTCTTTCCTTTATCCCATAGAGCCACATTTATTTACAATGGGCAAGCCTCATTAGACATGTAACATTCTATGTTTGGCAACACCAAAAATATAGTAGAAGCCCTGAGAGATAATCACTGGCTGGCTAGACTTAGTTTGAGAATATGATATATGATTGTTAGGATAGGGAAACACGTGGGACTAAAAGTGAATAGCTGTGGCCCAGAGAGGTGCCAGGACACAGGTGACGACAATTCAACAGGCTTATTGAAGAGGCTTTGGGACCTTCCCCAGATGCTCATTTTAAGCAATGGCTGAGAAACCAATGCTGGAGTAAGTTTTTATGCTCTGAGATAAAGGCTTGGTATCGAAGTGGTTAATGGGAGAGTTAGTGCTAGGATTCACAGAGAGTTTGCAAGAATTTGTATAAGAAAGAAAGTCAGGAGCAGAGAGACCTGTGGTGACTCATATGAGAAGATCACAGTACCCAGGAGGTGGAAAGTGGGAAATGGTGTCCAAATGGACCTAGAATATAGGGAGTTTATGGCAGTACATTATAGTCCTAGAATGATACTTTTTATTGCCTTCAATTTGTTCTCTGAAAAGAACTTCAAGAAATCTTTCTAAACTATAGTCAGTTATGATTAGGAGATGGTGAGTTTTCAAAAGTGAGGTATTTTTAGTGGGACAATGTTCCCTCCATCTTACACCCCCTTTGTGACTAAACTCGTTGAAAAGTTGAAGTCTACACTAGGTGCCTTCGCATTTCTCTCCCCTCATTCTTTTTCTAAACCTTCAATCTGGCTTCCTTCCCTACTCATTATTCAACTGAAACGACTTCTTCAAAGTTACTAATATCTTCTTAATTGTCTAATCTAATAGCTTCCCCCCTCTTAATCCTCATTCTTTTTGACCTCTCTGAAGTACTTGGCACTGTTGATTATCTCATTCTTCTGATATCACACTATAAATCTGTGACATTGCTCTTTCCTCATTTGCTCTCTCTCTCTTCCTCTTCTCTCTCTCTCTCTCTCTCTCTCTCTC
>NC_058130.1:70903695-70953063 GCF_016433145.1 Gracilinanus agilis
TCTCTCTCCCCCTCTCTCTCTCTCTCTCTCTCTCTCTCTCTCTCTCTCTCTCTCTCTCATTACTCCTTTTAGTCTGTTTTTCTGTTTCTTCATCCTGTCACAACTCTTAATTGTAGTTATCCCCCATGGTTCTAACCTGGGTCCTCTTTTCTTTTTGTTCTGTAATGTCTCATTAGCTATCATCTCTATGGAGATTCTTACCTGGGGATCTCATTGGTTCCTACTATCATCTCAAATGATTCCCAATCCCGAGCTCTCAAGTCTATATCACCTACACCTTTTGGGACATTTTAAATGGGATGACCTGTAGGTATCTCAAACTAAATATGTCCCAAACAGAGCTTATTATCTCTCCCCTCTCAAAAAAAACCCAACTGTTCCCCCACAAAATAAACAAACAATATCTTCTCTTCTCAATTCCTCTAACCCTGTGAGGGCACCATTGTTTTTCCCATTCTAAGCTTCTGGATAATTTTTGACTCCTTGCTCTCATCCTCAAAATACACTCAATGGCCAGATTTTATCTTGAATATGTCCCCTTTTTTCTACTCAAATAGCCACAACACTAGTTCAGACTGTATCACCTTTGGTCAGGGCAATTGCATTGTCTTTCTAACAGCTTTCTTTTCTCAAAGTCCTTTCCAGCTCCACTGGTCAGTGAATAAGTACTTTTAAGCACTTGCTATGTGCCAGGCACTGGGCTAATCATTAAGCCTACAAAGAAAGGCAAAAAACTCAATCTCTGCCTTCAGAGAACTCATTCTAATAGTGAACTAACTAATAAATAGCCAGGTACTTACTTACACCTCTGCCTCTGTATCTCTCTCCATCTCTCTCTTTTACTCTCATTTCTTGTTAATCTCTGAAGGAAAGCCTGAAGGAAGACCAGAGAAAAGGCAAAGAGTCTGGAGGAGGAATAATGTGTATCAGGAATAGTAAGTAGATTAGTAGAACTAGATCACAAAATACACAAAGGGGAATAAGGGTAAGAAGATAGGAAAAATAAGAAGGGACAAGCATATGAAGGTCTTTAAATGCCAAGTGGAGGAGTTGAATAGGTGAATGAGATGGTCAGAGCTATCCTTCAATAAGAGGGCTAGGCAGCCGAGTATAGGATGGATTGGAGTAGGGAAAGATTCAAGGCAGAGAGACCACCTAGCAGGCTGTGGCAATCAATAATCTATATATGCAATGATGAGAGCATGTACCAAGATGGTGGCTGTAGGAGTGGAGAGAAGGGTTCATATTCAAAATATGTTGTGAAGGCAGAAAAAAGAGTTGGCAGCAGACTAGCTCTATAGAGAATATAAAGGAAGAATTGAGAACACCAAAGTTGTAACTGGTAATTGGGACAATGTTGTACCCTTGAAAAGAATAGGAAAGTTGAGAAGGGAATGTTTGTGGGATTAGGAGTGGGAGAGACAGACAAATTCGGTTTTGGCCATGTTGAGTTTAAGATATTAACAGGATATCTAGTTTGAGAAGTTCAAAAGGCATTTAGTGAGGATTGACTTCAGCTCAATATTTTTAAACACATAGAAATTATATGCACAGAAATGTTCTTTGAACCAATGGAAAGTGGTAACATTAAATGAGATCATAGAGAGAGAGACTATGAGCCCTGAAAGAGTATTGGAGAATACCCATGTTTAGTGGGTAATCCCTGGATATATATCTAACAAAGAAGACTGAGAAAGAGTGGTCAGATAACTAAGAGGGCCAGGAGAGAAGAGTGCCTTGAAAACTAAAAGAAAAGAGACTATCCAAGAGGAGGAAAAGGTGATTGATGTTGCAAAAAAGTTTCAGATGTTGGAGATAGGTCATGAAGGAAGTGGGCTGAGAAAAGGTCATTGTCTTTTCCAAATAAGAAATCATTGGTAAGTTGGGAAAGAAATGGAAATGAAATGATAAGACTGAATCTGGATTGCAGAGGGTTTAGAAGTAAATGGAAAATAAGTGGAGGCACTGAGTATAGATGGTTTTCTAAGGTGTTTAGCCAAGAAGAGGAAGAGAGATACTGGACAATAGCTAGCAAGGATGTTGGATGAAATGAAAGTTTTTAAATGATCTGAGTAAAGGAAGGGGGTATGTCTATAGCCAGACTATAGGGTGAGAATGAAAATTGGGTAATAGGGTAGATGGTGGGGCTGATAGAGAGCATTTAGACTAAATGGGTTGGGATCAAGAGTGCATATCAAGGAATTCAAAGGGTTTGTCTTGGTACAGAGAAAGACCACTTCTTTGTACAGGAAAATAGAAAGAGAAAATGCCTGAGTGAGGGGAGATGAGGAGGGGAACAGAAAGTTCTCTTGGTGAATGGCCTCAATTTTGTTGGTGAAGTGTGAGGTCAGGTCCTGAACTGAGAGAGAGGATTAGAAGATTTGAGGAGAGATAAGAATATTGGAATAACTGCTGTGGAGAGTAAGGCAATCAAATTAATTAGAGAGGTATAAAAATTGCTACCATAAGGGCCCTGTTATTATGTAACATACATTGGTAGTGGACACAGTCAGTATGGCTTCATGATGGTCTCCAGATCAATTCAGCATCACATGATAAGAAGCCAAGGAGATAAATGATGGAGTTCACAAATACTTGTGAAGGTGTGATCAGCAATTAGAAGGGAGGTCAGAGATTCCAAAGTAGAGGACAGATTTAAATTCATCAAGTGGTGGTTGAGATAGGGAAGGGAAGACAATGAAACCAGGTCAGGAATGATGACCAGAAGGAGAATTCAAGGTTAGAGGGATTAAAGAACATGGTGAGGATGAAGAACAGGGTCAGGGTTAGGTGAAATGATAAAATATTGTGATCAGATAAGGGAGTCTTGGAGTTCATGAGCATCAAAGTGAATACTTACAGATGGAAGCAAGTTTAAGAGTGCGACCATTTGTGTGTAGTTGAGATGGAGCTCAAGCTTTGGTCAGGAGAATTAAGTAGCCTGAAGAACTGAGAGTTTAGGTATTTGAGGGAGCATCACTGTATCTCCTGGTGAAAAGAGCCTGAGTCATTCATGCTAAACTCAGCGAGAAACCTAAAATGAAATGTGGCTTAAGATTAGACTCCTGGCCACATCCTGCCTTGTGTACACACCCAAGTCTCAACTCTATCTGAAGGTAGATAGAGGACATTCTGGAAAAGTTCAGAAAAGTCACAAATGATGCTTATGGGAAATTTTTAAAAATTGTGAGAAAGTGTCCCAGAGCAGAGCAGATTAGGAGAAGGATTAATAATATTTTTCAAGTATGTTACTGGATCTTATTCAAAGGATGGAAGCCAAATGTTCTCAGGCTTTGTTGAGGATTAAACATCAAGAAATAATATTGAGTTATAGCATAATACATTAGGTAACACCCAGGGAAGGATTTCCCATCAATGAAAGTACAAAGGAAAGGATTCATACTACAGAATTTACTACCTTAAAAAAAACCAAAAAAACCTTTGCCTTAATATTTTCTAAGAGACAAAAGAACAATAAATGCTAGGCAATTGGGGTTGTGACTTACCCAGGGTCACACAGCTAGGCAGTGTCTAAGGTCAGATTTGAACGCAGGACCTCCTGTCTCTACACCTGACTCTCTATTCATTAAGCCACCTAGTTGCCCTTAGAATTTATTGCTTTTGGCTTTAAAACACTACTTGCCCTTTGATTCAGCCATACCACTGCTGGGTTTATACCCCAAAGAGATAATAAGGAAAAAGACTTGTACAAAAATATTTATAGTCGCATTCTTTGTGGTGGCAAAAAATTGGAAAATAGGGGGTGTCCATTGATTGGGGAATGGCTGAACAAATTGTGGTATCCGTTGGGGATAGAATACTATTATGCTCAAAGGAATAATGAACTGGTGGAATTCCATGTGAACGGAAACAGCCTCCAGAAATTGATGCAGAGTGAAAGGAGCAGAGCCAGAAAACATTGTACACAGAGATGGATACACTGTGGCACAATCGAATGTAATGGACCTCTGTACTAGCAGCAATGCAATGATCCAGAACAATTCTGAGGGACTTGTGAGAAAGAACACTATACATATTCAGAGAAAGAACTGTGGGTGCAGAAATGCAGAAGAAAAACTTATGATTGATCACATAGTTCAATGGAGATATGATTGGCGATGTAGACTAAACATCACTGTATTGCAAATATTAATAATATGGCAATTTGTTTTGAACAATGATACATGTAAAACCCAGTGGAATTGCTTATTGGCTATGGGAGGAGGGAAGGAAGAGGGGAGGGAAAGAACATGAATCATGTAACCATGGAAAAATATTCTAAACTAATTAATTAATTAATTAAACTGTAAAACCCCCATAAAAATTAAAAAATATATAAAGAACTTACTGTTTTTGAAAAACAGAATACATTTTCCTCTCTCTGGCATGCACTACCTTTCTGTCCCCCTTGAATCTAGGCAGCTGTTTTCCTTGAAGAAAATGCTCATGGCTGTGGTAGGAAGGTGTCCAACTGAGCTCTATTAGGAGGCAGCTCGAAGATGGAGCCAATTTCATACACCCTGGCATTAAAAATACATTTTCTTCAAGATGCAAAGCTCAGAAAATTACTCTGAGATTTTTACTAAATTCTAACCATCCTTGATTTTATGGTTCTTGAATGTACACAACTACAGACTTTTTCTTTACCTGTCCTTTGAGTATTATTCTTCAATGATACCATCTCATATGCTGGCTTCAGAGTCTGATTCCCATTTTTGTACCTTCTAACAAAATTCCTTACCTGGGATCCATAAACTTGGTTTTGTTTTGCTTCTTAGGTTTTGATATTTTGGTAAACTAGATTACAAGATACTTGAATTCCTTTGTGACCTTAAATATTTCCTGTCATAAATTTAAAACACCTCCCTAAAAAGGATCCACTGACTTTACTAGACTTCCAAGTGGTTAAGAATTCTAATTCTGCATAGAGAACATGTTATCTGATAAACTAATCCCTGCCTTTACATGGCCAACCCAGGACTTTGTCACTGTCTTTGTTTGCTTTCCCAGCTTGTGGCCTTAGACTGCAACGTGGGGAACTTTCAAACCCAGCCACTGACATTACTATCTCTGAAATGGATCTACAAAAAATAAAATAGATGAATCCCCCATTACAGCTGAAAATAAAGGGACTGGATGAGATCACCTGTCAGTATCCTCTCCAGTTCCAGAATGATATGCTGGACTTTATACATGAGTGTAATACTAATGAGTCAGTACTGTGGTTTAATTTTTGAAAAGAATGTGGTACAATCAAAGGAATACTGGACAGACTTGGAGTTAGAAGGTCTAAGTTTGAGTTTATTAGGCATGTGACCCTAGGCAAGACAAAACAAAAAAATCAATTAAATAAAAATGTAGTAAATGCTACATATATGTATATATTTGTATATACATTTATATATTTATAAATATATATGTGTATATATATATATATATTTCTGTGCTAGCCACTGAAAATATAAAGATGAAATTAAACAGTATCTGCCTTCAATGAGTTTACATTTGGGGAGAGGAGATATGCATAGACAAAGAAGCTGTTGAGTCTCTCCCTTTATCCTCCAAATTATACTCCTAAAACTGATTTTCCTGAGTTTCTAGAAAACACAAGAGCAGGAAAAACAATCATTAGAATTGAGGTTGGAGAAATTTTAGTCCATGAAGATGACAACAAAGGTAGAACATTAATGCATTCCTGATCCAATCCAAGGTTAATTTCTCCATCTCAGTCCTACTCCCTTCTACTTCTTTCAAAGACGTTGCTCCAACAATCATTCTTTTTTAATATTTTCTATTTTCTGCATCTGACACCATTGACTATACTCTTCTTTCTGAATTTCCATGATACCACTCTCTCCTGGTTTTCATCTTATTGGCCTGACCCCTCTTTTGTCTTCTTGTTTGGTTCATGTTACCTAAGAGGATTCTCCAAGTCTTTATCCTGAATTCCCTTCTCTCTAGGTGCTCTTTCAGTAACCCCATGAGATCCCAAAGGTTTCATTATCTCTATGCTGATTAATCCCAGATCTATATATCAAGATTCAGTTTCTCCATTGAACTTTAGTCCCTCATCACCAATGACTTATTTCAAACGGGAAGTCTCAGACATCTCAAATTTATTTATTTTTTAATTTTTATTTTAAAAAAACCCTTACCTTCTATCTTAGAATTGATACTATGTATTGGTTCCAAAGCAGAAGAGCAGTAAGGGCTAGGCAATGGAGGTTAAGTGACTTACCTAGGGTCACAGAGCTAGGAAGTGTCTGAGGTCAGATTTGAACCCTGGACCTCCCATCTTTAGGCCTGGTTCTTAATCTACTGAGCCAAGCAGCTGCCCCCTTCTCAAATTTAACATGTTTAAAACATCTTGTTTTCTTTCTCTCTAAATATTCCTATTTTTATTAAAGGTATTGACATCCTTATACATTTCTAAGTTTTTTTCTTTTTCAATACCTTCAAGACCTCATTCTCCCTTAGTCCATACATTCAATCATTTGCTAAATCATACTGTTTCTGCCTCGATATTATTTTTTTACATTGGACTCCTCTTAATTTGTACAACTACCTCACTAGTTTAGACTTTTTAAAAAAATTCTTGCCATTATTCTTGTAAAAGCCTCATAATGGATTCCCTACTTCAAATCTTTTCTCACTCTAGTCCATTCTTCATACTGTTGTCAAAATTGCTTTGGCTTGAGTACAGATCTGACTATTTCCCTTCCTTGTTCAATCAACTCCAGTGGCTCCCCATTGCCAACAGAATAAAATAACCCATCTGTGTAGCTTCTGAAGGCCTTCATAACCTGTCCTCAGCCTGTCTTTTCAGTTTTGTTGAGCATTATTCCCCTCCCACTGTGATCCGGTACAATTAGCATTCTTTGTTCCTCATAGATGATACTCCATCTTCTCTCTCCAAGTCTTATCCTGCACAAGCATCTCACATGCCTGGAATGTATTTCCTCTTTACTTCCACCTCTTAAAATTCCTCTTTTTCCTTCAAGACTCAGCTCAAGTGCCAACTTCTACATGAATCCTTTACTGTTCCCTTTTTCCAACTGTTAGTATCCCCTGTCCCCAACTACCTTATATTTATTATATTCATCCTCTTTGTATTCTTTGTGTGTGTGTATATATATGTACATATATATAAATACATACATACATACACATGTGTGTTTTCCTTCCTGACTCTAGTAGAATTTGAGATCCCTGTGAGTAGGAACTGTTCTATTATTTTTATTTGTATATATACTGCCCAGAACATAAATAGTAAGGACTTCATAATTGCCTGTTGTATAGGTATTCTGACTCATGGAACAGAATTCTTTAGACTATATGATATTGAAATGACTATTGGTATTGTATCAAATTAGAAAAAATTAAAACAGTAAGTATAATAAAATTCACTTGATTACAAATGCTCATTAACTTATTTTCCCTTTGTCCTCTTCCTTCTTCTCTGTACTTTCTTCTCGTTGGTTGATCTAGTCTTGATCCATAGCTTTAACCATCACCTCTATGAGATGATTCTTAAATCTGTGACTCTAGTCCCAAACAAGTTCCAGACCCATATTTCCAATTGCCCATCTGGATGTCTCCACCGGCACCTCAAATTCAATACATCTGAAACTGAACTTATCTCCTTCAAGTTAACTCCAATTCATGACAACCCAATTTCTTTTAATAACACAGTCATATTCCCTGTCACTCAGACTTGAAACCTCAAAGTCATCTTTTATTTCCTTTTTTATTGGCCCCTTCTCACCCTGATGACCAATTAATCAGGCTTTGAGCCCTGTTGATTCTATCTCTCCATTCCCTCCTTTTCATTTCCTCTACCACTAATCTAATTCATACAATCATTATCTCTTGCCCAGACTATTACAGTAGCCTTTTAAATGATCTTTCTGCTTCCAGCCTTCCTTCCTTTCTTATTCATCCTGTCCTCCCTCCCCTTCCAATCCATTTTATTCAACCATGCCATATTAATGGTCTTGAAGAATGTCTCTGAACATGGAAATCTTCAATTCAAAAATTTCTAAACTCTTTTTGCTGCTTAAAAGGGAATTTTGGGTGTTCTACAACATGGTTGCAATACAATTCTACCTTTGCCTTCCATTACTTCCTTTTCTATATTTAATATTCTCACAAAACTGTGCTTTTCACCATCCTCTAGACATTTACCTCTCCTTTTTCCTCCTATACTATTGTTTTGCTCATATTTCCCCCTTAACAATGCCTTTTCTTAAGGGGAAAGGACCTATTTGTTAAAAAATTTTATATCAGCTCTTTTTGTGGTGGCAAAGAATTGGAAATTGAGAAGCTGACCATCAATTGGGGAATGGTTGAACAAATTGTGGTACATGATGATGATGGAATGCTATTGTGCTGTAAGAAATGAACAGGATGATTTCAAGAAAAGGTGGAAAGACTTACATCAACTGATACAGAGTGAAATGAGAACTAGGAGAACATGGTACATAGCAACAGCAATATTGTTTGATGGTCAACTGTGAAAGACAGCTACTGTCAACAATACAATGATCCTGAACAATTCTTTTTTTCCCCTGGATTATACATGTATTATCGTGCAAAACATACTTCTATTTTGGTCATTGTCATAAGAGAATACTCATATAAAACCAAAATGCCCAAATAAAACTATAAATAATCTAATATGAAAGATTCTTTGATCTTCCTCTGACTCCAACAGTTCTTTCTTTAGAGGAGGATAGCATTTTTTTAAGTCCTTCAGAATAGTCCCAGATCATTGTATAGCAGAAAGTAACTGTCTTTCACAGTTGATCTTGTACAGTATTGCATTTACTGTGTACCATGTTCTCCCACTTCTGCTTATTTTGCTCTGCATCAGTATATATAGATCTTTCCAGCTTATTCTGAAACCATCCTGTTTATCATTTCTTATAGCACAATAGTATTCCATCACCAACATATAACACAATTTGTTAAGCCATTGATGGTTTAATTGATGGACATCCCTTCAATTTTCAATTCTTTGCCACCACAAAGAGTTGATATAAATGTTTTTGTACAAGTAGGTCCTTTCCCCTTTCTTATTATGTCTTTGGGATACAGACCCAGTAATGGTATTACAGGATCAAAGGATCACAGTTTTATAGCCCTTTGGCTATAGTTCCAAATTGCCCTCCAGAATGGTTAGATCAGTTCACAACTCCACCAACAATGTATCAGTGTTCCAATTTTGCCACATTCCCTCCAACATTTACCACTTTCCTTGACAGCTATATTGGCCAACCTGATAGGTCTGAGGTGGTTCCTCAGTATTGTTTTAATTTGCATTTCTCTAATTAAGAGTGATTTGGGACATTTTTCATATGATTATTGATGGCTTTGATTTCTTCATCTGGAAATTGCTTGTTTATATCCTTTGACAATTTGCCAATTGAAGAATGACCTCTAGTCTTATAAATTTGACTTAATCCTCTACAAATTTGAGAAATGAGACCTTTATCAGAGAAATTTGTTATAAAAATCTTTCCCAGTTTGTTGTTTCCCTTCTAATCTTGGTTTCATTGGTTTTGTTTATACAAAGGTTTTTTAATTTAATAAAATCAAAATCATTCATTTTATATCTTATTAAACACTCTATCTCTTATTTCATTATAAATTCTTATCTTCTTCGTAAATCTGCCAGGTAAACTATTCCATGTTTTCCTAACTTACTTATGGTATAACTCTTTATATCTAAATCATATACCCATTTTGACCTTATCTTGGTATATTGTGTGAGATATTGATCCAGGACAATTCTGAAGGACTTATGATAAAGAATGCTATCCTTCTCCAGAGAAAGAATTGTTGGAGTTGGAAAGTCTCTCAAAGCACATGATTTTCTACTTCAGTTTATTTGGGTTTTTATTTTGGGGTTTTGGAATTATGTGAGTATTCTCTTATAACATCGACCAATATGGAAGTATATTTTGCTTGATAATACATGTATAACCCAGATCAAATTGCTTACAATCTCTGAGAGGGGGTATGTTAGGGAGACAATTGGATCTTATAATTTCAGAAAATATATGATGAAAATTGTTAATACATGTAATTGAGAAAATAAAATATATTTTAAAAAATGTATCTAGATATAAAGATATTTCTGGTTACATAAGATGTAGCATGTCAGACAAAAAAATCAGAAATACTAACACACTTGAGGATACCATATGTATGATGATCAAACTGTGAAAGATTTAGCTACTCTCAGCCAGATATAACCTCGATCAAATTGCTTACCATCTCTGAGAGGGAGGAAGGGAAGGTAGGGAGGGAAACAATTTGGTCTTATAACTTTGGAAAATATATGTTGAAAATTGTATTACATTAATATTTATATATTGTATGATTTATTATTACATTATTATAAAGATATTAAAATATCTTTTAAAAATAAAGAAATGCTTTTTTCAATTGTGAAAAAAGTCTTTTCTTTCAGTTATGCCTGTTAAAATCCTATTTATCTTTCACAGCCCAGTTCAAATGCTATCTTTTCTAAGAACTGTTTCCTGTCTTAAAAGCCAGAAATAAATTCTTCTTCTTTAATACTCCTCTAGGTCTTATGTGGTTCCCTTATGATCATTATCTCATTTTACATTATATTATAATTATATATACATGTATGCCTAGGTTAGAATCTATTTTGTAGGTAGGACTGTTTTATTCATGTTTGTATCTCTAATAGTGCCTTAAATTACATAGAATAACTGATCAATAAGTTCTTCAAATCGAATTTTAATAAAATGTAGTTTTGAGGCAGGCAGCTGAATGACACAACAAAAGAGAAGAGGTGGAAAACCATTCTAAATGGGAAAGGAAGGAGAAGAAAGAGACTAGAAATAATAGCAAGGAAGAGGAAATGAGTAAAACATTCCACGTGGACAAAAGCACTTTCTGTTGGGTAAAGATTAGACTTGTGATTTCATTGTTGAAAAGATTTCCCTCTACCAATTCAGGTCAGTATCTTCTCTGAAATTTAGATACCTGGCACAGTGATGCCAAATAGAAATGGGGATCACTAAATCAGAAATAAGCATACGCGAAGGGGGGATATTGACTTAGAAAATAACATAAAATATTATTTATACTTTATTGTAGTAATTTTATTTTACCAAATATTTCTAATTACATTTTAATTGAGTTTGGGCTATAAGAGTGTTACAGGTAGCGATGTGATATGTTTCGAATCTCTGATGTAGAACTCTGAGCAATTAAATGATTTTCTAGGATAATATAGCCAATATGTATCAGAGGCAGGGCTGAAGTCCCCAGGTGTTTCTGGCCTCAAAATTATAGTTTATTATCTATTCCACATTGCCTTGGTATTAAGTGCATTGTCTGTGTTTGTTCAATGCACATGGTCTTGCAAATTGATCTTCTCAACATCAGTTTCCTCATCTGTAAAACAGAAGTAATGCTTGTAGTAACTACTTCATAGGCTATAAAGTATTAGCAAATATTTAGAGCACTATATAAATGAAAGCTATTATTGAATTGAAAAGTTATAAGATAGATAACTAGAAGGCTTATTTGATAGAGGGCAAGGAATGCAAGAGCTGAGGAATTTAATGTAGATATTGTAGGCAATAGGGAGCTACTACAGGTTCTTGAGCAGGACAATCATATGATAAAAATGGCTTTTAATATATTTTATTCTTGGCAGTTCTATGCCTTTCCCTTTTCAAAAAGTCTGATTGAGTATAGTTCTCCATCCTATCTGCTTCCCTGGGTAACTTTCAGTTCTCATCCCTCCCTTCATAGTCTTCCTCTATTATCTTAACTCTGCCCTTCCTTCTCTTTCTTTCAAATGAGTCTTAATATTCAGAAACCTTTCTTGAGTGTTTTCCTAACATATTTTATTTAACTTCCAAGCCTCAGTTGCATTTGCCTTCTTTTTGATTATCTGAAATAATCTGAGAATAATAGAATATTTAAAAATATACAGCAGAATGACTTTCTCATAGGAGTTGGATCTTTCCATTGTATTTTTCATTAATCTATGAGAAGATCTAAAGAAATGTCTATATATCTAGGACCCTTAATGAATAGTTTCCAAGTCCTATTAAAGATATTTTAAAAAATCAAGGAGATAATTAGTTGTGCCTCCACCAATTCAAAGGATTCATGCAGATTACAAATGAAAAGAAACTCTTTTCCATAATGGCATCACTGCTAAGGAATCAGTCTATTCAGAAGACTGAGGAATATATTGCAGACCTTCAAACCCTGTGATCTATTTCCATGTCAAAAGATTGGATATTCCTTCAAGTCACTGTGATGACATATTCCGGATATCTTAGTTAGGCTGATTGAAGGTGTAGTTCTCAGGAGTTACCCAGATACAAATACCACAGTAAATTTATAGCCCATGTAAGTACCGAGAGACTTATTAAAAGAGAAACTAGCCAAAGGTTTTTTAAAAATATGCTCTATTGATATCTATGAATTATTGAGTTCCATCTAGTATAACTACTCCCTTTGAAAGTCTTATTCAACTAAATGTCTTGCCAGTATACCTATGTAAATTTTCATAAGGTGATCTATTAAAATGATCAATAAATAAAAGCTCAGAGCAATGATTCACATTAGTGAGAGTAAATGAGTTGTCTAGTCTTATTTCTCTCAGCATGAACTGGAAGAGATGGGGACCATTTAAAATTTAGAGGCCATAATTTCTTACCACAGATAATGTTGGTGTTTTATCTGTGCTGCCAGGCTGCCTTTCTCCTTCTTCTCCCTTAATTTTCTTCCAATTGGGCCAATGGCCAATGCTTTATTTCCTGCTGACTTCATTTCCATAGACAACATTTGTGTCACTCAGCCTGAGCTCAGACCAGCCCACACTCCATGCTCACCACATTACAAAAGCTTTGTTTTTCCCTCCTAAACACCCTACCCCACAAAAAAAGAACAAAAAAATCATGATTTAACACATTAACAAAAGAGGATCATGGCACATATTGATGAGCACTGGTCTGCAGTGAGAAGGTCCAGCTTCAAAATCTGTCTTAGATGCTTCCTACCTATGTGCTAAGAGCGAGTCACTCAATTTTCCCAGGCTTCAGTTCCTTTGTTCAGGTAAGACCTAGACCAGATAATCTCTGAGGTCTTTTTATACTTGAGAGTCAAGATCCTTCATTAATGCAAGTCTTGAACAGGGACTCTTTCTTTCTTTGGGAAGAGGAAAGATCCAAGTTTGTCCCTATCCAATTGATAAAGTCAAATGTGCCAACATGCTGGGGGATCCTTCTTGAGGCACGGTGGCATATTTTTTCCCAGGGGGACATCCAGTTCCAGACCTCCCTTCACAGTCTTCTGATGGAATGTGCTTTAACTGCCCCTGACCGCTTTCCCCCAAGGTCCTGAGGCCATGACACTTCTTCCCCTAGAATTGCTTTCTGTGATAGAACCCACAAGAAGGAGGGCAACACTCTCAGGATATTTTCTATGCCACCAACCTCTGCCTCTCCCTAACCTCTCTGTGCTCATTGACTGAACTTTTCTTTTTTTTTTTTTTTTTTAACTTGAAAACCATTACTTTCTGCAAAGGTTAAGCATTTGAGGCTAAGTGACTTGCCCAAGGGCACAGAGCTAGGATGTGTCTGAAGCCAGATTTGAACCCAAATCCTTCCAACTCTATGCCTGGCACTCTATCCACTGAGCCACCTGGCTGCTCCCCGACTGAACATTTTCAGTCCTCTTTAAAGAAGAAAATGTTTTTTTCTTTTTTCTTTTTCTTTTTTTTTTACTTAATAACCACCACCACAACCACAAAACATTTAAATAAACAAATGCTCAAAAATTATGTGTAAAACCACTAACTTCCACACTATTTACAATTTGTTTAAAAGTATGTAAATAATATATGTATGGTAGTATAAACATTCTTTGCTTTTGAGTTCCCTTTGGTATGTTTTACTTTGATAATTTTTTTTCCTTTTGATTTTGTGGCTGCTATTTTTAAAAATGTAATCATAGTATGTTTTATTCTTATTCTCTTTTCTTCTCTTTTCATCTCTTCATATATTTCCTTTATTTTCTTTATATTTCCAATATTTGTTATTTCTAATAGCATAATACAATCCATTACATTCACTTATCGCAGTCTATTCAGCCATTTCTCTCAATCATTGCATTTGTGTTATTTTTAGTTTTTTTATTCTCATTACAAACAAAGCTTCCATAAATATTTTCACACACACCCAGTTTTTTATCCTTCCAATAATGTTTTGTAGGACCTAATCCTAGTATTGGGATCCCTGGGTCAATGAGCACTTTAAATGACTTTAAAGGAGAAAATTTAAGATTGAAAAAACAGTTAAATGTGGAGTTCTTGTTATATAATTTCATCCATTGGAAAAAGAAAGAGGGGCACTTGTGAGGGCAACACTCCCGAGGACTTAAAAACCAGCCAAGCCTACTTATTGTCTTCCAGACACATTCAGAATGTGGTAGAGTACTTCCTCAGACCTATTAAAACTGATGACTATGATCCATTTTGATGAGTCAAGTAGGGACAACTTTATATCTCAAGGCAGAACCTAGAAGGCATGATCATCAACTCCTGAGCAGAAGGACTTAATAAGTTTAACATTAACAGTCAAAATAGAGGATTAAAAAAAGAAAAGGAAGATTGGGGAAGGTAATATTTGAGGCTGGGATTTGATTTTTCTGGACTTCATTATAAAATATAGGTCTGATAGTCTCTTGGTCATGTGAATTTCTTGTAGGAATAGAAGATAGAAAAGAGAAACAGGATCTCATTCAGGTCTTCCAGTCATGAAGGGAAAAGCAAAAGTTGAATCCAGAGGGCAGCCAAGGTCCTACATCTCCTCCATAGTCCAGAGATCCCTTCCCCAGTTCTCTTTCCCACAAGCCTGTATTCTTCCAGCTGTCGCTCCTGCTTCTTCAAGCTTCCTTGCTTGCAACATTCTAAAGGTCTTCTCTCTGTGCCAACCTTTCCTACACATTCCTTGGGGCTTTGGTGGAAAACTTGATGACTACCAAAATAGTCATGAACCTCCTGGTGGTGGCCTTGATCACCTTTTCTTCCAAAGTTCACAAGATCATAGCCATTTCCAATCTTTTAAAACTAAAAAATAGAAAGAATAAACCCAAAGATGCAATGAGCTGGACCACATTTTTGCAGATGTGGAGGACTGATCACTTTGCAGTATTAATTTTTCACTAGAACACAGCTAGGAAGGAAAAATAGAGACCTAAAAACAAACAAACAAATAAATAAATAACTGCCTCTTAGCTAACTAGTGCCTTTTAGAAGTGCCTCAATTCTGACTACAAAGTCAATCAAAAAGGTTCCTCTTTATCAAGTGGCAGACAGACCAGAACCAGTTATAGTGTCTGAACACACTCTGAATGTCTATAAGGTATTCCCAACACATGTAATGAAGCCCCTCTCTAAAAGCCTCAGCATGCTACCCCAGAAAATTCCTCATGGGGAATGAATCAGCTGAGCATGTCTCCTTCTAAGCCTCCATTTAAAGATGGGACAAGGAAAACTGCTATTCTGGATTTGACTCCGATTCAAATGATAAATATTTTATTAAGTGCCTTCTAAGTGCCAGACACTATTCAAAGCATTAGGGATGCAAAAAGAGGATAAAATACAGTCCTTGTCCACAAGGAGTTTTCAGTCTTATGAATATATGTGATACAAGTTCTCTACAGGATAAAGAGGGGATAATTAACAGAGGGAAGGCACTAGAATTAAGAGGTGCTAGGAAAGGTTTCTTGAAAAGGTGACTAATAAGGAAAAAGTGATTGCCAAAGTAGAAATAACAGGAACATTTGGGGGCAAGTGACCACTTCATTGTGGAGTTTATCATAAGGAAAAATAGGAAACTTGGGGATAACGTGGCATGCAATCCAATCCAGATTTTAGAAGAGCATATTTCAAAAGTTTCAGAAAAAGAATAAGTAGGCTCCAATAATATATATTTATAGGGAAAGTTGGTTCAAGAGGGATAGGAAGGCCTCAAGAATGAAAATCTGAAGAAAAGCTGGGTAAGAAGTAGTAAAAGGGGGTACATATGAAAGGAGAGCAGAAAAAGAACAAAAGGAATGATGTGGCTACACTAGGAACTCATCAACCAACTCAAAATTTTTAAGATATATAGAAAATGAATGAAAATGAACAAAATTAAGGATGAATACAAACAAAAAGGTATCATGACTCTTTGAATTGTGTCAGGAGTCCTAATATACATAATGAATCTAGAATAATAATGAATACTAAGAACAACAAAAAAAAGTATTTTATTATGTTAACTACATTGGGGACAAAAGCTTGATAAAATAAGAGATAGAGCCATTGCTTAGAGTAGATGGAATGGTAATAATAGATACCTGGAAGGTTGAACTAGTCAAGGTTTTATGTTTCTCTTTTTGCCCCCTAGAAGAATGTGTATAGAATGGGAAGGATAAAATAAAAAATAGTTTAGAGGGAGTAAAAATTCAAGTTAAGCAAAGAGAAAGAAAACATCTAGATTTCCACAATAAAATGAAGTTATTGGGCATAGAGGAACCACCCAATCATTATACTGTCACATGAGGATCAGAGAGAGGTCATTTTCATGATCATTCTTATGAATAGGTTGCTAGCATCATTTCAGCCATGTAAAATAAGTCTTTTTACAACTCTGAGGTACCACCAAATATGCCAATATGGCAGCAAAGGAAAGTGATAAATGTTGGAGGGGACGTGGCAAAATTGGAACATTAATACACTGTTGGTGGAGTTGTGATTTGGCCCAACCATTCTGGAGGGCGCATTTGGAATTATGTGCAAAAGGCTTCAAAAGAATGTTTGCCCTTTGACCTAGCCACACCACTGTTCGATTTGTACCCTAAAGGGATAATAAGGAAAAATAGTTGTACAAAAATACTCCTAGCCATGCTTTTTGTGGTGGCAAAAAACTGGAAAACGAGGGGGTGTCCATCAATTGGGAATGGCTGAACAAATTGTGGTATGTGTTGGGGATGGAATACTATTGTTCTATAAGGAATAAGGAACTGGAGGAGTTCCATGTGAACTGGAAGGACCTCCAGGAATTGATGCAGAGAGAAAGGAGCAGAGCCAGGAGAATACTGTACACAGAAAATGATACATTATGGAACAATTGAATGTAATGAACTTCTATACTAGCAGTAATGCAATGACCCAGGACAATCCATAGACACTTATGAGGAAGAATGCTATCCATAGTCAGAGAAAGAATTGTGGGAGTAGTAATGCAGAAGAAAAACATATGACTGATCACATGGCTCGATGGGGATATGACTGGGGTTTTGATATTAAAAAAATCACTCTATTGCAAATATGAATAATATGGAAATGGGTTTTGAACAATGATACATGAATAACCCAGAAGAATTGCTTGTCAGCTCTGGGAGTGGGGAGGGCAGCAGGAAGGAAAAGAGCATGAATCATGTAACCATGGGAAAAAATTCTAAATAAATAAATTAATATAAAAAAACCTAGTTTTTTCATTTGCTGGTAAACGTCTTAAAAAATTCACATTTTGTGAGACATTTTGTTGGCTCCAGACATTAACCTAGATGAGGACCAAAATTATTCTGGAGAAAATAATACTTTCAGTTTTATGCAAGGCTGTGCTACAATCACCTCATACTGGTCAAAGAACTGATTATTAAATTTCCAATAGGATTATTTACACCTTGGAAATTAGCTAACTCTCTAAATCAGGGCTTGATTTATTTTGTTTATTATTTAGTCTTGGGAAGATGTTAATAATGCAGATTACACTTAAACTTAAAAATTTATGCACATAAGTTTTTCTTCCTAGAGCCAATTGTTAAACAATTATTATCTCTGGTGTTATCTATCTAAAATCATTGATCTGCCTTTATTCCATCCAGGTGTGGGGGAAAGAGTGGGCTCCTTTAAAAGAAGAAATGTACACGGAGAATGGAATCTGATAGGAGGACAAGCCTTTCTGATTTCCATGATTTCCTCCAGGATAGCCATAACTGTATTCTTATACCCCTCTTAATCAGAAGGGTAGGATCAGCTTGACACTTTCAGAGTTTCAAAGAAAGCATAAAAGTACTTGATCATTAGGACCTTTCTTTTTCTTTTTTCTTTTTTCTTTTTTTTTTTTTTTTTTGGATAGGACATTGTCTTTTAAAATGAACTCGAAGACACGTGAAGATAAATTAAGGGTAAAATAGCATATGTTAGTAACAACGCTTTAATTAGGAAAAGGGTTTATTTGCTTCTGGAGAAAATCCTCTTTGTTGTGGCCTTGCTACTGTAAGAAAAGCAGATGGCTGTGTAAATCCCAGAATTCCCAGCAGGAGCTGTGAACAGATGTCTGTAACCAGGAATAGAATAACCCTTTCAGAAAGTCTGCACACTGGGAACTGAGCAGTTTATGAGATGTATAAAAATCTGTTTGCCTCCAGAAGCCATTGAGTAAACAGTCATTTGTTCTTTTTCCACCCCCCAGTCCCCCCACAAACTTTATTGTCTTTCCTTCAATGAAAATGAGCCCACCTGTGCTTCAGGATAATATCCTAAAGATGGGTGGGATCAGATCTCAGGAAGAAAGGAAAGGAATATTCTTAGTGATCTCTTTGGCTGTGTGTGTGTGTGTGTGTGTGTGTGTGTGTGTGTGTGTGTGTGTGTGATGGAGAGGGTGAAAGCTTTTTACATCATGATGTAAATACTGTGGACTTGTAGATGTCATCAGTTTGAAGTCTAATTTATGTGACATAGAGGTCATTCGAGGAAGACTGCTCTGCTTATTCCGATGTAAACAGAGTCGCTTTGCTATTTCCCACAAAACTCGGTTCCGGTTTGGTTAATGCAGCCACAATTCTTTAAGGTATCATTTTTCATTTGCCCATTCTCCTTTCTTGTTTTCCAGAACAGTGCATGTCTTGATTCTGATACACTGGAAGGGAAGAGCCTTGACACATAATGACACCATTTCTCTTCGAACAATACATAAAACTTAATGCATGAGCATGCTGCAAAAGATCTACAACTGCCACAGGCACCGTTTAGTGCCATGGATCCATAACAAAAGTTCAGAGTATTGGAAATGAAAGATCAGACATCTGGTATGACACCCCTAGGAGACTACTGAATGCTAAAGCAGCCGGGCTCTAGATCTGGTGCCCTTAAGGAAGTATCTTTGATTTTCTCCTCCAGTTGACTTTCAGCCCTTTTAAATTAGTAGGTTATTAATATTATCACTTTATCACAATGAATCTGATGAATAAAGTAACTTTGAACTTTGAGAATTATAGGAGGGACTTCTGCTTTTGGTATGTGAAATAGAATTCAACATTACTTGTAGAAAATAATTTACGTTCAATAAGTAGCAATGTCATTACATGCAGTTTAATTTTAATAAATTCAAAAAAGAATTATGCTTTTGCTTAAAAGTGTTCAGTTTTCTGTCTGTCTGTAGGATAACTCCTAAAGTTCTTTGAGTCCTAAACTCTTTGTTATGATATTTAAGGTCTTTCCCCATTTAATTCTATCCTTTTATTCTTTTTCTCCTTTCATAATAAATGACATAAATAAATAAACAAACAGACAAACAAATAAATAAATAGAATCTTCCTTCCTGATGAAAGCAGTGCTATATGTGAAGACGTATTCCTGCCTTTGTTTAGAATACTTCCCTTCACCTACTTTTTTCCTCTCACCTAAATCTTATTCATCCTTCAAGATTCAGCTCTAGTCTTATATTTTCCATATAGCCTTCCCAGTTGAGTTTGTAGTAATTACCCTCTTCATTTCCTGTAGCATTGACTTTTGTTCCTTAAATTAAATTATTTTTATTTTTAAAAATGAACAATAATCAATTTCCTCTTCCTCTCACTTCCACTATTAAAACAAATATTTATGGTCGGGTAAAAGAAATGAAATTCTTATGTTGTCCATGTCTAATATATAGACATAAATATGTGTGTATGTCACATTTTAAATCCTGAGTCCATCCCCCTCTTTGTCGGTATTGACTCTTATTATACATTTATATATATATAACATATATACAAAATATTTATATTATATATAATATATACTATATATAATAATATTATACATCACGTTATACATAGCTAGAATACATTGCCTGTTATTGTTCCAGTTTTCACATATGCATATCTTGTCTTTTTCTCAGCTCTTTGAGGTCAGAGTCCATGCATTCTAATTCTCTACATGTTGTTGTTCATCCTTCATTTTGAAGAGGACCGATGACATTCTATGATTTCTTGACTCCTCCATGAATTGGATTTAAGTGAGGCAGCGTTAGACAAAGCTGTCCATCTCACTCTCTCTTCTAGAGTCACTGAACTCCAGTGGCAAGATAAAAATCAGGATAACTGGCAATGACCTGGCATACATGGTTGACCTTGACATCTTCAATGTCTGACCCAGCTCTAAAGGCTCCACAGTACCTGCTTCCACTGCCTTCACAGCCATTGGAACAAATTGTTCATCTACCCATTCTGCTGGGAGTAAGTCTTCACTCATTTGGGTTAGATATCCTCTATCTGACCAATGGGTCTGAGGTCTGTTGGTGATCATCAACTCCACTTAGTCCCTATGCTCAAATGACTTTACCCAGTTGTAGCAGCTTCTTGAAGCTACAAGTAAGAGTAGGGTGAAAGGCTGGCACCAAAGGTAAAGGAGCAACCCTGAAAAAAGGCTTGGCACCCAGAGGTGCTAGTCCTCTCTGAACACCTCATACACTCTATACATTGTAGAACATAGCTGTACATATTAAGTATTCAAGGAATATTAATTAATAAATTAATCATCTTTAATTATTTAACTTATTTGATTATTTTAAAATCGTTATTTAAAATAATTCATATTCAAATATGTATTAATATCAACAAAAATATTTAAAACAAAATATTTAATTATTAATCATAATCATATTATTTATATAATATATAACAATAATATAGTATATAAGTTAAAAATAAAATAACATGATATATTAATTAATTAATTGAAATGGAGCACAAATATACTCTTATATATCTATGCAGAATACATGCATGCACACGTAACTAAGCCATTTGTCATTTAAAAGGTATGCTAGCAAGTCATTTAGTGTCAGTACAAGTGAAGTGGATTACAGCCCATAGAGTACTATTTGATAAGCAACTGCTTCAGGTTGACTCTGGTCTAGACATTCCTCCTTTTTTTTTACCTAATATTCTCTCCTGTATCCTTTTCTGGAAACTTCTATGATCACTGATGGAAACTGGTGTGACATATCATCTGAAGGAGTATTTCCTTATGAAAGCAGTAGTTTCCCCATGTCATGGCCTGTCTCAGGGTAGAGGCAACGAAACAGAGAAACGTCCCACTCATTAATAAGGAGGTGTGACAAGTCTGCCCGATATGGGCTAAGCCAAGTCTGAGAAGAACCTAGCATAAATAACTGTTAATCCCTTATTCCACTTGCTCCTCCTGAGTACCGGGGTACCGGAGGTTCTCCAAACCTCCCTGGTTGCACCCTTGCTTTTTCCTTTCCTTATTGCTTGCTCTCTCATGTTCTATCAGACGTCATGCACCTTCCCTACGTGAGTTAGTAATAAAAGCCTACTGTCCTGATTTGTGAAAATCTCCCTGAGTCCCCAAACTACTCTTATGAATCCAAGAAGAGAAATTATTTTGGAAAAGGCAGGGGTAAGAGAGGAGTGAGTAGGACTGAAGAACTTTCCCCCCATGAAAACTTTAAGGGCCAGTCATATTATTGGTCTCAAACTTGATTAAATTTAAAGTTTAAACAGAATTTTGATAATTTTACAAAAACCAATTGGTGTGTTTCTGTGTGGGAGTTAAATGCTAGTTTTATTTTTGGCCTAAACTCATTAACAGAAAAGAGAAGCTCTTCTGTAAGAGAGGAAAGTCCAAAAGATCGCTAAGGAGAGATTCAGGATGGAAACGGATTTTGGTTTTACTCCTAGTGAGGTTCATTATCAGTAAGAAAGAGAGGGGAAAAGAAAATATTTCTAAATTAAAAGTAGCATTTTGATGGAATTTATTTTGTCTTATTAAAAAAAATCCTTACCTTCTTTCTTAGAATCAATACTAAGTATAGGTTCCAAAGCAGAAGGGTGGTAAGGGCTAAATTACTGGGTTTAATAACTTGACAAGGGTCACATAGCTAGCAAGTGCCTGAGGCTGGATTTGAACCTAGGACCTCCCAATCTCCAGGCTTGACTCTCTGTCCACTGAGCCACCTAGCTGCCCCATGGCATTAAAGATAAAATAAAATAAAATAAAATAAAGGAATAAGATGGGGAATGGAAAGCATAATAATAAACCATTTAACATACTCCCTGGAATTATTTTCCACTGAAAAAAAGAAAGAAAATGTTGCTTATTGGTATAATGGTCTTTCCAACCACACTGAAAACCGATCATTTAAATGAATGGGGTTGTTTATTTTATGTACCGAGGCTCAAATTCTTGTTCTCAACAGTTTCTCATTTCACCCTTTATATAAATGTTACTCATAAACAACGTAGACAGAGGTTGTAAATCCACCCCTCTTCCAAGCTTTCTTGTTTATGTTTGCTCTGAGAGCAAAGCAAAGACATTGGGGGCATCCTTTCCTAGTATTTCATGTGGAGCTCTGCCCTGAGGCTTCTGTTCTTGAATCTGACCTTCACTCCCTCAGGCTTTTTGACAAGAATGCTATGGAGGAAAATCAGGTCTTGTGAATATTTACACTTTGATTAGGAACCCTGGATAAGTACAACCAGGTTATATGGGACTCCGGAAATGACCATTTCTTTATGGCAAATTTTGTCTTAAATTTTTGGCCTTTGTTAGCCTTAAAATACTGTCCTGGTGAGTATTGTTTTCTCTCTGAGAGGGCCTGGCTGCTCTCCCCTATGGAAAGCTCAGATCCCCTTTTCAAAATGCTTATCCTATTTCTTTTTCCCTTTTTGTGACAGACAGTATAGAGGTTAACAGGACACCATCGCATATCAATCAGTAATGATTCCTTACCTTCTCCTATGATGGACAACGTGAGTTACGCATCAAATAAAGCCTCAGGAAACTTAAACTCCTTAATAATGAAAATGTCTCAGTCACTCTTCAAATGTCAGCGCTGTAGTTGACTGAGCTATTGCCAAACTCCTAAAGACTTCTGGAGAGTTATTTTGGTTTTCAATCACTGAGCCTGAATGACCAAGATAATTTACTCAAATGTTACTCAGAAGGATGGAACATTTGGCTATTACAGGTTAGTCATTACCTTGGCTTCTGGGACCTTTGGGAAGAAGTATAAATGGCACGCAGTTGAGTTTAGAGATATGAAACCATGTCTATGAATTGATTGCCATTAATGGGCAGGATGCTCAATTAAAAAAAAAGAAGCTAGGATAAGAGAGTGGTGCTGGAGAGGGACCCTGTTGTTGTTGATACTTTGTTCTAAAAAAAACTGAGTCCCTGGTTTCCATCCTTCCTATTCCCATTTACTCTGATAATCTGTTATTCTCATTGTATTGTTATTGTTAACCACATCAAAATCTGGAGACACTGACCACATTTTCTTCCAAACTGTCCATTTTCCAATTTCAGATCTTCTAATTATGTCAGTTTCAAGTTTGTTGATGTTAATATGCAAATTTGCTTTACTTTATTGATAATCTCAGGCTACCATGATTCTGTTTTCCCCATATTTTTGTGGATTCTGGGTTAAATTTGGTTAAAGAAGGACACACTTTGTCCTCTGCTAATAATCTTTCCTTTGTCTAATTTCTATCTTCCTCATGGTTAGTCAAGAAAACTAAACTTCTGATCGTGGGTTTTAAGGATGGCTGTAGTTGTGACAAACTGAGGATGTTAACTGGGATTTAGGTTCTAATTAAATGTTGATATTAAACCATAGGAAAATCTATACCAGATGTTAATCATTCTTCACATTTGCATGCTAGTTTCATGTTTGAAAACTACTGGGAAATAAAGTACACTCAATAAATAAGTTTTTCATTTCATTTCATTTTAACAAATGGTTATTAAGTGCCTGCCATGTGCTGGATGGAGAAGATGTGAAGAGGGAGATGATGGGAATTCTGCTTTCCAGGAATCTATATTTTAATATAGGGGAAACCATTTATTAAATGCTACTCTGTGCTAGGCACTGGGGAAACAATGAGAAAAATGAAATTATTCCTGAACTAAAGGAGTTCCCACACTTACATACATGCACACAGATAAGTAAACATGAAACCTGTATATGGTTATACCAATTATCTCTAGGCTGAAAGAAGATGAACAATTAGGTAAATCAGAAAAGGTCTTATACAAAATGATGCGTGAATAATACTTTGGATGAAGTTACATAGTCTACAAGGCAGAGGTGACAATGACTTACTGTAGTCCTACTGTCTAGCAGCATTTTCGAACCTTTTTGAGATCACGTACCCAAACTGTACCTTCAAGCTGCCTGTGAGCCCCCCAAATTACCCTAGAGAGTAGAGGGAAGAAGTGCTCACATTGCGCTGCTGTGGGGAGGGGCAGGGCATGTGAACATTGTCCCCAGGCATAGTGGAGAGGGGCAAGGGAGCAGCCCTCTGTGGCACTTGCGCCATGTCTTTGCTGACCCGGATTTAGAGTATAGTATGCACTTAAAAAGAGTTTGTTGCATTCATAAATACTTGTTTGATTGGATTTAACTGTACTGGGATTTGCTTCATAGATATAAACCCAGACTACTCATATTTTGGCAGACAATATGTATTACCTACACGTGAAAGCATCTTGGGGGTAGCTAAAATAGAGATTTTTACTAAAACAATTTGCACATAGCAAAGTATCTATAGTTTCTAACAATTATCTAAAAAGTCTGCTTTTTCAATATAAAATATTGATAATAGAAGATAAAAGACAATTCTGATTATATAAAATATGTTTTTGCACAAAAATTCAAATGCAGCTAAGATTAGAAGGCAAACATTTAGCTGGAATAAATCATTTCTGCAAGTTACTCTGATGGTCTAATTTACAAGGTATGTAAAGAATTGATTCAAATTCACTAGAATAAGAGCCATTTGTCAATTGGTAACTAGTTGAAGAATATGAACAGGCAATTCAATGAAAACAATTCAGGCTAGCTATGGGTCATGGAAAAAAAAAGAAACTTCTTGAAGTCTTTAATAATTAGAGAAAAACAAAGGAAAGCCGCTTCAATGTTCTCTTATATATCTCATTAGCAAGATTGACAGGAAAGGAAAATAACAAGTGTTGGAGGGGTTTGGGGAAAGCAGGTACACTGATACATTGTTGGTGGGTAGGACATTGGGAAAGGCCTCTTTCACAAGGTGGGATTTGAACTGAGTCTTGGAGGCAGCAGTCAGGAAGCCAGGAGGCTCAGATGAGGAAGGAAAGAATTCCACGCATACTGGACAGTTGATGAAAAGGCGTAGAGCTGGGAGATGGAGTTATCATGTTTGAAGAGTATCAAGAAAAGTCAGTGTTGGTAGAACACAAAGTAATTGGACAGCAATAAAATGTAAGACGACTGGAGAAGTGAAAAGGGGCCAGGTTATAAAGGACTTTAAAAGCTATGATTTTATATTTGAACCTTGAGGTTGCTTTTTGATGGGTATAAACCTGTGTATTGTGTATTTGTTGATTGCAGGATATTACATTTGAGCTAACTCAAGCTTTTGCTCCATCTCTGGGTTATTTCTCTCATTCTCCTTTATACTCTGCTAGAACGACATCACTCAACTGGTCAAATGGTCATTGACTATTGTTCCCTGCTTCTGCCTTCTGGGTTTTCTGCCAGTCATCTCAGCTGCCTTCTGCTAGGGTGCAATTAGGGAAATCACTTCCATGGTTAGGGGACACCGAATACTCTTTACTCAATGCCAGAGGATGAGCCACCATATCCAGTTAACAAAAATCAGACAGAACTTAAGAGAGAAATTCCTAAGACTCATTCTGGCTTCTCATACAAATGAATCTGAGGCAGAATAGAAATTAAACAAATAAGGTAAGGGAATAGTCCAACTGTACCACATTCCTTTCTTTTTTATGTTTGTATGTCTGTTAAGAGCAAAATCAATGGAGCAGAATTGGGACTACCAGTAACAACAAATCTGAAGATATCCACCTGAGTATTTCCTTCAAAATAGATATTGGGAATCTTTATATTTACAATAAGCCAGATAACATCTGGAATGGCCCATTGGTAATAATCTTCAAGACTTATAACAAGTCATAAAGTAAGGTCTATCATATTTTTTTTTTGGAGGGAGGATTTTCACTTTCGAACATAGCCCAAAGTCATTTAGAATTGAGCGTAGTGAATAAAGAGGATGATAGTGCTAGCAGATGCTATTTGGGGGAAAAATATATAATTATAAAGTGATGAAAACTTCTTTTTTAGAGTAGTCTGACTCTAAAGTGTGGATTGTTAACCATTTTGTGTGTCACACCCCCCTTTGGCAGTTTGATAAAGTAGATGGACTTGTCTCAGAGTAATAATTTCAAATATATAAAATAAAATATATATATGATGCAAAGAAAATATTTATTTAGATCAGTCATTCTCAAAGTGGGTGCCACCGCCCCCGGGTGGGTACTGCAGTGATCCAGGGGGGCGGTGATGGCCACAGGTGCATTTATCTTTCCTATTAATTGCTATTAAAATGTAAAAAAAAATTTAATTTCCAGAGGGCTAAGTAATATTTTTTTCTGGAAAAGGGGCGGTAGGCCAAAAAAGTTTGGGAACCACTGATTTAGATCATTCTAATATCCAGGGAATTATTGTTTGGTACCTCATACTAAGCTATTAATTCCTTTTCATATTTATTTTTCCATAGCTCTCATTTGTTTTTGAATTTCTTCCTCTAGTAATTTAATTTCTCTAAAAAAATTAAAAACTCTTGCTTTACTTCTTTCAGGAATTCTAGCTGAATCTGTGCCCAAAATGTGCTTTTCTTTGAGGCTTTGCATAAAATATTTTGGAGTTTTCTGTTTTATTTCTTATTTATTCTTATTACTTATAATAATAATAATTGTTATTTATACTCTTATTTTTGTCCTGAGCATCCCTGTTGCCACAACAGCTTTTAGTGGTGGTATTCTCTTTTTTTATTTATTCTTCCAGCCTACTTCCTGACTTTGGACTTTATATTAAGGCTGACCTCTGTGCACTTCTGGAGGAAAGGTCTTGTTGCTACTTTCTAAGTGTATTGACTGTTGTATTATTCTAGGTCTCCAAGATAGCTCAGATTGGGGACTATAAACTTTCAGTGCTTTCAAAATGCTTTTCAAAATCCAGGACAAAATGTGACTGTTGCTTTTTTGGTCCAAACTCTGTAAATTTATGACCTGTGTTTGGGTCTGAGCAATGGGAGATGCCTATTAGACTCAAACTCTATCAGTCAGTTGGGAATCTCTCCTAGTACAGGATGACAGAACAGCATTCTCCCTTCTGGTATGGGATCTCTGCCCTAATTATTCCTCTGTTGGCATCAGACTGGGCTAGAAATTGGGGCTGGAACCTCATTCTATTCCTGGTCTGAACCACCAAGCTGCTGCTTGCTTCTGAATGTGTTCCCTTCTCCAGGAACATTCTAGGTCCTGTGGCTGCTCTTTACCCTTCAACATCATTCCTAAGCACAGATCACCTCAGTTCACCTTGGAACTGGATAGTGGGAGACAAGGTTACCAAATGGCACCTATTCCTTGCAGTGACCCAGAATGGAACTGGGACCCCTTCTTGCTCTAGTCCTGGAGTGTTCTGTGAGGCTGCTCTTAGGCAAACTCTGCTCACAGTATCTGCAGACCCCTCTGTCTCCTTAAGCCAGACTGACCTGGAAAAGGGGTTCACTGTGACCTTTTCCCTGATTTCCCCATTGGGATTAGGTCTGGTATATTTTCTAAATCTTTTTGTTGGAGTTTTGGAGATTGCCAACTGCTTTTTGCTACTCTGTCATGTTGACTCTGCCTGGGAAACTAATTATATTGACATATAATAGCATCACTCTCTATCTCTCTGTCTCTGTCTGTCTGTCTATCTGTTTCTCTCTTTGTATGTTCAGGGACCTCAGGTTAAGATCTCTTGTAGTCTCAAAGTAGTCTTAAGGAGAAGTTCCAAATATATTCTTAGTCATGGCAGTATCATTGGAATAAACTGCTCAAATGGTGATTTGGAAGAATAGTTCATATTTGTATAAGGTCTGGTAAGTTAGCTCTTTAAATAAAATCAATCTTATTCACTTCTTAGTCATGTTGTATAAATTATGAAATTTTTATTCCAGCTCAGTAATTATCAAGTTATAATAAAATAGCTGATGCAGTGGTATCCCTAGGAAAATCTTCAAAAATGGCAACAAGATGCTCATAACAACAAATTACCGACTTCAAAACTTCAAAAGATACATGACACATTCTGTGTTGGTGCTTGCTCCATGAATACAAATCTTGTTCCCTCAAATCCTTCTTTCAAGACTTGCTATGGCTGAAATAGCTGAGCAGCAACATTTTGATGATGACCTTCTTTGAATTAGTTTAGTGGCAGGCACCCATTCCATCATTGGGCCCATTCTTCAAGCTCACCTTGCTTAGTAGCATTTGCTGAGCTTTGTCTTCCACTGGCATGAATTACAAGTCTCAGGTTGTCTGCATGTTTGGATGAAGAATCAGAGGAAGACTTCAGTGGAAGACTCAACAAGTAATGCAACTTTTTTCAGCTTACACTGAACAAGAATTGTGACCATTAGATTTCAGACATCTGTCACATAGAAGCCATTCTGTGTTAAGCGTCGAGGCAAATTACTCTTATTAGTTGTAGGGAAAATATAACTCAACTATGAAACATCTACTATATGCCATACACTATGCTAAGATCTGGGGATACAGACACAAAGTATGGGGAAAAACTAGTCTGGAGGAATTTACAGTCTTAAGGAGATAGTGGGTTAATTGTTAGTTTCATCAGTACAAGTATTTTGTCTCAAAACCAGGGCAGATCTTTGTGAAATGGCAAGATATGTTATTCTCTCAAGTAATTTCAAGAAAAAATGTCAAGAAAAACACTATAGTTTTCTTGTTCTATTTGTGAATTTAACAGAAGCAAATGATTCTTTTGATCCAGATGAGATGTTGGTAATCCTATTAAAAATGATGGCCTTTAGAAGTTTTCGCTCTTTTTCTAATGGCATGATGGTAAGAATTATAGATGTAGGAGACACGATGACAGTCGATGATTCAAATGACTCCATGACTAATAGCAACCAATGAGAGCCTTTACATTATTTGTGCCTGTTCTTCAGCAATGCTATCCATCTCTTTCTAGAGTTGTGATTTTGTGTTGGTGATTCAAGATTGTGAACCACACTGAGTTTGTAACAGCAAAAGGAAAGAATTTGGTTCATGATGCTTTGAAAGGAAAAGCAAGGTGCTGACAATAACTGTTCAGGATCATCTGATGATTTTTGTTCCCATGGCTCATAATTAGGACAGAGAACAAAAGTTTCTGAGATCACAATATAGAGTCTGTTCTTCACTCTGCTTGACAATCAGTGCCCACGAGCTGTAGCATATAACAGTGAAAAAGTCTTTGAGGGTTCCTGGGGTCATAGTTAGAACTAGAAAGGACCAGCTGAGGGAGAGATTAGGGAAAGAGTGGTTGGGAATAGAAAAGTTAGAAGCACAATGTTCTCTATCTTCATTGAGGTCATAATAAGATAAAAGGGTTTAAATTGGACTAGGAAGGATTCTGGTCAGCTTGGCTCCTCTAAATCTAACTTTCCATTCTAACACACTTTCCCATTACTCTTTATGGGTTTTTGGGCTTCTAAAAAGTATAGCAAGTATGAAAGTAAGAAATAAACATTTTCCATTTATAAAGTTCTTGTACTCTGAATAACTCTGGCACTTCCTTATATTGGTTAGGAGGGGTGGTGGTAGGGAAGGAAGGATTAAATCATAGGTGAGATTAGAATGTAGGACATTAGAAAGCACTCTGGAAAGGCTTGGGTTCAAATCCTAACTCATCTAACCATGTGATTTTGGGTAAGTTACATCTTTCTGGACTTTAGTTCCTCTATCTGCAAAATGAGAGGGCTAGACTCAGAAATAATGCCAGGCTTTGAGGCAAGAGGTAATAGATTCAAATCCCACCTTTGACACTTTTGTGTGATCATTCACACAATCTTTCTGAATCATTTCCATCCAATTCAATAAATCCAATTAAAAATTATTAAGTGGCTACTATATGCTAAGTATTGGGGATACAATTAATAAAAAGAAAAAAGTCCCTATCCTCAAGGAGCTTACAATCTAATGGGAGGAGACAATATACCAAAGGAAGCAGGAAAGCAGGGTAGTTACAGAACACCAGGAGTTACCTAGCCCAAGGGCACTTTGTTCCATGGAGTTGAAATCAGGTAGAGTAGCAGATACAAAGTGAAGTGAAATGAATCTAGTTTCTACCTTCTCTAAATGAAGACTTTGAAAGGAGTTTGGTATTCTTTCCTCCAGTCCTCCAATTAGAGGGGAGAAGAGGCTGAGGGAGGTACAGTTAATCAAGACTTGAGTTGGCAGCATGATGAGATGATTAGAAGGGATAATTCCTTCAGTAACTTGCCTATTTCACAAGGTGGTTGTGAAGCTTGGATGTACCACAATATGATCATGGATTCACTGTGGGTAGAAAAGCTAACAGCGATAGATACATGTCAGCTTATGGTCTTAGTAGGGTGGTCTTTACATCTGCACATCAAGGAGTATCTGGTATAGAATGATGTTCAATGGAGTCTGAAACCAAGCAGAGATATTGATGGAAAATGAATTCATTGGAAAGTTCAGATTCCAACACTTTTATATAGGGAAGATTTGGAGGAGTTTAATGATTCAGTCCTCTAATCAGAGGGGAGAGGATGCTGAGTAAATTAAATACTGAGTAGAAGCAGTTGGGTATCTCAGTGGATGGAAAGCCAGGCCTGGAGAAAAGAGGTCCTTGGTTCAAAAAAGTGGCCTCGGACACTTCCTAGCTGTGTGATCCTGGGCAACTTACTCAATCCACATTGTCCGGCCCTTCTTCTGCCTTAAAACCAGTACATGACATTAATTCTAAGACAGAAGGTAAGGGTTAAAAAAAAGTATTGAGTCCATCAGCCTGAGGATGATTTCAAGTGATTAGTTCAATATAGATGGGACATGATGTTTTTTTGGTCTAAACCAAGCAAAGCTGTTTATAGAGAATGGAGCATTCTCTACAAAGTTTGGCTAACTCTGAGCCCTTATTAGTTTTGAAGTTTGCTTTTTAACCTGATTTCTTTTCTGGGATAGTATGTATGATTATGGGAGATTCCAAAGGAGTGTGTTCTATAATGGCAAGAACACTTCACTGAGTTAGGAGGTACAACTTTTGCTCTTGACTCTGCTTCTTGATAGCAGAATGATCTTGGTAAGTCATTTTCCCTCTCTGTGTCCAGAGCCCTCAATCTATTCAGGGATTCTTGATTTTTTTTCTGTTCTAACATTCTATGATTTCATGAATACTTCTGACTTTTTTCAAATCCCATCTAAAGTCCCACTTTTTGCAAGAAGTCTTTTTTGATCCTTCTGTAACACCAGTACCTTTTCTTATATCAGATCCATTTTCCCATAGTTGTTTCTGTGTTTTCTTCCCCATCACTGTGAACTCCTTGAGAACAGGGAATGATTTGCCTTTTTGTCTCTCAAGCCCTTTACACAATGCCTGCCACATGGCAAGCATTATGAAATACTTGACTGACTCTAAATAATGGTAATCAATATACATAGAAGACAATTAAAATCACCTTGATTAAAATTTTAATATTCTCCTTATTTTGGTTAAAGCTAAATTAGCTAATGTGCAGATGTGCAGTTGTTGCCTACAATAAAATAACTGGTGAGAATAATTTATGAGCAGCCGGCTATACTTCTGCAGAAGGGATGACTTGTAACAGTTTCATGCTCAGCTTTGCAAACCAAGTAGCAAGAACAATGGACATATATCCCTGTTCACAGCATCTATGGGTACAATGAGACAATTTACGTAGTTTTCTTATGAAGGGTATAGATTATGAAGATTGATAGAAATAAGCAAGGGAAGTAGAATTGTTCTCCATGTTGTAAACCACCTACAAGTCTGCTTCTATAATTATGCAAATAACTCTTTGGACTCTTTGGACTCCAGCTGCAATGGATTTCTGTCCCAGAGATCCAAATTCATTAAATAGACTAGTTTTACAAACCACAAAACTAGCCTGCAGCTAATCTTTAAAACCTGGCTTCCATTTTACCCCCTCCCTCCACTACCTACTATAAGCTTTCTCTTCATATGAAGAGATGATTATGACACATTATCAGCTGATAGGTTAATTGATGAAATGAGTTGCTGATGACCTGTCCTCATTACTGCTTATGGAGTCCTTCCTCCCACCAGGTACTTATCCAGTCTGACCTTCAGTTCATTATGCCCTTGAGTTGACTTTTGTTTCAACAGGAAGTATATAAGTGGCTTCCTGACTGTAGCAGTTTGCCCCTGTGATGATGTCTCCTTGCTAATGGAGCTTAATTTCTGCTGCACACTTTCCCAGGATCCTTTTTCTTTTTTCCAAAAAAAAAATAGACCCTTACCTTCTGTCTAAATCAAAACTAATATGGGTTCCAAGGCAGAAGATGGAGTAGGGCAATTAGAGTTAAGTGACTTGCCCAGAGTCATATTCATGAAATATTTGAGGTCATATTTGAACTTTGGACTTTCTGTCTCTAATCCTAGCTCTCTAGCTACTAAGCTACCTAGCTGTCCCCCTTCCATAGATTCATGGCTCTTGGTTTTATGTATAATCCTAATTATTTTTGTTCTGTTAGGACTCATTTTTTTCTAGGCTCTTGACCATATTTTTTGTGCTTTTCTTTAATTCCTGAGGGATTCTTTGCTCCCAGATTTCTGCTTGGCTTCTTTTTGCTGCCTGGGAACTTTTGAATCTTCCAGCAAGCATTTATTAAACATCTTTTACAAGTCAAGTACTTTCCTAGCCTCTGTTGTTACATATTGGAAAATAAGACAAAAAATGATCTTAAGAAGCCCATATTTTCCTGGATACATAAAACATGTTCAAATAGGCAAATAGAGAATGTATACAAAATAAATTCAAAGTGATGAGCTCAAACTAGAAGGGAGCTAGGGTTCTAAGAAGTGGAGATAAAGGCAAGAAAATATTCTAGCTTGGAAAGATAGACCAGTCAAAGAAATGGAGGCAGGAAAGAAATACCATATCTGAGAAAAAAATACAACGTCCAGTTTCTCTAGAGACAAGAGAGTGTATAGGAGAATAACATCTACAATTATAACAGTAGTCACAATTACAACAGCAATCAGATCAAAAAGAATAGTGGGAGTCATATTGTGAAAGACTTCAAATATCAAACAGTGGAGTTTATAGATAGTATGCAGTGCCCCTAGAATAACCACCTCGCGTTTAAAGTACTCAGAGAGTCTATTTCCAACTCAAAATGAGAGCTCCCAAACATTTGCTGATGCATTTGCTTTTCCTCTAGTTACAGGGCGTGATTAGTTGAAGGAAAGACATTTAATGTAATAGTTAATTAAAATTGCAGCAGAGTATTTCCCCTAAAGCACATTGTTTTTACAAATATAGACAACAGTGAAGAGGATGAACGTAGGAATCATATATGAAAGTCTCACGATGGAGGGAATACCCATGTAATGGCAATCCCTACCTCAGGTACCGATGTCTTCTGGTAGCTCCTCTCTACAGACTGGTCCTGGTGTCTCTTCAGGGCACATTGCTTTGGTGCACTTACCATGGGTCCCCTGCTGGAGTGTCGCCCCGCTGTTTCTTGATGAACGTGCCATGTACATTTTTCAGCTGGCACTGGTCTTGGCATCTTTACTGGGCATGTTGCTCAGCCAGGCTCATTTCTTTAGTGCCAACCAAGCTCTTGCAGCTTCAGTTTGCTGAGATGTGGTGGCTAAAACTTCTCCCTATTAAGGGCAAGCTGACAGCTTGACAGTCATAACTACCACACTCACTGGGCTAACAAAAGGTAGGTAGAATGATTGCTGAGTAAGATTTAGTCTTTCTTGATTGACCCCCTTTGTCTGAGTCAGAGATTGTAGTCCTCTTTCTCTAACTAACTTAGGTTTCATTAGTTATCCTCAAATCCTCTCTGGCTTAGTTCAAATGAACTTGAGTCAGAACAAAAGGAAAATAAGGAAGCAAGGTCAGTTTTCTCCTCTGCCCTTTCTTACTTACAGTCACATCTTTATTATGTATATGTCAGCAGCAAAGCCTGATTATTTGGTGCTATTTTGTACTTAGTATAAAACAGTCTCTGGACAGATATTTTTTCTTGGGGCTATGGGGAACCACTGAAACTTCTCACTCTGGACAGTAATGTGGTCAAATCTGTGCCTTCTGCATATCATTTTGACTGCTGAATAGAAGATGGATTTGAGAGGGAAGGGACTTGTTGAAGGGGAGACCAGTTAGGAAGCTGTTGCAGTAGTTGAGATGAAAGGCAATGAGGACTTGAACGAGGTGGTAACTGTGGGTGAGGAAAGAAGAGAACAATTTAAGTGATTTTAAAGAGAATGAATTGGTAAGATGATAGAAGGGTGAGTGAGAAGGAACTATGGAGATCCTGGGATACTTTGCTGCCTACCTGGTTTGCTACCTTGCTTTGAATTTTGACTCCAAATTTCACTCATTAAACATGATGAAGAAAATTGTGGCCTGGGTTCAAATCCTAGCTTTGACACATTGCTTGTGTGACCTGTGGTAAGTCACTGAGATTTTCTGAGCTTTAGATTACACTCCTATAAAATGGGAACTGATGGATCTCAAATTTACTTCCGAAACTAAATCAGTGGTTCTGTATCGGCTGCTTCATTTGGTTTCAATTTATCCCTTCTTTTGATCTCCATGATAAGACCATACCCCAATTTTTGATTGTTTCCTAGGTTTTGGGCTCTGGGATCTGTTGTCTGCTATACTTTGTTTCCCACTAGGTCTGGACCATTCCCATAGAAGACTATATTGTCTTCTTAAGCCTTTCCTTGGCTTTCCTGTTTCTTGTTTTAATTTCAACTGCAAACATCAATTAGTTGTTTACTATATACACTACATTTTGCTGGATGTGGGGGAATATAGAATATTAAATTATATATTATCTGACTACAACTTGTCCCTGCTGCCCATCACCTACCACAGTCCTAGAACAGACTACTCAAACTATTCTGAGAAATATTTGAATCACCAAACACTCAACTTCTATGTTGATTAGATGTAATGAACATAGATAGATCTGGTGTGAGAAGGCACCTCAAGGATCATATAGTCTAGCAGTTTTCAAAGTGAGATCTAAATACTCTTTTGTATCTTTTTGGGAATCAGCGAGGTAAAAAATATTTTGCTAATATTTAGGTATTTGCCTTGTTCCCTCTCATTCTCTTGAAAGTGCACAATAGAGTCTTTCAGAGTTTACATAACCTGTGAGTTAAATGTTTAGCTGCAAACATGAACACTGAGTTAATATCTTATCTGCAAAATTGTGTTTTTGTTTTACAAATGGATAAATCTCCAAATGTAATTGGACTCACTGTTTTGCTTATATTCATCTGGTTATTGGCACCAATTAATCATCATTTTATGTGATCTCCTTTTATGTGACCACTTGACAACAAACATAAATGGTGCTGAAATAACCAGTGTTGAATAATTTTGAAACTCATGGTTTATTCTGAAACAATTATGTTCACATTTGCACTGATATATAAAAACAATTGTGAGAAGACTGCTAGTACCTAAGCTGAATAGAGAGAGGGGCATCAAGCTATATTAGTATACGTGGATTTTTCACTGCCACACACACATTGGCACAGGCACAGTAAGAAATATGACAGTTTCACTTAAGAATGTTCTTAATGAGGCAGCAAAAATATTAATAATTAAATCTTAACCCTTCAGTACATGTCTTCTTAATATTCCGTGTGATGAAAGAATAAGTACTCAAAAAATCCTTCTCCTGCATAATGAGATGTGATGGCTGTCTCAAGAAAAGGCTTTTGGATGATTGAAATTTAAAACATGAAATACCACTTTTACTTGAAAGAACAACAAACAAAGTGTGGTTGTTCAGACTTAGGTATTTCGCAGACACATTTTCAGAAATGAATGACATGCACTTGCCACTTCAAAGGAAAACAACAGTATTTGTTAGCAATGATAAAATTCAAAGTTTTAAACAAAAAGTTAGAATTTGGGGAATATTTTAACTTCTACCATGAACCTGAGAGTTTCCCATTATTTAAAAACATTTCTGATGAGATTAGTGGTGATATTAATGTATGTGATTAAAATATTACTTAATGAAATATATCATTTGGAAGATCATCATAACTCATTGGATGTTTATTTTTCCAATTGATTCATGGATTATGATAAAAACAATAATAACTATATATGGGTAAAGATCCATTCAAAGGGCAAGATAGATTGATAGAATATGAAAAAAATCATTGATACAGATTTATATTCTATTTTGCAACTATTCTTTAAAAAACAACTGCTTATCCAATTTTGGTATAATATCAAAGAAGAATATCCACAATGATCTGAAAAGGCTATTAAAATACTCCTTTATTTCAAGTACATATCTGTATAAGGACAGATTTTTTTCATATACTTCAACCAAAACAAAATATCACAACAGATTGAATCCAGAAGGAGTTATGAAAATCCAGCTGTCTTTTACTAAGCCAGAAATTAAAGAGATTTGCAAAAATGTATAACAATGTTACTCTTCTCACAATTTTTTTTGTCTTGGAAAATGAATATAATTATTTTTTCATAAAAATGTTGCTTTATTTTTTAATTTTTTATTTAGAATATTTTTCCATGGTTACATGATTCATGTTTACCATTCCCCCAACATTTCTCCTTCCCCCTCCCAAAGCCAACAAGCAGTTTCACTGGGTTATATGTGTATCATTGTTTAAAACTCATTTCCATGTTATTCATATTTGCAGTAGAGTGATTCTTTAACATCAAAACCCTACTCACATCCCTATCCCACTATGAGGTCGATCATATATTTTTCTAATGCATTTCTGGTTCCACAGTTCTTTCTCTGGGTGTGGATAGTGTTCTTTCTCATAAGTTCCTCTGGATTGTCCTCTGGATTGCATTGCTACTGGTAAAAAAGTTCACTACATTTGATGGTGTCATGATATATCCATCTCTTTGTACAATGTTCTCCTGATTGTGCTCCTTTCACTCTGCATCAATTCCTGGAAGTCTTTTCAGTTCACATGGAATTCCTCCATTTCTTTATTCCTTTCAGCACAATAATATTCCATCACCAAAATATACCACAATTTATTCAGCCATTCCCCAATCAATGGGCACCCCTCATTTTCCAATTTTTTACCACCACAAAGAGCATAGCTTTAATTGTGTACAAGTCTTTTTCCCTATTATCTCTTTGGGGTACAAACCCAGAAGTGGTATGACTAGATCAAAGGGTAAGCATTCATTTAAAGTCCCTTGTGCATAATTCCAAGTTGCCCTCCAGAATGTTTGGACCAATTCACAACTCCACCAGCAGTGTATTAGTATCCCAGTTTCGCCACATTCCTTCCAACATTTATCACTTTTCTTTGCTGTCATATTGACCAATCTTCTAGGTATGAGGTGGTACCTCAGAATTGTTTTAATTTGCATTTCTCTAATCAGGAGAGATTTAGAACATTTATTGGTAGTTTTGATTTCTTTATTTGAAAACTATTCACATTCCTTGCCCATCTATCAACTGGGGAATGGCTTGATTTTTTATAGATTTGACTTAGTTCCTTATATATCTGGGAAATTAAACCTTTGTCAGAGAGTTTTGTCGTAAAAATGTTCTCCAAGAAATATTACTATGTTAACATGTGATGAGTTCATTATTGTTATTTTAAATGAATTAATAGTTTAAAAATGTATCAGTTTTAACTTCTCGTATAGTAGGTATCTCTATGATACAATCCACTATAAACAAAAGATTTTTGGAGTCCTCAATTTTTAGAAGTATAAAGGGGTTTTGAGAGCATAAAGTTTGAGAAGAGTCAAGACCTAGTTCAGTGTTACAGAAGCACTAAGAAGCAAAGTTAGAATTCAAATTCAAGTCCTGTAACTTAAGTTTAGGGAGCTTTCCACTTACATGCACTGTATATGTTCACATCTAAGAGTTCTTAGTAGTGAATAGTTGAGATGCACTGGTATGTCAAGAACTGCTAGAACCTAATATATTAAACTGAACCATCCAAACATCAGTGTATATATTAGTTTATTAAACTCTAAAAACCTTATTAACCATATAAGGGTACAGAGAAAGATCTTTTGCAACAAATTCAAGGAAAGGGGAATACTTGTATGAATTTGAGACATCCATCCCTCTTTGCTTCATGCTTACTTTTAACCTTAAAGTCAAAGCAGAGGTAAAGTAAATCCCTCAAATGAGGTTTTTAACATTATTTTTTTGCCAGGATATGTATTAGGGCATCCCAATTTTTATATTGTACTAATTGTACCAATGGATTATCCAAGTGTTTAGTGGTGATTCTTCCTTCTTTCTTCTCCTCTCCTCTCCTCTCCTCTCCTCTCCTCTCCTCTCCTCTCCTCTCCTCTCCTCTCCTCTCCTCTCCTCTCCTCTCCTCTCCTCTCCTCTCCTCTCCTCTCCTCTCCTCTCCTCTCCTCTCCTCTCCTCTCCTCTCCTCTCCTCTCCTCTCCTCTCCTCTCCTCTCCTCTCCTCTCCTCTCCTCTTCTCTTCTCTTCTCTTCTCTTCTCTTCTCTTCTCTTCTCTTCTCTTCTCTTCTCTTCTCTCTCTCTCTCTCTCTCTCTCTCTCTCTCTCTCTCTCTCTCTCCCTCTCTCTTTCTCTCTCCCAGTGGAGGGAAGAAGTGATCACATTGGTTTTCTGGGCAAATGGGTGGGGCATTTGAAAATTGTCCCCAGGCATGGTGAAGAGAGGGAAGGGAGACAGTCCTCTCTGGCACACTGGGGGACTCGTGCCATGATTTTGCCAATATGGGCTTAGATCCTTAGTTAAAACTCTCTAAGCAGCAGGGATAGGTGGTCCAACTTCCTAGCCACGAAGGGCTAGATTTAAATAATTCTATAAGGTTTTCTCTGAATTTCCACAATTGACAGAAGTTTTCTCCCAAGATAGAAATTAAACTAGACCCATAATTGAACAAAAAGGGAAATGAGATAAAGAATTGAGTCATAAAATGGAGTCGGTGTGGCTCACCCAATTCTCACTACTACTTGATATTCTGATCCCCACAATTGCCTCTTCTAACATCTTTTCCAGCTCTAAATATATAGTTCTAAGTATTAAGCTCCCATTAAGTACAAAGGATTGTGCAAGGCACTGAGTGATTGAGAAAGCTCCTATAAAGGGATGAGATTGACTTTCCACTAGAGTAATCACTTTGTTTTCAGAGAAATAATTATTCAGCAATTGATTTATTGGGGGAGGGGGTTTAAAGCCTGCTTATTGATAGACATACATCTGAAGGGTGTGTGTGTGTGTGTGTGTGTGTGTGTGTGTGTGTGTGTGTGTGTGTGTGTGTGTGAAATTTGAAGCAAAAGGATTAAGGTGGAAGGCAATGAATCCATTTGTGTTTTTAGTTATTGCTATTCTTCCTATAACCCTGCCTTTTTCATTCTCATTGGATATTCAAAGTATTTTGGAAGGATAGAAAAGATGCTGTACCTTTGATTCAGAGAATCTTTTGTTTAGTGTCAAGAAGTTTCTAAAAAAATTTTTGGGGGGGTTTCCAGATTAGCAATAAAGAGTTAAACAGGAACTACCAGGTTTTTATAACAATGCATAAGTTAAAATCTTGGGAAGAGAACATAGACCAGAAATGGTGAGTCTTTTAGAGACCGAGTGCCCAAACTGCAACCCTCACACCATTTGTGAGCCCCTCCGCCTTACCCTAGCTAGACAGTGGAGGGAGAAAGCGTTTTCATTGGGCTGCTGGGCAGAAGGGCAGGTGAGGAGAGAAAATGTCCTCAGGACCACATGAAGAGGGGATGGGAAGCAGCCCCCTCCAGCAGACATGCCATAGGTTCACCAACATGGGCATAGACCTCTCTAGCAAGAGGAAATAGGTTCAAAGACAGGATAAAGCCTGAGGTCTCTAATGAATTGCTTAAATTCTATGTATTACACAAGATTTTGGCCCCCTGGAGGCTAAGACTGGATGCTGATACATTTTTTTTCTAACATGTGGACAGAGGGTGGGAGAGAGATAGACAGAGACAGACAGAGAGACAGACAGAGAGACAGACAGAGAAAGGGTGGGAGAAAGAGAGAGAGGGAGAGGGAGGGAGAGTGGGAGAGAGAAAAGGAGGGAGAGAGAGGTGTGAGAGGAGAGAGAGAGGGAGGAGGGAGTTAGAGGGAGAGAGAGAGAGAGTTAGGGAGAGAGAGAGAGGGAGTTAGGGAGAGAAAGAGAGAGAGAGAGAGAGAGAGAGAGAGAGAGAGAGAGAGAGAGAGAGAGAACAAAGTCAGAGAGTTATTGAAAAATTTTGCCTAATTTGGCCACTAGACATTTGAAGGTCAAGTCTATTATGTACCAAGCAGTATGCTTTACTTAATTTATCTCTATGCAAGAGCAAGATATATGGTATATCTAAACCTTTTGGTGGACAATCATATGGTTCTCTATTAAGACTGTGTGGCTGTGATAATTTGATAGAAGTCTCTACTTCTACTTTCTAAGCCCAGGTACATCTTCACCTACATGAAGAAGCCCAAGGAGAGGCCAATGCTAAGCATTACTGCAATACATGGTGTCAATTTACTAACTGTTGGTGCTTTCTCAGTTCAACAGTGTGCTCTTATAGACTTGAACTTTTCAAATTTAATGGGTTTGGATGAAGGTGATTATCACTGCCCTTGGTATGTGGCAAGGTTAAAGTATTTTGGAATATAAACTTAGTGACAATTCTCATTACACGAAACAGTTCCAAGTAAGTCAGCCAAGGAGATCGTGATTAGTTTATAACATCTACTAACTTTTTTTGCTGTTTGTTGAAACATCTAATGAAAGCATATTTGACCTAAAGAGATAAGTGCTTTTTTTAAGTATGTTTTTTTAAAGAACCTGAGGCTCAATTCTCATTCAGCATTGAGGTCTAAGCTTCAAGGTCTAACTTCATATGCCTTTCTATATAGCATATTGGGATGAGGTATGCTAGAGAAAGGATTAAATGCAAGTTTCCACTACAATGACATTCATAAGCAGGAATCCAAGGAGTTCAAGAACAGAATGCCAGTCCTGGAATCAGAAAGACCTGAGTTAAAATCTGACTTCAGACACTTAATAGCTGTACAACTTTGAGCGAGTCATTTAACCTTCTTTGCCTCAGTTTTCTCAACTATAAAATGAGAATAATTATATCACCTACCTTGCAGGATGGTTGTGAGGATCAAATGAGATAATATTTGTAAAATGCTTAGCACAGCATCTGGAAGATAGTAGAAACAATATAAATGCCAACTGTTACTAGCTATTGTTATAAGTGTTCATCTATTCTATGCTTGAATTCTCTAAGAATGGGGAACTCATTGCTTATATGAGTTATACCCTTCCTTTTAGACTACTCTCATCATTAGACTATTTTTTTCTTATGCTGAGTCAAAAATCTGCTTCTTTCTGATACCCAACTTTTAGTCCCTTTGGGATCAGACAAAATGTTTCTAATCTCACTTGAATATTTAGTTATTTTTAATTATTTTAATTATCAACCCAAGTTTTCTATTCTTAAGATGAAATAACTTTTCATCATCCATTATCATTACCACAGCCTCCTTTGGTCACATTGGTTTGGCAATATTTCTCATAAATGGAGACACTAAGCACTGAACATGAACTTATAGACAGGGAGTCACAGAATCCATAGGACTGTGTTGTTGTTGAGTCATTTTCAGTCATGTCCAATTCTTCCTGACCCCTTTTGGGTTTTTTGGGGCAGTGATACTGAAATGGTTTGCCATTTCCTTTCCCAGCTCTTTTTACACACGAGGAAACTGAGATAAATAGGGTTTAATGACTTGTCTAGGTTCACACAGCTAATTAGTATCTCAAGCCAGATTTGAACTCAGGAAGATGAGTTTGCCTGATTCCAGACCTGATGCTCTATGCATTGTGCCACCTAGCTCCCTGTAATAGGACTATAAACTTCCCTTATTCATTGTACTTTGGTTGTGTCAAAGCAATTCAAGATAAAGTTAACTTCTATTGTTTTCCTTATATATTATGTGCCATATATAGTCTACTCTCACAACATCTCTCATGTGCCCTTCTCTACATTGAAATGCTGCCACCTTAGTTGAGATTCTAATCACTTTTTACTTGGATTGTTATAGTTGCTTCTTAATTGGTTTTTCTGCTTTCAGCTTCTCCCTTCTCCAATCCATCCTCCAAATTTCTATCAAAATACCTCTGTCCTTTTCTCAAGGAAGTATTACGATTATGTTACTGCCTTGATTAAACAAAGTCAGTGTCCCTTATTGTTTTTTGATAAATACAAAATCCTTAGTATAGAATTTAAAGCTCTTTATAGTCTGTCTTTTTAAAAATAATTTTTATTGATATTTTATTGATATATTGATTTTTAAATTTAAGTTCATTTATTTGTTATATTAAAATATAACAAATAAAATTTGTTATATTAAAAATAACTCCATCCTTCCCTACCCCTCTTCCCATTTACAGGAGGCATCATTTTTATTTTATTTTATTTTTAATTAAACCCTTACCTTCCATCTTGGAATCAATACTCTGTATTGGTTCCAAGGCAAAAGAATGGTAAGGACTAGGCAATGGGGGTCAAGTGACTTGTCCAGGGTCACACAGCTAGGAAGTGTCTGAGGCCAGATTTGAACCTAGGACCTCCCATCTCTAGGCCTGGTTCTTAATTCACTGAGCCACCCAGCTGCCCCTGGGAGGTACCATTAAAAAAAAAAGGTACATGTATATATAAAATTATGTTTTATTTATTTCTATTTATCAGTTCTTTCTCTGTCTCTAGACCTGGCTCTCAATCCAATGAGCCACCCAGCAGCCCCCTAGTGGTAGATACACATATAATTTTTCAAGCAATATTTCTGTTGCTATATATAATGCTCTCTTGGTTTTGCTTATTTCACTCTTCATAATTTAATGTAGGTTTTTTATGTTTTTCCAAAATTAACCTGTTTGTCATTTCTTATGCCTCAGTAGTATTTCTTCACAATCATATGCCACAACTTGTTTAGCCATTCTCCAAATGATGGGTATATTTATTTATTTTTAGTATATTTTCTTTTTTAATTTTTGTGTTCCATTTTCTCTCCCTCCTTTTCCTACTCACTCAGAAGGCAAACATTATAATTAATTACATATGTGAAAACATGTAAAACATGTTCATGTCCTAATAGTGCTTTTATAAGGCTAACATTTATTTATTTATAATTTAATTTAATATTATTTATTTTTATTATTTTATTTATTTTATCAATTAAGAACATTTTTCCATGGTTACATGATTCACTTTCTTTCTTTCCCCTCCTCCCACTCCCCTCTCATAGCCTATGTGCAATTCCACTGGGTTTCATATGTGTCATTGATGCTGTCCTATTTCCATAATATTAATATTTGCACTAAGATAATCTTTAGTGTCTATATCCCCAATCATATCCCATATCTACCCATGTGATCAAGAGGTTGTTTTTCTTCAGTGTTTTCACTCCCACAGTTCTTTCTCTGGATGTGGCTAGTTTTCTTTCTCATAAGTCCCTTAGAATTGTCCTGGATCTACTAGCATTGCTGCTGGTACAGAAGTCCATTACATTCGATTTTACCACAGTGTATCCGTCTCTGTGTACAATGTTCTTCTGGCTCTGCTCCTTTCACTCTGCATCAGTTCCTGGAGGTCTTTCCAGTTCACATGGAATTCCTCCAGTTCATTATTCCTTTTAGCACAGTAGTACTCCATCACCATTAGATACCATAATTTGTTCAGCCATTCCCCAATCAAAGGGTAGCCCCTCATTTTCCAATTCTTTTTGCCACCACAAAAAGTGCAGCTATAAATATTTTTGTACAAGTCTTTTTCCCTATGATATCTTTGGGGTATAAACCAACTAGTGGTATGGCTGGATCAAAAGGCAGATAGTCTTTTAAAGCCCTTTGGGCATAGTTCCAAATTGCCATCCAGAATGGTTGGATCAATTCACAACTCCACTTGCAATGCATTAACATCCCTATTTTGCCACATCCCCTCCAACATTCTGGTCATTTCTTTATAGTACAATAGATTTCTATCACAGTCATATGCCACAACTTGTTCAAATCATTTCCAATTCTTTGTAAGACAAAAAGAACAGGTATAAGTAATGTTGTACATTTAAGTCCTTTTCCTTTGTTCTCTTTGATATATAAACCTAGTAGTAGTATTTCTGGATCAAAGGGTATATTTTGGAACTATATTTGGGTATATATTGGAACTATATCCCTTTGGTCATAGTTCCAAACCATTCTCCAATTCTATCTTGAGACTTGATTTCTAGTTGTTTCCCACTACTCTTCTTTATGTATTCTAATTTTCAGTCAAATTGGCATACTTGCTGTTTCCTGAATTCACCATTCCATCTCCTGCTTTAGTTTCTCTATAGAATGCTCCCTCTCTCTCTTAAAACACTTAGCTTCTTTCACATTTCAGCTCATGTGGTACCTCCTTCTTTCTTGATAATTCTATATCTTAATGCTTTCTGTGCCTGCAAACTAAATTTTCTCTTATTTATTTATTTGTATTCCTAGAAGAATCTAAGATCCCTAAGGAGAGGACCCAATATTTTTATCATTATATCATCTATGTCTTGTACTCAGCAAATACTTAACACATTTTGCTTAAAATGAACAGGATTTGTAGTACCCTAAAAGCCAGCCTGCAGGTGTTTTAAAAATAGTTTATCTATTACTCCCAATTCATAAACTTGTGTAATTGATTTATTGAGCCAAAGTTTTGGCCTTTGTATTTTTTCTCTTTAAATTTATCTTGGGTCAAATGCTCCTCTTCAAGTGTTACCCTTTGCCTCATCATTGTATGAAGGGGACCCTGAGTTTTTGGAAGCCTGTGTCAGAGGAATACAAACTCTCTACTATACTTTGTAAAATTCTGGGAATTGCTTGTGGGTGACATACTACTATAATCCTTCCTACTCTGGAGGCTGAAATTAGCAAATTGCTTGAGATTAGGAAATCTCAGCTGAAGTAGTGATAAAGTCAAATGAGTGTGGACATTACCTCTTACGCCAAGTGAGCCCTTGGGATGGGGGCAATCATGCCACCTATTTAGGAACTAAATGACTTCAAGGTCTATATATGGCAATTGCATTTCTAGCCTAAGATGGGGAGCCTCAGTCCTACAAATCAACAATCAATGAAATGATTTTTAAAACAAAGGAATTGGATGGGGATTGCTTGATTTCTGATGGTCAGAATTGCTACATACTAGATCCTCTTTGGGGAAGCCTGGCACTGGTGCACAGCTGGCACTCAGGGGAGCTGCTCTGTTCTCCCTCTTCCCAGCACCTGAGGCCATATTTTTACCTGCCCCACCCCTCTGTCCAGCTGCCCAGAGTAAGCACTTTTTCCCTGAACTCTGTCTGGTATTGGGGAGGGGTGCACAGACAACTTGAATTTGCCCTTTGGGCACTCGAACTGGGAAAAGATTTGATGACCTTGTACTAGACCTTAAGTGATGAGGTCTTTGATAATGGGAATCCATGAAAAAAAGAAAATCCAAAATGTCTTTCAGTCCTATGCAGTACCTCTTTACTTCTACAATCATAGAGTGGTAGATAAATGGGACAGAATATATGAAATCACAATTTTTAGACCAACTATACATATTAACTTAACTATTTGAACTCTAAATGTGATTTTCTTATCCAATGACCAACAAGTAGATTTGCTATCAAAGAAACTGAATCATATCAATTTTAGCATCTAATTATAAATGAAAGCAGAAGAAAAAGGCAAGTTGCAGCTAAATAGAAGGATGGTTCACAGGTGGTTCTTGGGGAGACAAAGGACTTGTTAGATTAATTTTTACCTCATGTCCAAAGGGAACAAGAAATATCATTTCATAAATGCATTTCATCATCTCCTATTCTAGTGTTCATGCAATATACTTACAAAAAAAGACAAATATAAAGAAAAATGCTGTTTATACTGAAAAATCTAATGTAGAGTATGTGAAGATTAAGTAATGCTATGAAAAATTTGAAAGACCTTTCAAATTATTTTATCATACAGTAGAATATTTCAATAATAAGATGAACATAGCAGAGTACATCTATCTATCTATCTATCTATCTATCTATCTATCTATCTATCTATCCAGAGTCATTTTTCCAAAATAAGAAACAAGGGATGGCAAAGACTTGTAAATTATATAGAGGTTTCTTGCCTAAACATTTGCAGATAATTTCTTTCTTTTTTTTTTTTAAACCTTAACTTCTGTGTATTGGCTCATAGTTAGAAGAGTGGTAAGGGTAGGCAATGGGGGTCAAGTGACTTGCCCAGGGTCACACAGCTGGGAAGTATCTGAGGCCAGATTTGAACCTAGGACCTCCCGTCTCTAGGCCTGACTCTCAATCCACTGAGCTACCCAGCTGCCCTGCTGCAGATAATTTCTTAGAGAAGAAGGTTGAGAGAATATGGAGATGGAAAGTACAAATTAAGATATGCAATTGAAATTGATTGTATTCTTTTTTTTTAAAAAAACTCTTACTTTCTATCTTGGAGCCAATACTGCCTTGGTATTGGCTCCAAGGCAGAAGAGTGGTATGGGTAGGCAATGGGGGTCAAGTGACTTGCCCAGGGTCACACAGCTGGGAAGTGTCTGAGGCCGAATTTGAACCTAGGACCTCCCATCTCTAGGCCTGGCTCTCAATCCACTGAGCTACCCAGCTGCCCCCGAAATTGGGGACAGGAAGCAACTGGTCACTTATTAGGAGTCATTTTTGAATCAACTCTCTGCAGACAATTGATTTCTTTGGGAAAATAAAAAGACCAATACTAATTTAGAAAGAATTAACATTAATTGATATGGTGTGCAACTGAAGAAACTCCAATATGATTTATTCAAATAAAATATTTACTTTCTAAATTGCAGATAAGAGAACAGATATTGGCAAAGACCATCAGTATTTCTTAAGGAAATTTAAGAAATCAGTCACTACAATGAGATCATTAAAAGCCTTCAGACCTCTCCGATAACAAATGTGATCTTAAGAGCTAACATAAAGATAAAGAAGTCAAGGATAAACCTGGTTAAAAATACATACTTGCTGACAAAATCTCACAGAAATAGATTAGAAGCTGCATTACCTAAAATAGTGACAAGCACTAAAGAGGAAAAAGCAAATTTAAAGAAATCTTAGCAACAGATTCATGTCATCTGATGAAATAGAAAGGACAATAAATGAATGAAAAGTGGAAAAAACCTTAAAATTTCTATGACAAATTCTCTATCAGTAACAGTAATACTCTGAGATATAGACTCTATTGTCACTTTCTGATATGTTTATCAGTACTAATGTATATCAGAATTCATAATATGGGAAAAGAATCGAAGAACAGATGGATTATATGGTATATAAAGAGGTGAGGCCATGAAGGAGATGACATAGTGAGGGCGCTGAAGTATGTATTCCTGAGATATCTGAAAGAGAAGATATTAGTTGGTTAAAAAATCACAGACATTATTTAAATCAAGAGCTTATCTAAAACTACCAACCCATGTGACTACATTCTAAGCTCTATAAAACCTTTATGAGAATAATATATATGTGGGTATCAAGGGCATCCTTGATGAAAGTGCGATAAAGAGATGGGCAGGCAGATTATATCTTTTGGCAATTCATGGTTTATAGTTATATAGTTGCCTGAAAAGTGCAGAGACTCTAAGAACACATTATGCTTATTCTTTCATGACTAAAAAGAATATTTAGTTGAGGGAAATATTACATTAAAGGCTCTGCTTCAATGTGAAGTCACATACTTGTTTTAAAATCATACAAAATTCCTCAAAATGCTTAACGATAGGATCAAATTTGCTAGTCAAGTATCTGATTGTTAATATCAAGCAAGTGTAAATTAGTGGGGAAAAATGGAGCATGTGCATGCCATGGAAAATGTCCAACACAGACATTAAATGGAATAAGAATTTTCTATATATTTTCAGGTTCTTTAGATTTTCTATTTTCTGATAAAATCATGTTGATTGCATCAGGTCCAAGAACAATGCAGAGCCTCCTAAGGGAGATCTACAATCACTCAAAAGAGTCTGTATAAAAATGCAAGAGAAATAGAGTAGAAATAGGTTGACTCTTATTCAGGGTTTGATATGCAGTTGCACAGACATTTGATAAACCTCGTCCACCAATCTTATTTTGGAGTAACATCGTATCTGAGTAATGAAAGAGATCCAGAAAGAGGGGAGTGGATTGAAATGACTTTGAGAAACTATGTAGTGCTTCTTTTTAAAAACCCTTGCTTTTTGTCTTAGATCAACACTATGTATTGATTCCAAGACTGAAGAGAGGTAAGGGCTAGGCAACTAAGGGTAACACAGCTAGGAAGTGGCCAAGACCAAATCTGAACCTAGGACCTCCTGTCTCCAGACCTGGCACTTTCTCCACTGAGCCCCTTGGCTTCCCTTATAGTGTTTTGTTTTGTTTTTTAATTTAAACATTTATTAATAATCATTTTTAACATGGTTACATGATTCATGCTCCTACTTTCTCCTTCACCCCCCCGCACTCCCCCCACCCATGGCCGATGCACATTTCCACTGGTTTTGTCATTTGTCCTTGATCAAGACCTATTTCCAAATTGTTGGTAGTTGCATTGGTGTGGTAGTTTCGAGTCCACACCCTCAGTCATGTCCACCCCGACCCATGCGTTCAAGCAGTTGCTTTTCTTATATGTTTCCTCTCCTGCAGTTCTTCCTCTGAATGTGGGTAGCATCTTTACCATAAATCCCTCAGAATTGTCCTGGGTCATTGCATTGCTGCTGGTACAGAGGTCCATTACATTCAATTTTACCACAGTATATCAGTCTCTGTGTACAATGTTCTTCTGGCTCTGCTCCTTTCGCTCTGCATCAGTTCCCGGAGGTCTCTCCAGTTCACCTGGAACTTCTCCAGTTTATTATTCCTTTTAGCACAATAGTATTCCATCACCCGCATA
>NC_058130.1:70953161-71043353 GCF_016433145.1 Gracilinanus agilis
TTTGCCACATCCCCTCCAGCATTCATTACTCTCCCCTTCCTTCATTTTAGCCAATCTGCTAGGTGTGAGGTGATACCTCAGAGTTGTTTTGATTGGGATTTCTCTAATTATTAGAGATTTGGAACACTTTCTCATGTGCTTATTGATACTTTTGATTTCTTTACCTGAAAATTGCCTATTCATGTCTCTTGCCCATTTATCAATTGGGGAATGGCTTGATTTTTTATACAATTGCTTTAACTCTTTGTATATTTGAGTAATTAGCCCCCTGTCAGAGTTTTTCGTTATAAAGATTTTTTCCCAATTTGTTGTTTCCCTTCTGATTTTGACTACATTGTTTTTGTTTGTACAAAAGCTTTTTAGTTTAATATAATCAAAACCTCAGAGTTCGCGCTCAGAGTTCGTGTGCGTTCTTTGGCTTTTTGGGGTCCCAAATCTTGCTGCTCTCAGGAACAGGCCCCGGAGCTGCCAATGACTCAATGGGTGCCCCAAACTTGCTCTATTTCTTTTTAGCTGGCTTCGGCATTATAGGTGGTGTGTGTGGAGGGGTTGGGGGTGGGGTGGTTGCTCAGCCCGCGATTTAGTGAGGGCTGTTTCACCCCTTTATAGCATGGAAATGACCCGATTCCACGTACCTTCCATGCTGCACCCTGTTGTGGGGTTCCTCCGTTCGTCTGGACTTGTTTTTATGTCCCCTTGAGGAGTCTTGTGTGTTTCGGTCAGGAGAGGTTAAGAGCTGCTTTTTACTCTGCCACCATCTTAACCCGGAACCCCCCCTTATAGTGTTTTTAATGAGCCCAATTTTCCTCCGAAACAATGTTGATCTTTTGTGTGTGTGTCTACCCTATGATTTTATTCATTTTACAATTATCTTTTTTATATGGTTTAATAACACCTTCATTTCTGAATTTGCCCACAGAGATTGTACATGTCCCTAATGAATAGTGGCCCATTAGAAAGTGGGAGGAAATCTTATACTCTTATTAAACTTGACTGTCTAAATAAAACTTTTCCACATTTTGAAGCTTTGTGAATCTAAGTGCTTGCAAGGGAACATGATGATAATGCCTGATAATGGAATTCCCTTTCCAACCTGGGTGGAGGCAATAAGTCAGATAATCGAGACTCCTCGAAAGTGTGCCTAGATATTCTGTATTAAAAGAGAGGTTCAGACACAAGATTTATATTTACTTTAACTTAAAAATATCTACACTTTCAGTGGCATAGTCATTCCATTGATATTCTCTTCCATGATGCCTATGGTACTCTCTTAGGATGATCATACCTTTTCATACATCTTGCATTTTAGAAAACCATTTCATGAATTGTGGCTATAAAACCTCATCAACTGGTAGCCAGCCCTTTGGAGATGGGGCTTCTTTGACCTTAGCTGGGTTGGACATCAAAGGAAAATTTGTTACTGAGTCCAGGCTGAAAGCCTTGCCTGGTTAATAGGGTATTTCAGAGCTTGCACTTCACTGGCACCACAATAAAAAAATCCAAGGTCTCTTCTCTACCACAAGCATTATTATAATACGAGAAGAATTTTTAGAAGAATTGGACAAATTCCAACATCAATTTTCCAAAGTCAACACTTCTGATAAGTATGTACCTGTTTCCAAATACACTATTTGTTCCAGGTCTTAAAAATAATCACAATTGTAGAGCAATGAAAATAAGTTTACATTGTGCTCATTGACCTTACAAAGAAAATTCAGTCTGACTTATAAACCTTGGCCCTGACAGCTACTGAGAAAGTTTGACTCTGCCTAGAATTTCATCAACATCCTAAAGCTATTCTATGATGAGGTTGGTCATGTCAAGGAAAACATTGCCCCGTTTGACCAGTGACTCATCACAAATTCAGTGCATCATTGTTGCATAAGAGGTCTAGTCTTATTCAATTTATTTTATATATTTCTGGAATGCATTGTGTAAAAGAAAATCTAGAAGCTTCTGTTAGAGTACACTGCTTCTTCTTGTTTATTCAGGGAGAGGTATTGGTACCCCGAATGGCTGAGAAGAAGCCATTGCTTTGGAAAAGATGACAGCACTGAACACTAAAGGAAAACAGCTTTTTCATGACTGAGGCTTCTTACATTGTGGAGTCTCTAAGATGGCAGGATGTAATGTCCACTCTTGGGACTCCATCCAAAAGAATCAATGGGTCCACATCTCTGGGCATTTTTCTCCAAAGCATCTAGTTTTATCTCTCTTTCTCCTCTCCCTCTCCCTGTCTCTGTCTCTGTGTGTGTGTATAAACACATAAATACATATTTGTACAACTTCTTCATGACTTTGATTTGGACTGGTGGCTCTGATTTTCTTCATCTTCCTCAGTCTGATGTGCTGTCTTGATTTCTCACTGCCATTGATTACGTTCATACTTAGGTTTTTTACTATTTCCACATATTTCTGAAATGCTAGTCCCACTCTTTCCCCACTATTGTTCACTTCACTTAAGCTTACAGTGATATCCTTAACTCCTACATGCATCTTAAGCATATCTATCCTTGATTGTGACTATTCGTTAGTTAAATTTTGTCTCTCTCACTTTATCTCAGTTAAGTCTTTAGGTCAGAGCAACAAACCTAGGTAATTAATGAAGAATGCCAAAAATGAGAAATCTTTATATTAGAACTGTGAATGACTCTGGGAAATGAGAGTGATTATAATATAGAAAAAATAAAGTTACCCTATAGTCAAGACCCAGGAATTCAAAATCATTCTAACATTTGCTAGCTGTATAATCATGGTAAAGTAACAACATTTCTAGAACCCCTGTCCCTATCTGCAAAATGGGCATAATGATTCTGTTCTTTGAGGGAAGCTCCTTTTCCTCCTTAAAGTACTACAAAAATAGGAATTATTACTGTACATGCTGTGGAAGTTACCATATGAATTACGAAGACTCTGGAGCAACTAATTTATTCGTTGTGAAATACATAAGAGTTTATGTGATCACATTCTTTTTAAAAATAATATCTTCCCCTAATTACATGAAAAAACAATTTTAACATATTAAAAATGTAATTCCAAATTTTCTTTTTCCTTTTTTCCCTCCCAACCCCCTCCTCCTTTCTAATATAAATTTTATATGTGCAATTATGTAAAAATTTTTTTATAGTAGTCATTTTGTGGAAGAAGAAGAATGAAATATAGTATATTTGGGCCTCCATTCAGACTCCATCAGTTCTTTCTCTGGAGGTGGATGATATTTTTTATCATATGTCTCTGAGACTGTTTCAGATCACTGTATTGCTGAGAATAGGTTATTCACAGTTGTTCATCAAAAAAAACCTTGCTGATACTGTGAACAATGTTCTTTTGGTTCTGCTCATTTCACTTTGCATCAATTCATGTATGACTTTCTAGGGTTTCTGAAATCACCTTGCTTGTCATTTCTTATAGAAAAATAGTATTCCATAACCGTTATGCCATTCCCCAATCGATAGACAACCTCTCAATTTCCAGTCCTTTAGTCTATACTGACTTGAAGTTCAGCTCTGTTCCCCCTCCATCAAGCTACCTTTCCTCTGAAGTGAAGCCAATTGCCAACAAAGAAGGCCAGCAAATGTTGACGATATATGAAGGGAGCTTTAAGTGGCATAAGTACATATTTCTGGGACTCACTGAGTCCTAGGTAATTGGATTTGAAGTTGCCTTTCTCGATAGCCCCAGAAAGAAAAGCAGAAATTTGAGAAGTAAAGGGCTTAAAGGGCCACATTTTCTGAAAATATCAGCTATAGTCAAAGAGCAACAATGAAGATTCCAGCTATTTGAACCTATGGCATTCTCAAGTAGATGGCTTCCCTGTATTCTACTGTAGGTGACCAAGAAATCAGGGAGTTTTTCTTTTGAGTTTGGACTCTTGGGAATAAGATTTCTCCCCTTAATTCCTCCCCTGGATTTCTTCTATTTGATACCTTTTCATCCCATTACACAGTGAACATTTTTTTTTTTTGCATATCAATCTTGTGGATGTATGTGTGTAGTCTCTCTTCTAGGATAATGTAACCTATAATCTTAGAGAGCTCCCTGAGACATTACAATGTTAAATGTCTTATCCATGATTCTACAGCTATAATATGTAAGAAGCAGGATATGAATCCAGGTCTTCTTGAATTAAAGTCCATCTATCTAGTCATTAGACCATACTGACTCTCATCAACTATACCTAGATAGTTTTATTTTAGATATGTAATATTATTTGATTTAGCTTAACATGCAATAATGATTTGTTCTAGCTCTTCTCTGGCTTAGTCAGATGATTATTGTCACCTGATCTGCAAAGTCAATCCTTTTTTGCTAACTCCTTGATCCATTCCTCAGCAGAGCATTGAGATGTTATAATCTTGTAAGTAATTAATTGATACTTATAACTAGAAGGTGATAGTATTTGCAGTAGTGAGCTGAAATTGATTGCATTTTAATGGATCAATCAGAAATTTAATAGCAAGTTAAAATCTGATTCTGTGTTTTCAAATCAAGCAAGAATGTGGAATCTTAATGAACCATCAATGTGAGTACATTTGCTTATGGCTGAATCTTTTTGAAAGTCCTCTAGCAGTTAAGACAGGGGTCAGTAATGTATGGCTCTTGAGCCATATCTGCCTCTTTTGAGGGCCAGATATGGCTCTTTCTGCAGGAGGCATAAAGTCCAGTTTTTTTTAGGCGCTGTTACAGGAGCCACACTGTGAACACTGTACGGCTCTCGCGAAATTACATTTTTAAAAATGTGGCATTTATGGCTCTCATGGCCAAAAAGTTTGCTGACCCCTGAGTTAAGAAATCACCCAGAACCAAGTAAAATGAATAAAGAAAAACCAGAAGAATGCAATCATCTGCCATGGACAATGGTACAATGCTCTTCTTCCTCCTTCTCCCCAACATTGATGTAATGAGGAAGGCAGAGGGGACCTTCTACTTCCTCATTCATCCTGTACCTGCTCTTCATTCATTGTCACTGTAACCCCTTATTCCTTCTCTCTTCTTTCAGTCCATCACTCCTATTCTGGCTTTGTTTCCCTATTTTCTTGGGAGGAACAATTTCAATGATGTACTCTTCCTTATCTTTGAAAGTACAATCACCTGGATTTTCTGTGGTCTCTTCCTGGCTCAGACCCCAACACTGGCTCACCCTTATTATCCACCTTCTCTTCTCCTACACTTGAATGGTCAGACTCTTGTGGAAGCAGTATTCTAACATCTTAATTGGATTCATTACAAATTTATGTTACCTAACTGCAACTGACCCCTCATTACCATACAGTAATCCTTCAATTTTAACTCAGAAACATCATAATATAGTGGAAAGAACCCTAACTATGCAGTATGAAAAATCAAAGTTCAAATTACATTTATGATGCTTACTGCCTAAGTGACCTGAGTGAGTCATACAATCTCATTGGGCCTCAATTCTCTCAACTATGACATGAGTGGGGTTGAAGTAGATGATCTCTAAGGTTTTTTTTTTTATTTTGTTTTTGTTTTTGTTTTTTTCCCCAGCATTATATTTCTTGACTCCCTTTCCCATTTCCTACAGATATGGTTCCATTCATTTATCCTCAGTCTCCCAGTTATATCTCCTCTCACTTTCTGCAGATGAACTCATCTCCTCATCTCCTACTTTATTGAGGACAGGCTATCGTACTAGAGGTTCCACATACCTCTTCCTCTGCTGCTCCAAAGAAAAACTCAGACACTCTTTCCATCTTTTTTTGTTTGTTTGTTTCCTGCTCTCTTAGGATGAAATAGCCTCTTTCCTTTCTAGGACAAATGAAGGTGAAAACCAGCTTATATGGATTTAACTCACCTTGTCTCCTCAGGAACCTTGGTCCATTAATCATTTTTTGTCCTTTCCTTCCCCATTTTTAAGCTCTGCCTCTTTGTTAGTGCCTTCCCTTCTGCCTCATTTATGTCCAAACTTTTAAAAACAAACCTCCAAACTTTTCATTGACCCTTCTACCCTATCAAGATATTGTCCTCTCTCTTTTTCCTTTCATGGCCAAACTGCTAGAAAGAATTCTCTATACTTGTTAATTTTATTTTTTCATTACCTACTCTCAAGCTCTTGAAATTTGGCTACTGTTCCCACTGGTCTACTAAATCTTATTTTTACAAGATCTAAACTCATGTCCTTAACAAACATAAAGGCTTCTCATTTTTTGTTCCCCTTGATTTTTCTGTACTATATTCTTTTGTGGATTGTTCCCTCCTTCTTGATGATCTTACCTAAATGAATTTAGATAAATATCTTGGTTCTAAGGCACTATTCTTTCCTGTTAAGCATCCTACCTTTCTTGCTATTCTTTATTAGATTCCTTCATGGATAACTATTTCTCATATTCTCAAACTATGGCTATTCTTGAGGTGCTATTCTATCCCTTCTTCCGTTTATATTTACCCAGTGGTTTAAATTAGTGCCTCTATGCAAATAGTTTCAAATAAATGAGTATAATATATATCACTGAGTGCTAGTCACATATTTCTGATTTCTGGACATCTCCAGCTGAGAATTTCCCCATGTTTCATAGTTAATATATCCAAAACTGAAAATGTCATCTTCTCCCCAAAACTAAAATTTCTGATTTCCCTTTTATTGTCACTTGCACTACTCTTCTCCCCATCAGCAGCTCAAACTTCAATCACCTTTTCCCTCTCATTTATTACTCACTGTTCAATGAAGTGCTAAGTTCTATTGTTTTTAATAATACATCTATCCCTTATTTCCACTCTCAAGTACCAGTAGAAATGTCCTCAGTTTTTTTTCCTTAAATTTTTCCTCTTCTATTCATCTGAAGTCATTTTGCCAATGCAGAGAATTTGTTTTTGTTTTTAATCATGTCACTCCCTTGTTCAAAAGACCATTGCTTCCTTCACAGCCAGTTGAGTAAAAGACAAATTCACTACCTCGACATAAAACTTTGCTGCATGGTCACTTATTTCTAAGCCTGAGGGTTACAATGTACAAACTTTCCTTAAAAAAAGATTGATACATGTCACTTTCCAATGACTTTTCTATTTCTCAATACATCCTTGACTTGGAACAAAGAAATATACTTATGCAAAACATAGGAAATACGTAGGTCATCTCTGACAATATTATGCATATATAGTCTGCCATTTTTCACCATTTGCTCTAAAATCAAGGTTAGACACTTCTTTCGTTAGGATTATGATGTATTTTGACGTTATTTTCCTTTACATTGTTGTTTTCATTGTTCAAATTATTCCCTTGTTTCTCCTTACTTAACATTTAGCTGTCTCATACACTTCCGACAAAGTTGTTCTAATTTCTCACAATCATGATTTCTTGTATCTTAATTATACTTAAATACTACAATTTGCATTGTGAACTTCTTAATTAATGTGTATCCACTTTATTTTTATAAACGGACCTTTTCTAGTTTGTGAAACAGTCTATTTTTTTGTCCATTTCTTATTTCTCTTATAACCAATTGATGTTTCTGTTGGGTGACGTTCCAGAGTAGGTGGAGGGCTACTTCTTTGCACTTTACCTTTGAAATTATAGGCATTATCATCCTTCCTTACTCCTCCTTAAGCAAACTCCAGCACATGACTTTCTCTTAGTCTATACTAAACAATAAACATCTTTTTCTGTTTTCTTTTTTTGTCATGCATGTGTTCTCTTTCAGTCAACTGTGTGATTATAAATATGAAATCTACTTTGAAATATCATTTGCAGAAGCACACTAGCTTCCTTTTTATATTCATCTAGGATGTCCTTAATGCATGTATATGTTATTCACATAATTTTATATAGATTAGGATGTAGGAATATGTGGTTGCTGATCTTTCTTTATTTTCTTTTGTAATAATGTCTAAGGTTATCTTCTCCCCTTTCAATTAACATTGAGATTTGAGTCCTTTACTGTCAGCATTGTAATATCTGTTCAAGATCTTGAAAATATCATAGAATTTGTTTCTTCAAAATTGTCCTGAAATTTTCCCTGTATTTGTACTGTATTTTGTATAGAGTTAATAACTCCATACTGCCCCATGTTCTTATATGACTTCATCACTTCACTTAGTACATTGGTTGCTGAGGCACTTATGTAATGGTTCTGTTCTTGTAGATGAAAAGAGAACTCAATGCAGAAACACTGGCAGATGTTTCATTTCATGTCTACTTGTTTGTTCTAGAGTTTCATTTTAATAGTTTTTCTCCTATACCACACTGTCTTTAAGATCTATTTCCCTTTAATTATTTTTTTCAGAGTTTAATGAAGTGATATTGTTTATAATCAACCTCCCTCAGGTTTTGAAACCATATTCTCCATTGGTGTTTCTTTTGGCTGCGGTGTCATTCCACTTGTCCAAGAAATAAAGGATCTTCTGCTTATTTCAGGGCATTTCTAAGTTTGTTTCAGCCTTTTCCTTGTGGCAACTACTTTGCAATTGGTAAAATACCTTTAGAAACACTGATAGTGAAAGTCAATGTCTTTAAGTAAAATGACATTTTACTTAAGTTGATCTAATAGCAATTGAAATGGTTATAATTCTATCTAGTGTCTTCTCACTTTTATCTTCGTTATTTTAATATTATTTTTTTACCTCAACTCCAACTACTCCTTCTGGCTACACACAGTTGACTGTGAAATGTTTGCACTTTGGTAATTACTTGCCAATGTCATTTTTTGTGATAGTGTCCTATGATCACCCTATCATCTTTCAACTCTTCCCAAAGTATTCACGAACCACAGGGGTTATAGTTGACCATGATAATCCATTAAATAGAAAATATAAAAGAGCTTTGATGAATTCAATGTTGTCTACATATCACAATGAACTCTATCAAATATTGAAGTTTTTTAGATATGAAAACAAATTTTCCTTCTTTCAATTTTCTAGAATAATGTAGGATTTTGACTAGGGAAGGGAAGGGAACAACTATTTGTAGACCACCTACTCTGTTCCAAGCATCGTGCTAAATGCATTACAAATACCTTATCTGAGTAAGTCAAAACTCATACATAAGTAAGAGAATTCAAGTTGTCTTAGGTTTTCCTCCCCAATTTTTATATTTCTAACAACTATAAGTGACCATAGATTAAAGGAGGTTTATATATACACATCTGTATATATATAAACATAAACTGTGAAAGAGTATACTTTACACTGGTTATTGTTTGACGAAAGACCAATCATGCTATTAGATCATACTTATAAGGTAGTAGGTTATATTAGGATCCTAGGCACAATAAAATTGTACTCAACCACTTCTAAATTGAAGAATTATATAACAGGGAAGAGAGTATCAGGAACAAGAATTTCTAGAAGTTTTCTAGCTAGTACAGCATTTGTTGCATTATTATTATTATTATTATTACTGAGATCTAGCCAATTATTAAAAATAGAACAGTTACAGTAGGTTGTAGTTCATTCATACTGTGATTTACAAAACAGAAGTTAGCTTCCTCTGAAGAGTTTTCTTAAAAATATTTTTCTAGTTAATTTCAAGGTCTGTAAATCTCTTTGATCTCTGAAGCTTAATATTCAAACAACAGATGGCTTTAATAATTTGTGTCATCTAGGATTTGCTATCAAGGGTGTTTTATTTTTTGCAAATGAATAAATGGAAAATAACTCTTTTTTTATAGCTATAAATCATAAATAGAGTTGACCTTGACAGTAAAGTTTGTTTGTCTTCTGGAAAGAGTAGAAAATCTATTGGCATTAGAATTTTCCCCTCCCTTGAGGTAATGGATCTCGATTATAACGCTTTCTTATACCTTTCTTTCTAATCCCCTTCTCTACTCTAACTGAAGTAGGCAAAAGTTAACTTCTTCAAAGGTATCAGCACTAGGAACATGTTGAGATTTTAGATTTTTCCTTTATTTCTACAGAAAAGAAAAAGCAAAATCCTTTCAAATAATAGCAAATAAGCTAAGGTCCATACCAATCCCTTGCTACAGTCTGTTTCCTCTCAAGTACTGAGAAATGCAGAAAAAGCAAGTCAGATAGCCTGAGATTTAAACTCCATCATGACATCTGGGAGGACAGTGTCTATCCATAATAAACAACTGAAGTAAAATATGTCAATATTGTTTGCAAAAGGCTTTGCAAGACAATGATCTAACTTTTTTTGTTTGTTTAAAACATCTGGAAGAAGAATAAGTAACCAGTTAGTTGGCACAAATGAAAAATATATCAGAATTTGTTGAACAGAGAATTTGAAAATCTTGTATGGAATTGATAACTATGTCTATATCTTTTTTAGTTATTACCATTGAATAAGCATTTATTAAATACCTACTGTGTGCAATGACATGAGGATATTAAGACAAAGTGACAAAAATTTTCTGTCCTCAAGGAGATTATAATTGACTAAAGCTCTAAAGTAGGTGAAAATAAATGAATGTAAGTTAATTAGAGAAGAGAAGGGACACCAAGAACTGGGTAGGGGGATCCTGAAGATCTTCCTGCAGCAAATGGTATCTGAATTGAGCTTTAATGGATGCTAAAAAGCAGAAGTAAGAAGGGAGTGCATTCCAGCCATGAAAAACAGTGGATACAACAGCAAAGACATGGGACATGGAGAGATGAATTCAGAAAACTTCAAGTAGGCTATTTTGATTAGAATGAAGACTTTATGAAGGAGAGTAATATGAAACAAGCCCAGAATGGAAGGCTGGAGCAATAGTGTAAAAGTCTTCAAATGCTCAATTGAGGAATTTATATCTTATTTCAAAGGCAACAGGGCAAGGGCAGCTAGGTAACACAGTGGATAAAGCACCAGGCCTGGGACCCTAAGGTCTTGGGTTCAAATCTGGTCTCAGACACTTCCTGGCTATGTGAGTCACCTGACCTTAATTGCCCGTCCCTTGGCACTCTTCTGCCTTAGAATTAATACAAACACAGAAGCTAAGCTTTTTTTTTTTTTTTTTTTTTTTTTTTTTTTAAAGCAACAGAACAGCATGGATAGTTCTTGAGTGGGAGAGTACTAAGATGATTACATCCATTTTGCTAGATGAGTGGAACATAGATTGGAGATTAAAATCTGAGAAACTGATTCCAAGGCTGTGCTCTGTGTTTCCAAACAAAGTGATCTTTTCCCAAAAACACATATGGAAAGAGGAGATGTTTACATATTAAATTCATAAGTGGTACAGTGATTAGTAATGTTCCTGTAGACAGTAGCACCTGAGTTCAAATCCAGCTTCATATGCTCAGAAGTTGTGGGATCCTAGGCAAGTCACTTAACCTTTGTCTTCCTCAGTTTCCTCAACTGTAAAATGGGGATAGGTCATGTGTCTACCTGACAGGATTATCTTGAGGATCAAATTAAAATTTTTTGTAAAGCATTTAGCACAGTGCCTAGCATATAGTAGGTACTTAATAAATGCTTGTTACCTTACCCTTTCCCTCCCTTCATTCCTTCAGTGGAGTTCTGATCTCATCAATATAGGCATTCCCTATGTTGGCGTAGACCAAATTCCATCAATGCCTTGCATCTGATGATTTCTTGTCTATGGTCTCAACTAAATTCTTCAAAAGATCTTCTCTGTACACTATGGGATAGTCACTTAGGTCTTTTAAATTCATTGGGCACCAGTTCAGCTCTTGTACTCCCTTAAATGCCTCATTCTCACTACAACACTGTCCCATCTTCTTGTCCAATGACACCTATGTTGATTAATAGCTCTTAGGTCATCCATCTGTCCATCCATCCATTCATCCATCCATCCATCCATTTATCCATCCATCCATCCATCCATCAATCCATCCATCCATCCATTAATCATTACTAAATATTTACTGTATTTTAGACCCTCTGCTAAGTATCAGAATCTTAACTCTCAAGAATTTTGTGTTATATTGTGGGAAATGACAAGTATACATATGTGTAAATATACACATTCACACATATGTGTATGTATGTATGTGCTCTGGCTCTTTTGGACCCAGCATGAGTCTCTTCATTGCCTCTTGGTTCACCCATATCTTTGATCTTTTAAGATTATGATACCACATATTTTTAATCTTATGATATAGAAGAACATTTATTTCATTTTATTTCATTTTATTTTATTTTATTTTAGGTCAGGGAGCAATGAGTTTATTAAAAGCACTGTACAATTTTCAGAATATAATCCTGGTAATTGTAACCTTCCATTCGATTCTAGGCCTAGCTCATTATCTATCTGTAGTGTCTTTCTAGATATAGATACCGATGTATTAACTTGATGGATCATAAGTCATAATCTGGACAATAGACATTTTTTATCTATTTGGCTTTTCCTGTTTGGATTGTTATTTATTTTACTTAAAAAGATAGATTATAGAATTTGGAGCTGAAAGAAAACTTAGAGAAAATGTAGTCCAACTTATTCATTTTATAGATGAGGAAACTGAGGTCTAAAGAGGAAAAATGATATCTAAGATCACATAGTGAGAGGGTAGCAGAAATAAAATTGAAAACTTTGTTGTCTACTCCCCATTTTGAGGTCTTTCTGATCCAGTTGCCTTTCACTTCAACTCAATTTCATCTCAATATTTATTAAACATCAGATCCTAAGTGCAAGGCGTTAGACTAGTCTCATAGGGCAAAGATAAGAAACAAGCAAACCCAAAACTCAAGGAGTCCTCGAGCTTCTAGAGAAAGATGCTGAATTCTTAGCTATGCTATGGAAGCCATCTCCACCCTAACTCTTACCTATCCTTCAAGTTTGATTTCATATAATTCCCCTTTAGGTTATTTTTGTTCCAGTCAAACTCACCTATCAGTTGATTTCCATTCAATAGTCCATTTCCCAATTCCATGTTATTGCCTGGGGGTTAAAGGCTTATAGTAAGGAGCTTTCTCCTTATCTCCACCTCAAAGCATCCTGGACTTAATTCACTGCCATATCTTTTGATCCAGCAACATTGGCCTCCTGGTTGTCCTGTTAATGAGACACTCTGGGCATTTTCTGTGTCTGCCTCCTCCTACTTGCTGGGTTAAGGGGTTTGGATCTTTTTGGTAGATAATAGGGAGTCAATCAAATGACGGAGGGAGAGAAAAGGACAGTGATATTGGCTCTATACTTTAGAAAGCTGAACTTGATGACAGGAATGGTTTAGAGAAAGATGCATTAATTAGTAGGGGCGGAGAATAATGCAGGTAACAAGTGACATATATTTGAATTAGGATGGGGACAGTGATTAGAAACAAGCCAGATGTTAAGAGTGCCTAATTCATATCCCATAAAGGATACCTCTAAACTTAAGTACCATCAAAGTGTTAACCTAAAGTTTAAACTACCTCACTTGCTTCTGGTAATAATAGTTCTCTAATAGATTTGGTTTATTTTTTACCAGCCTTTCTACTGACCATGTCCATGATTAAAGCATCTTTAAGAAATATTTTATCATCTAGATAAGCGTTGACCTAGAAATTCTACGTCTTTGAGTATAAAAAGTGCCATAGGAGGGTGGTTCCCATTTTTTAAAGATAATATAAAATGGTCTGTCCTATCAAGTGACACTAGAAGTCTCCTTATTTGAAAACTCAGAATTTGTTGTATCCCCAAACTGTAAAGACATTTATTGTAACTTGGGTATTGATCTAGAAAATCAATATGGCTTCTGTCAGGCCCATTTCTCTCTCTCTCTCTTTAATGTGAAACTTTCTTTTTTCTTCCTTAAAGTTACTCTGCAGTGTCTGTTGAATTGCCAAGCATGAAGATTGCTGTGTAATTTCAATTCTGAGATGTAGGACTTTTAAATTTAAAGGGACAATCATCAGCTAGTAAACACTGTTTAAAAGGCAATGACAAAGAAAAAAAATGTTGTTCCCCAAGGCAAATTTTAGCCACCTCTCCAAGGTTTCTGATGGCTTCATTATAACTAAAACTAAAATGGAAATAAATAAAGTTTGAAAAATAGTGGTATACTATAAAGAGTTGAAGTCAGGAAGGTCTGAATTGGAATTCTGCCTCAGGCATTTACTTGCTGGGTGACCTTGGACAAGTCACTTAATCTTTTTCAGGCTTAATTTCCTTCTCTGCAAAATGAGTTTAATAGTAACATGATTATTATGAAGACCAAAAGAGATAATATATGTAAAACCTTTTGCAAACTTTAAAAGACTATTAAGTTCTAGCTATTAATATTATTACAGCAGGTGAATCTAGTTGTCAATATTCAAAGCTAAACACTTTAAATTTTCATTTTAATTTTTAAAAATTATTCCATGGTTCTATGATTCTTATTATCTCCCTCCCTTCTCCCCTCCCCATTCCCAGAGTTGACAAGCAATTTCTTTCGATTCTACATATTATCATTCAAATTATATTCCCTATTATTAATTTTTGTAATAGAGTAATCTTTTAAAACAAAAACCCCAGATAATATACCCATATAAACAAGTGATAAGTCATATGTTTTTCTTCTGGATTTCTATTCCTACAGTTCTTTCTCTAGATGTGGAGAGCGTTCTTTCTCATAAGTCCCTCAGAGTAAGGCTAAATACTTTTAATTAAATTTTTTAAATAGTAGGATTGATGGAGAGAGACTGTTGAGTATGGTGAATAGCTGTCCAATCTTGGAGGCAGTAAGACTCCAGTTTTGCATATAGTAAAGATTAGTCCTGTGGCCATGGACAAGTCATTATCTTTCAGAGCCTCCAGGAAGCTCTCCAAGACCAATAAAATAGAGAAGAGCTCATATATGCATTTAGAGGAGGCATATTTCCACATTTAGGGCAGAAGAGTTGCATAGTGGAGAGAATGTCAAGTCTGGAGTCAGGAAGATCTGAGTTCAGATCCAGCCTCAGATATGTACTAGTTACGTGGCCCTGGGTACCAACTTAGCTGTCCATTTGTAAAATGAGCTAGAGAAGGATATAGCAAACCACTCCAGTCTCTTTGCTAAGAAAATCCCAAATAAGGTCACAAAAAGTCAGATTTGATGGAAATGATTGAACAGCAATGAATTTCCACGCTCAAACTTCTTACATCCTTATTCAGACTTCCATTAGGAGAGAAGTCCTTCCTATTGCTCAAGGACTTCTAAGCTTAGGAAACTACTCTTATTCTCAAGGAAAACCCGAATCAGTCTTTTTTGGCTGTAGGTCCAGGACTCTGTTCAACATATCATGTTGTCACGAATTAGTTATGACGTGGGTTCCTTAGTGGTCATTTTCAGGATAGAGAAGGACTTAATCTGTGATGTTAGGGTCTGGTGAGGGCTATTTTTGTAATTCCTGTGAAAGAATAAAGTTGATATTCAATGAGAAAATAAAAAGCTCTCTCTACATCGTTATTAGTTTCACATTCTTGAATTCAAATTGGAAGAAATATTAGTTTCACATCCTTGAATTCAAATAGTAGGGAATGAATGAATGGGATGGAAAATGGACCAGACATGTATGGAGAATAAATAAATTTGCCAATATGCTGAGTTCTCTTGTGTCTATGATGTCTATGGACAAGGTTATGACAAGATGAAAAATCATGAAAACCTATCCAGATTGAGGAATAATACTATGTCTTTTAAAAATAAGTTTTATTGATACATTTTTTACATCTTCAGAATTATTCCCAGTATTCTTTCTTCTCCTAGAGAGCCATTGCCTATAACAAATTGTATTTTAAAAAGAAAAAAAATCACTACAACTGATTTTTCAACACACAGAAAAAGTCCCAAAACATCTATAATGTGTACCACTGGTGGACCTTCCACCTCCACTTGAGTGTGTAGTGGAAGTATCTTTTCATATCTCTCCATTCAAGTCTCACTTGATCTTTATACTTTTATCACATTAATTTTTAATTTTTTTGTGGGAGATTTTTATTGTGGTAATTTAAATTGTGGTAATTATTGTGTATAGTTATAATATGCCTGACATCTTGAAACATTAGCTGGTTTAGTACTTATTAAAAACATCAATTAGGGGCAGTGAGGTGGCTTGGTGCATGGAGAGCCAGGTCTGGAGTCAGGAGGTTCGGGCTTCAAATTTGGTCTTAGACACTTCCTAACTGTATGATCCTGGGAAAGTCATTTAACCCCAATTGCCTAGTTTTTACTACTTTTCTGCCTTGGAACTGATACTTGGTATTGATTCTGAGACAGAAGGCAAGAGTTTTAAAAATATATCAATTAAGCAGACAATTCCTATGGCTGGTTTCTAACCTTTCCAATCGACAAAGTCCCCTCAGACTTTTCTTGAGAGGAAGTCAAGTCACTTTAGAAGTATTAAAGTTATTATCCAGAATTCTGCTACCAGACTCTGAGTCATATGCTGGGGATTGCCTAATTGACACACAGAGGGAAGTTTTTAAAAGCAAAATCTTTAATGGCAGCTTGAAAGAAAATATGTGGCTCCTGAGAAAACCTTATTCTTGTGAACCAACCTTTACATCCTGCTCGGTGAGTAAATTATCTTAAGCAAACTGGATAAAAAGAGAGGGTTTAGAAGGTCTTCAGGCTACTCTTCTATGTAGATATTGCATTTTGTCAGCCTCGAGCTAAAACTAGCACTGAAGGTCAAGGCTAAAGTCAGGTGCCTTTTTCTTGTTTGTTAACTTAGCTCACCAGCGTGAAGTAGGTCACTTAAACTTACAGACTTTTCAGACTTTTATTTATCTAAATTAGAGTAAAAAATATGCGGCTACTGCTTCAACCCTTTATGACATTTAATAACCACACCAACAATAAAGGGTATCATTATTTATTTTATCTCAAAAGGGTCTCCTCATAAGCCTGTGAGGCAGGTATTTTACATAGTAAAAAATTGAGATCTAAAGAGTTTATAGTCACCTAGTTTAGTGTTGGAGGTTCTCTTGGTTCTTGCCTTTAGTTCTACCCTCTAAGTTCTATTTATAATAAATGAGTCTATACTACCCATAAATCATGTTTATTTATAATGATTATCTTTTCATGGACACATGATTGCCTCCATTCTAATATAAGGAAGTTCCTCAGAGAATAAGCATAGCTTAAACATCCACAAGTATCCTTAGAAGAAAAGGGGGGATGTCACAAGGGAAGGGAGGGCTGAAACCAATCTTTCCATTCCATTGACATGTTTTACTATGTATTTTTAATGCTACTGAAATACATTAAAACTGGGAGGGCTTTTGCTTGTTTAATCATAACTTCCTTTCCTCTTATTCCATTGGAACTTTATTTTTTATTTTGTAACCCTGATCACTTAAAGTATTGAGGATTTCTTGCTTAAGCAATGTTTTTCATGACTCCTTTAGAGAAGGCCACCTTGTTGACACAACCGTTATAATTTCTGGTGAATCTACTCTTCCTTCTGGCTCCTTTATTCTCTAAGTGCCTCAACGCTCTGTCCTTGGCCTTCTGCTATTCTGAGGTCTTCTCTCCTCGGAAGGCTACTTTAATTCTAAGGTCTATTACTTGACAATTTTTTTTGTGAAGAAGATATTGAACTTTATATCTCTGAGTAACAAAAACCCCCAAAACTTTCTAAAGTAACTTTTCCAAAACCTTGACAACAGAGATACACTGCAATCTAATTTAATGTACATAGACTCTCTGGCTATATTCATTTAAAAAACTGTAAATATAAAGGTTTTGAATTGAATATATTTAAGAATCAATTTGGCTAACTTGGGGGCAGAATGAATAGAGAGTAAGGCTTGGAGTCAGGAGGACCTGAGTTCAAATCCTATCTCAGACACTAGCTATGTGACCCTGGGCAAGTTACTTAACCTTGTTTGCCCCAGTTTCCTCATCTGTAAAATGAACTGGAGAAGGAAATGGCAAATAATTCCAGTATCCTTGCCAAAAAATCCCCCAGGGGTCATGAAGAGTTGGACATGCCTGAAATGAATGAACACCAACAAAAATTCAATTTTTTGTGTTGTATATAATAGGTAATCTGGAATCTTTAATTTGTGATTTATTTTTGTATTCTGAAAATTAAAAGGCAACCTACAAACTATAGGAAATAGGAAACAAACATTTATTAAAACCTGCCAAGCAATTTTCCATTCTCCATTCTCCCTTCCTCTCAGACTTTAGTAATGGATAAATGAACACCCTGAAGCTGGCTCATTCCATTGTTGGAGAGCTCTGCTAGGGATCATTTCATTAGGTTGACTGGAAATTTAATATCTTGTTGTTTCTACCTTTAGAAATTAGTTCTGTCTACTAGGGGTAAGTAGAGCAAATCTAATCCTTCTTCTATGGGATGACCCCCTCATCCCACCATCAAATACTGCCAAATAACAGTTGCTAACCCTCTACTGCCCAACCACAAATCTTTCTTCTCCAGGCTAAACATTCTGAGTACCTTCAGCCTTCCCAATAAATGATATTGCTTTGAATTTTCACACTAGGATGCCTTTCTTTCTTTGGAGATGAACCAACTTGGTCAATGCCCCATCTAAAATTTAATGCCCAGATTATCACTCAATATTTTGTGTGTCATGACTAAGGCAGGGGACAAAGGACTATCATCTACTTCACTCTAGACTTTATATATCTATTAATATAATTTAATAAATACACAAGATGTTTTTTATATGGTTGACTTATACTGATCTCTTAGCCTACTAAAACATTGTTAATGCTTTCCTGTGAACTGTTTTCTTGCCAAGTTGTTCCATTATTCTAACCCTATGCTTCCCATCATTATGGAAATGCAAATGGAAGAATTATTTATGTTTATCCCTATTAAAGCTCATCTTAGCTTTACATGAATATTTCAACGTATCAAAAATCTTTTGGATCTTTATTCTGTCATGCAGTAATTTAGATATTCATCCCATATTTTTATTATCTACAGATCTGTGAAGTCTGCTATTTTATCTTCAGACAGGACATCAATTAAACCTCTCAACAGAACCAAGGTCAAGGGTACTATAGTGCCCAAGATCAATGAACATTCTACTGAAGTCCTCCTTGTAAGATGACATGAAGTCATTAATAACTACTCTTTTAATCTAACCATGAAAGCAGGTCCAATTCCACCCAACTGCTCTATCATCTGACCATTATTTAAGGTCTTTAGACAGCTTTGAGTGTGTCAGTGTTTTAAGACTGAGATTTGTCTTGAGGTTTTGAAGAGCAAGACTTTTAAAATTTGGTACACTTGCTTATCTTCTCTAATTCATTTTCTCCTTCCCCATTTTCCTTAGCACCAACAAAATACAGCTTTATATATTCTCCCAACCTAGTCCAGTGGATTGTAAAGGCCTTCAGATATTTAGGATGATATATGGCTTAAAAGTATTTTTTATAAAATCTATGGAATGATTGTGGATATCTTTGCTTATTTAGGTAAATGCTTAGAGAGAAAAAGACAACAGTCTAACTCTCTATGAAATTTTAATTTTGACCAACAAAATCATTATTCTCAAACTTTTCTAATATTCCAATGCCCACCCTGGTTGACCAACATTTAATATTCAGCCACAACAGTAGCTAAAATTTAGCTAAAATCACAGTGCTTCCTTTGTATTAGAACTTCCCCTTTTGAGTTTTTATTTTAGTATTTAGTTTAAGAATTCAATCTTCTATAAATTTCCATCTGAGCTCTTTAATAATTCCATTTAGATTATCAGAGTATGTCAAAGGACTCCAAATCCTAACATGTCCTCTCAGGTAAATTAGTTTCATTGGATCTCAGTCTGATTCTCTTGCCCCTCTCATCAGATTCAGCATAACTCTAGTTTTCCACAGTAGTTTGACCTCATCTTGGAGGTCAAGGTGGTCCAACATTACTCTCCTTGGTGAATATTGCCATTTCAGTGGTGATAGCCAAATGGTTAAACTAGCAAAACAATATTTAGAAAGAAAAGAGCAAAACCAGGAAAAAACAGATAGTGTCATGAAAGCCCAGATAGGAAATAAAATGCAGCCAATACATAGAGAAGAATGAGAATTGGTGAAAGTCCATCAGATTCATCAATTCAAAAATTATCAGTAATTTTGCTGAGAAGAATATCAATCAAGTAATAAGGCTAGAAGCCATGCTGCAAAGGAATAAAAAAATGAAAGGAAAGGAATTAGAAGCTGACAATGTAGATAGTCTTTTCCTAGGAATTTTCCTGATGAAGGGAGAAAAGGTAAAGGATGATAGATTAAGGAGATGGAATGTAGAGTCTAGGAAAGGTTTATTTCTTGTTTTTTTTAATGTTTTTGTTTTTTTTAAAAGGGATTTAGATATGTGTGAGGGCCTAGGCTAAGGGAGAAGACAAGAAAGGGAAATTGCGTTAGAAGAATGGGAGAAGGAAAGATAGGGTGGGTGAATATTACAATTGCAATATTTTGGAAAAAATAGTAAGGGATAACATAGAGCACACGTGGAGAAGGTTTTCAAGAACAGCTACCCATTGTGAATGACTGAAAGGAAAGAAAGATTTAAAGCATTACTAGAAACATTGCTCTTACTTTGTAGAAGACTATTGGGAACCCACATTTGGAATTCTGTATGCAATTCTGGCCAGACACCTCTAGAAATGAAGGAGTTAGATAAGACGGAGAGGAATTATGAAAAGGATTTAATGTCTGGAGAAGCTGGGTCTTTCTTAACTCTTTTAAAGGTTAATTATGATCAGATAACTTTATAACTACAACATTTTTCATTAGATCAATATTATCACTGCCAGGGTCATTTACAAAATAAATTTCCACTACTGCTTTAGAGTTCAGTAGGTCAAACTCATGTTAAAATTTGGCATTAATTTTCTGTGGAATTGCACATTTGAAAATCATGTTTGTTTTCTGTCTAAGCTGTGAAAGATGCAAGAGTGAAAGTTATAATAATGCAGCATGATGTGATACCCTATATTTGGAAAGTGATTTATAGCCATGGATTTCATTTTAGTTAAAATTGAAGAGAAAAAGTAATCTGCCAGCATTCAATTTAGCCCACATCTAGTTTGGGCCAGTTTTAATAGATGAGTTAGACAGCTGGGCAATATCAAAGAATTGGAGCTAATATTGAAAGCAGTTCATTATTGGCCTTTTGTTTAAAGAGCACCAAACAGTGTAGGTAACAAAATGTTTTTCGAGTTTTTAGTGAAATTATTTTATTCCAACAAAAGGAATATATTCAGCCTCCTGTCTCCATCATTCTGTGACTTCAAAGGGATCTGTTTTGCATTCTTTCCAAGTATACAAAATAACTAGGTCTTTGCCACCATTAAGCTGAGCTTTTGATAACAAACTGGAAGGTAATGGGGGGTAAGAGTGCTAGCACTGCTTTTTTCATAAGATGCTACATGGAATAGTGGAAAGATCATTAGACTAGACGTCAGGAGAATTGAATTCTAGTCTTATTTTCTGCTTTTTTCTAGCTGTTTAGTCTTGGGCAAGTCATTCCCCTTCCTTTGGATTTCAGTTTCATGATTTGTTAAAAAAAAAAAAAGCGGGGTTTGGGCTAAAAGGATATCTTCTATCTCTTATATGCTGTGATTCTGTGAGAAGAGATGTGCAAGCAGAGAAGGAGGAAAAATGATAGCTGCTTTCAAGTATTTAAAGAGTCATGGAGGTAGAAGATATAGACATAGTTTGCTTGATTCCCAGAGGGCAGAATTAGGAATGGAGGTGTAGAAGCTGATAAAGAGGCAAATTTTAGTTTTAGTTTTAATGTTCAGGAAGGATGTATTACACTCAATTTTTTTTACCTTTAGAGTTATTCAAAAGTGGAATGACAATTGCCATTGGTGACAAAAGATGGTGTCTTTTAACAGTCAGGTGAATGCAATGGACCACTTCTCAGAATAAAGTTTTAAAGACATGAGATAAAATAAATAGGAAACAGAAAGGAAACCAATTACATTTATATAAATTTATCAAAAGAGTAAAGAAAAGTTGAAAGACCTCAGTTGAAGAAGCCTAGCCATAGAAGGAATGGTTTCACTGTCACAGGAAGTCTTTAAGCAAAGGTTGGATGGATGGCCACTTGACAAGTAGGTTGGAGGTTTATGGTTTGGAGTATATGGTCTCTGATGTTCCTCCTATCTCTGAGATTTTATGATTCTTTGAATAGTATATAAGGTTTTCACAAAGGTCAGCTACATATTGAACCACTAGGCTTTTCTCACTAGACACACTAGTTTGCACCATTTACTCTCCTGCTTGCTTATCATATATTAATTTTTATTTATAAGCGTTTTTGTTCATAAGATTGGTATTCAGTCATTTTTAGTAAAATTTGAACTCCTTTTAGTATATTATAAGCTTTTAAAGATCACAAACTTTTTTATTTTCTGCAGAAATGTAGTACAGAGTAGGAGTTCTCCAATGTTCACTGAATTTCTTGATGCATGTTTGATTAAATGATTATAAGGGAGACCTCTTTTTAATATAATATTTTATTTTCTACTAATTACATGTAAAAACCAATTTACATTCACTTTCTTTTTTCTTTTTTAAATTTCTTTTTTATTTGTTTTTATTACATTAAAATACATAGCTCCCTCACCCCTTTCCCCATTATAGTTGTCATTTAACCAAAAGATATATATATATATATGCATATATATGTAACTATGTCTTATTTTTATTTATTTATTTTATTTATTAATTCTTTCTCTGGAGGTGGACATACACAAGTCATTCTTCAAACGATATTTCTCTTGCTAAATGTTCTCTTGGTTCTGCTCATTTCACTCTTCATAATTTTGTGAAAATTTATTTTTCATATATTGCATTTCACATTCTTGTATGTTAGGGAGAATTACTATGTATTCCTGTGTCTGGGATCTGGATCAGAGATACTATCTAATCCGCTGTTTTTTGCAATTTCTTTGTTTTTTGGAATCCCAAGGAATGTCTTCTTTTTTAGTAGAATTTGGTCAACAAAGGAGAGAAGAGTTCTTTTTCTGCATGTGTATTACCCATGATATGGGGATGGGGAGAAGTAGATAGGTTGATGGACCACCTCTTAATTAGCTATTACCAATTAAAGATATCTTGGGATGATCAAGGGAGGAGCTGAATAATGAGCTCCTAAAACTCTATTTAATAGTTTAAAACAGTGATTCCCAAAGTGGGCACCACCGCCCCCTGGTGGGTGCTGCAGTGATCTAGGAAGTGGTGATGGCCACAGGTGCATTTATCTTTCCTATTAATTGCTATTAAAATTAGAAAAATTAATTTCCAGGGGTGTTAAGTAATATTTTTTTCTGGAAAGGGGGTGGTAGACCAAAAACGTTTGGGAACCACTGATTTAAAACTTGTTTTGTCCCTGGTCTCAAGAGAGAGAGCCATGGAGACCTATATAACTTTATCTGTTATGATGCTGGCCTAACCAATAAACCTGACATAATCAACAAACTTAGATTCTTACCTCAAAATATGTCTCTTAAGATAATTTTAATCCCAAAACTTTCATGTAGGTCTTTCCATGTTTTTCCAAAATTAAACTGTTCATCATTTCTTCGGGTGCAGTAGTATTTCATCACATACCTATACTACAACAACTTATTTAGCCTCTCTTTAATTTCCAGTTCTTTGCCACCACAAAGAGAGTTGCTAGAAATACTTTAAAACATATTGGTTCTTTTCCTTTTCCCCTGATCACTTTAGGAAATAAACCTTATAGTGGTATTGCTGGATCAAAAGGAATGCATAGGTTTATCACTCTGAGTAGAATTCCAGCCTTACCATCTGTCTTTGAATTGAAACCATTAGTTCTAAGGCAGAAGAGCAATAAGAGCCAGGGAATGGGAGTTAAGTGATTGCCCAGGGTCACATGGCTAGGAAATGTCTGAGGCTAGATCTGATCTCCTGTCTAGGCTTGGTATTTTATCCACTGAACCACCAATTTTTTTTTCTTTTTGAGAATTTTTAATTTGAAAAAATGTATTTCACAAAGTCTGGCAGTATAAATTAAGTGGCTTCCCTGTTTGGATTAAAATTCTCTGGAGATTGTATAGTAATGTATAATTATTTATTAGAAAGTAAAAGTTGGAGTTGGATAGAAAGAAATGCACCTAGTTGCATAGCCATGCCTTACTAATCTGAGTTTGCAGCTGGTATCACCTTTCATTAGCCAAGAGAGGATGCACCAGGAAAGTCGCCAGGCAAAAAGAATGTGTCTCAACCCCTCTCTTAAAACTCCCAGTGATGTCACTCCTTCTGGGTCTCTCTGGTTGGACAGACTTGACCTCAGTGCAGGTCAGAGGCTAGTCTTTCAAAAGCAAGAGTCATATGGGACTAGGGACCAGCATCTTCTGAGACGCCAGGGAGTCATAAAACCTTTGACATCCTCCCATTGTACAATGGGTCCAGCCAAAGGGTGGGACCAAAATCTTTTTGATCTGGGATCAAAAACTTTCCTTCTAAAAAGGAAAGAGTGATACAGATTTATGTTAATGTCACAAATCCCTTATCATTAGCTTTCTAAAATGTTGAATTCCAACTTCTTTCCCTCCTTCTGTCCCCTTTCCCTCCCTTAAATGGTAAGCAATTTGATCTAGATTTTATATCATGCAATACAATTATGCGAAACATTTCCACTCTGGTCATGTTGTTGAAGAAGACTCATGTTTAAAAAAAATGAAGAAATTAGTGAAAAGTAGTAAGCTTTGATTTTCATTCAGATTCCATCAGTTCTTTCTCTAGAGGTGCCTAGCATTTTCTGTCATGAGCCCTTTGGAATTGTCTTGGATCATTGTATTGCTGAGAATAGCTAAGTCTTTCCTAGTTAATTCACCATATGATGTTGCTATTATTGTGTATAATGTCCCTATTCCACCTCTAAGCAAACATTTATGAGAAATGCACAAATAAGTTGGACTACTCTCATTCACAAAACAGCGCAAGATCCTCTATTCTTATCCAACCCCTTTACTTTACAGATGAGTAAAGTGAGAATACTCAGTGAGGAATCAATTTACTCATGATAGCCCTGTCTGTTAGTGACAGAGATGGAACTAGCAGTGAGCTCTCTGAACTCGAATTCTCCTTCTCCTGTAAACTTGGCTCTTGGCTTTTCATTATACATGACATTTTATCTCCCATTTCCAGGCCTTTGCTTGTTTGCTCAAATGCTATCTTTTACATGAGGCTTTTCCTGATTTCTGTACTTTCTTCTTCTCTACCACCTCTTTCAGCTAGGGCTTCTCTACCAAAATTACTTCATTTTTTTTGTGTAGATTTACACATGTACAGGTTATCTTACCTGTTTGATTGTGAAGTACTCTGAAGACAAGGAAAGTATTTTTTTTAATCTTTCTGTCCTCAGTTCTTGGCAGGGGATTAAGTAATGTATGGTTGATTCAGGGCATAAGGTATGAGAAATAAGCCTAACAATGAGAAATTAGGTAAGGAGAAGAAAAGACCACTGAGCACAGAAGGCCCTAAAGTTTTGAAAGTGAAGGAAAAAAAAAATAGAACATTCCTTTGAAATGAAAAAAAGACATTTAAGCCAAACTAATAGATATTGTGATCAAATTTGAGAGTGTATGCCATATTTCCATAAGTTTAATCTGCTATCTCTCTGCCAAGGAGAAGGAAGCATGTAGCTCTCCTCCAGGACCATTGGTTATTGAATTTAGGGTCCCTGGTGACATTAAGTTCAGTAAATCTTTGGTGTCATTTCCGATTGCATTATTAAAGTTATTATACCAGGTGCTCTGTTGGATTTTCAATTACTTTATTCTGCATCAGTTCATGAAAATCATTCTATGTTTCTGTAAACTCATTGAGGGGAGGGAGGTGGCATGGTACAATAGAAAGAGATTTTAATAATGATTAATATCTACTACCTCTGTGTGATTTGGTGCAAAGCAATGATATCCTCTCTTAAATGATGGCATGTTACTTAGTAACCTTGAAACTCCCTTTCATCTTCAATCTATGATCCATTGCCATTTTTTTCTCTTTTGTCCTTTTATTCCCCAAACCTATCTCAATTCTACGCTCTTATTAGGCATAAAATAAATGCATGTTGGATCAGATTAGATCATTATGAATTCTTTATATTCATTGTTTCTTATAGAACAATAATATTCTCGCACGTTAATATATCACAATTTGTTCAGCCATTCACCAATCGATGGGCAGCTACTTCATTTCCAGCTTTTTACTACCATGAAAAAGGATTGTTATGAATATTTTGATATGCATGGGGGCCTTCCTTCCTTCGACCTTGACTTTTAGAAATAGAAAATTTCTAGTAGAATCTCCCTTATAAGAAATAGTGGGAAATAGTCTGAATGAATTAGATTTCTCATATCACTATTATATTTATGGCAAAGCATATTTGCCATCTGCACTGGCAGATAGATAAAATGACTGGATACTCTTGATAGAGCCACATGCAAATAAATGATTATACCTGTAAATGCAATTAAGCATCAAGAAATGAGATACATGATACCTATGCTTCTCAGTCACTGTATCCCATTATTTTTCAGAATGGCATGAAGGAAAAGTAGACGCTATTGTTCTTAGTAGAAATTTAAGTGTATCTCAAAGGACCAAGCTGTGTCAGTTGAAACAGTAAGTTTGTCAATGCTAGAGATAACATTAAAATACTTAATTTCAAAGTCATATAATATCACATTGTTGATTTGTATTTAAAGTTCATCTCCACAGATAGGAGAAATTAGAGTAAATTCTAATCAAATTCTAAAAAAATAACTATACCAATTGATGCATGTAGCCCTACTTCTCTTTCAATTAATTGACTTTCAGATTTGTTTGTTTTAGGTGGAGCTTTCAGCATGAAAGTATCAACATGTCCACTTCCCCCACCCTTTTTTTGTCATAAAACAGGACCATTCCACAAAAAGGGGAGAGTTACAATGATGAATGAGGATGGAGGGAGTGGGTTATAAACCAGGATTCTTATAAAATAATATAAAGGTAAAATTAAGAAATGAATTGAAACTATGATGCAGAATTTCTACTTTCCGTGTGTTCTGAATTTATATTGGGACAGTAGATGCATTAAAGTTCTATTAGAAATGATCTAGTTCTGAATATTAGCTTGATTCTACCCCCTACTATCTCTGGGATGTAAGGATTAGCTCTAGTATGTCCTGAGCTCCACTTCCCCAATTTTTTCCTACTCTCTTCCTCTGACTTAGTCAGTCAGTAAGCATTTACTAAGCATTTGCTATGTGCCAGGTACTAAGACAAATGCTGGGGATATAGAAAGAGGCAAAAGGCAGTTCCTGCCCTCAAAGAACTCATAAATCACCCCCTCAGTCCTTTTACATATGATGAAAATCAAGGACAAGCCTTTTTAGGCAGTACTTGCTTAGGGCAGGTTGTTGTATACTTCCATGGGAGCATATGACTTCTAGCAGGGTGAATAGTATAGAGTTGCTAAAAATCAATAGATAAAGTATGATTTTTTTCAGCTATTTGAGCTTTCCTAGGTCAACGGATATCATAGTCACAATGCCTTAAAATTCAGGGAGGACAAGAGGGTTTTCTTTTCTTTGTTGCTTCTTATATCTTGGATTAAATTAGAGGATTCATTTGACCCCAGTTTTTGGATGAAATTCTTTTAGAGCAGGATCAGAGAAGGAATATGGTTAGGAAATTTCAGATTGGACTCAAAATTTGGGAAGATATGAATGCCAAATAAAGAAGGGGTCAGGGGATTCAGTTAGAGGGGTAATATATTGGAACTGGGCAACCTTAGGCCAAGACTATGAAGGAATTAAAAATAAGGTTAAAGCAAGGGTGAAGAACTATTAGAAAAGAGGAGAAGGAATGGAGGTTATATAGCAAGGATGGGAAATAAGTTTTGGAGGAGAAAGGGAAAGAGATATATGGGAGCATTGGAAATGTATTATCAATGAGAAGAACCCTAGAACTCAAAATCATGGAGACAGCACAGTTGTAGGTGATGTTCAGACCTGAGATGTGACCATCTTTGTGGAATAAAAATGTAGAAGCGAAGTCTTTGTGAATTGGGGTTTTGATTTTAAAAGATTGCTGAATAGCAAAAATGAATAATATGGAAATAGGTATCAAGTGATAAAATTTGAACAACCCAGTTGAATTGCTTGTTGGCTCTGGGGAAGGAGGGAAGAGGGGAGGGAAAGAAAATGAAATATGTAAACATGGAGAAATATTTTAAAAATAAGTAAAAAACAAAAAAGATAATTTTTTTATTTTTAAAAGATTAAAAAAATGTGAAAGTGTTCCCTTATTCCTCCCACTCCCCCACAGTAGAAAATTAGATGTTTGAGGGGAGGCCAGGTTTGTTTTTGTCTTTGTATCTCCAGAGCTTAATATAGTGCTAAAAGATATTTAATAGATGAAATTGATTGAGTGATGTCATTCATGGTAGTTGAAAAAGTTGATTAACTCAGATTCTAGTGCCCTGATGGCAAACCTATGACATATGTGTCAGCACTGACACACACAGCCATTTTTCATGACATGTGGCCGCATAAAGAGAAATATGTTATTTAAATTATCAATATTGCAAAATTATGTTTTTTTTCTTGAAGTGACACACCACCCAAGTTATGCTAGGTTTTTTGGTGAATTTTGACACACCAGGCTCAAAAGGTTGCCCGTGTCCTAGTGGTTAAGAAGAAATCTACATAGATTTTAATGTTCAAGCTTGTAAGGATGGGTGTCAGGGTTGAGAAAGGCTATAATCTGGGTGTTTTATTCTTTAAGATAGGAAGAATAAAAATGTGGAGATTGGCAGTTAGTTGGGAAAAAAGAATCAAAAGCTACTGACATAGATAACTAATAATAATAATGGAGCAGGACACAAAAGATCCAGGAGATTTAGGGACAACCGAAGGATTCCCCTAAGCCTGTCTGGCCAAGAGAAGACCATCCCTGATGACCACAGATAAATGGATAAAAATGGCATGTGTGTTCCACCTTCTGAGAACTGCATATTTCCTGATAAACAAATTCAATCCCAGACTTTCCCACCCAAGGCACGATATCAACCTCAGGCCCTTCCATCCCCCAAAGTTGCCCATATTTGAGGACACATGTTAAACTGAAGACCTTCTCAAAGCTACAGAAGTTACCACCTCCAGCCCCTACCAAAGTCCCCTGTAAATCACATTTCCTGCCCACTTGTTTATCAAGTATTGAGCTCTCCTGTAAAACCAATAAAACCCCACTTTTTGTTACATTATGGGGCAGACTCTAAATGGGGAGCTGCCTACCTGTCAGCAATCTGTCTAATAAACCTTTTTAGCATTATTGGGGTGTCTTTGTAATTCTTTAGGTGGGAAATCCTTAAGAATCAAGACAGTTCTCCTCATAACATTAACACCTTCAAATGTTGGGTTCTTCACATTTTTTAGGAACCATGGGGATATTCTCTACATGGGCTTTTTTTTAAAAATCCCAGTTTTCAGGATTCACTAAAGAAAAATTATCAATTTATTGTCTTTCTATTTTGATCTATAATTCCTGTCATTTTTTTTCTTAGTGTAACAAGTCGAATCACTTTCTTTTGAGATGATTTTGTCATAATTAAATGTTTTAATACTGAGATCTGCTGTATTAAACTACTGTATTTTAAGTATTGATTTCATGTCCCCGAAATATTGGTGCCTAACTGAAAATGTTCATATTTTTCTTTTGATTTTAAATAGATAAAACTGTTTGCCTTATTGTTAGCTCCCTCCAGGACTATCGGTTGATTGGATAACGTTTTCTGTTGGATTAGAAATCTTAAGGAATCAATCCAAGTCTTTATTTCCTTTGAGAATGCCACATTGTTTGAGGCTTGCCAGAGTCTATTTTCAAGGTAACTGCCTTGCTTGTTGCACCTTTGGGTGGATTTGGAATTCAATTTGGAACATCTCTCTAATTACAAGGATCCATCTGGAAAAATTCCAGTGTCATAAATTGTTTCAGGGATGCAGAGAATTTTTGTATGACCTGTGCCGAAAGGGACATCTAGAGATTTGGCTGGATCTTCAGTTGTATTCTTTATGAGTTTTAGCAACCCCAGAAGAAAATTTGGGTTCTCAGTGTTGCAGGGACCCAGCAGAATTTTGTTGCATTAAAACCACTCAGTGGTAGTAGCTAGATGGTTCAGTGGTTTGAGAGCCGGGCTTAGAGACAAGAAATCCTGGGTTCAAATATGGCTTCAGAAACTTCCTAGTTGTGTGATCCTGGGCAAGACACTAAAGCCCATTGTCTTGCCCTGACCATTCTTCTGTTTTAGAGTCAGAAGATAAGGGTTAAGAAAAAAACACCATTCAGTGAGTGTGAGTGCAAAGTAGAGGATGGCAGGGGGCTTTGCAGAAGGAGAGGGCAAAATGCCCAGCTCTCCTTCCCTTACTCTTCAGACCAAGTTTGTGACCTGGTTTACTTAGCCCAACAGTAGATAAATATTGAGACATTTGTTTCTGAAATTTAAGGAGTAACTGTTCATTAGATAAGTTAAATTTGGAAATAAACTTGGTAGGGGGTAAATGTTTTGTAGCAAGCATTTGAACCCACTCTCCTCAGCAATCCCTCTGATAGAGAAGATTGTTCCCTTGGATTTGGAAATGGTTTGCATTTCTTTTCTTGCAATTTATTTTCAGTAAATATCCTTTTGTCAAAGCTAATTTAGATCAGCTGGTTAATTATTACTGGGGCGCTAACCTTTGGAAGGTATTGATATAATAGCTAATTGATATTAGATATAAACAGGAATGGGAACTTGATCTGGCTCCTCAGGGAATACCCCTAGAGCCTAGAGGAGAAAAATATAGTTTTGCTCTGGAAACCTGATTCACTAATGTCAGATAGAGTTTGAATTAAGTAGCCCCTGGTATCTTATGGAGTATACATCCATTATCTCATTTCATCCCTACTATAATTATTATGCTAATTTTACAGTTGAAGAAACACTCAGAAATAGGAAGAAAGAGAATAAATATTTATTTAGTACATACTATGTACCAGGCACTGGGCTAACTATTTTATAAATATATCTCACTTGATCCTCACAACCCTATGAGGTGGTGAGTGCTATCATCACCTCATTTTGTAGTTGAGGAAATTGAGTCAAAGAGAGGTTAAGTAACTTGCTTAAGGTCACAAACATTTGAACTCAAGTTTTCTCGACTCCAGACCCAACATTCTATCCACTTTGCCACTACCTGTCTCGAAGGTAAATGACTGATCGGTCTATGGTCAAATAACAAATAACCATATTAGGTAGAATTTATATTTGGAACTTCTTGACTCCAGATGCAGTTCTTTTTACCATTTTCTTCACTGCCTCTGGATAGATAACACTTCAAAGGGAGAGAGCTGAGTGATTGGCAGTGAGAAATAAGAAGCATGCCTCTTATTCGTCCTGTCCCAGAGAGTTCAAGGGCCATGAGAAAAGGAGCACATAGTGCTGGAGTAGTTAGCTAGAGAGGCAGTATCTTCTGTTGGAAGACATGGAATTTTAGCAGGTGATGCTGCTTTTTACTGGTTATAAAGTATATGTTTGGTTTAGTTTAGGCTTTCAAGGAAAAGGGACAAAAACCCTCACACTCTCACTACCCTTAAGGATTGATAAAATATACAATCCTTGTGAATATAACTTAAAAATAATTGTGGAAGGAGATCTAGTGGATGATAGGTGCAGTGAAGTTTTATTGCTATGCTACAGGTAGATAAAGGATCCTGGAATGCATTAAAAATTTACCAAACTAGAGTAAACAGATTTCAGATATCTTTGAATATATCAGTCACAAATAAGTCAGGGAAATCAAAACACAGTTCCTTTGTATCACAGGCAAAATTGAGGAATGCCAGAATCTTGCTTTGTGTTGATTGAGCTTCATGCTTTAACTTCTCAGGCAATTGTTGTGACATAGTTTATACAACCTGATGATAATTCAGATTTTGGAGACTTAGGTTTTAGAAAGATAAGGATGTGATTTTTCTAAGTATATTTATAGAAGGTCATGGAAATAATTTTTTGGTCAATTAATTTTGTCTTCTTCCAAATAAGGACCATATGAGACAGGAGCATAGCCACTGAACTATATATGACTTTATTTAAGATTGTATCATTTGGTTTCAACATAGAAATCCTATGGATGGTTTGTCTTCATATTGGGGTTCTGTGGATACAGAAGTTCATTGGCTGTTCTAAGAATTCAACTCTGCATTTCCCTTGTGTTGTAAAGGTATTCAGATTGGAAGAGAAACTCCCTATTCTAAACCACAGACAACCCAGCAGAAAAACCTAGAACAAACTTCTCTTCCATACTATTATCATTCCTACTTCTTGCATAGTAGTGAGGTCAAGACAATAGTATATATAATATAACAGGCACCAACTCTCTGGTCAAAAAGAAAGACAAAAATGTGCATTCTACCCGCTCCAGTTTTATCTGCCTTATTAACATTTTATGTATCACTTTAAATTAGACCAATAAGAAAACCAAATCAAGCCCTGGCTTTGTAATGTTTGCAAATGTCTGAGCTGTAAATGTTCACACTGAAAATTTAATAATCAACTTTCATGATGGGTAGGAACTGCCTCCAGCTCATCCTTGTACAGGAGCAACTAACCTTGAACATTAGACAGAAGAGGAAGGGGAATGAAATAGAGAGTTCTCAGAAACATGACTTTTTTTAAAAAAATTATTTATTTAGAATGTTTTTCCATGGTTAAATGATTCATGATTTTTCCCACCCCTCTTCCCTCCCTGCTCCCAGAGATGACAAGCAATTCCATTTGGTTATACATATACCATTGTTCAAAACCTTATTTCCATGTTATTCCTATTTGCAATAGAGTGATCTTTTAACATCAAACCCCTAATCAAATTCCCATCAAACCATGTGATCAATTCTGTGTTTTATTTCTGCATTTCGGCTCCCACAGATCTTTCTCTGGATGTGAATAGTGTTTTTTCTCTTGAATTCCTCTGGATTGTCCTGGATCATTGCATTGTTGCTAGTAGAAAAGTCTATTACATTCAATTGTGCCACAGTATGTCAGTCTCTCTGTATAAGGTTCTCCTGGTTCTGCTCCTTTCACTACGCATCAATTCCTGGAGATCTTTCCAGTTCACATAGAAATCCTCCAGTTCATTATTCCTTTCAGCACAATAATGGTATTCCATTACCAACAAATACCACACTTTGTTCAGCCATTCCCCAATCAAGGGACACCCCCTCATTTTCCAATTTTTTGCCACCACAAAAAGAACGGCTATGAATATTTTTGTCCAAGTATTCTTCCTTTTTATCTCTTTGGGGTACAAACCCTGCAGTGGTGTGGCTGGATCAAAGGGTGGGCAGTCTTTTAAAGCCCTTTGGGCATAATTCAAATTGCCTTCCAGAATGGTTGGACCAATTCACAACTCCACCAGCAGTGTATTAGTGTCCCAATTTTGCCACAACCCCTCTAACATTTATTATTTCCTTTTACTGTTATATTGGCTGATCTTCTAGGTGTGAGGTGATATCTCACAGTTGTTTTTATTTGCATTTCTCTAATCAGGAGGAAATTATTGATAGTTTTGATTTCCAGAAACAAGACTTTTTAAAGATATTAGTGATTTTTATCTTATTATTTTATTTTATTTTATTAATTTCAATTTTATTTTGAATATTTTCCCATAGTTACATATTTCATGTTTTTCCCCTCTCCCTCAAGGCCCCCTAACCCTCTTAGCCAGCACACAATTCCACTGGGTTTTACATGTATCATTGATTAAGACCTAATTCCATATTATTGATAGTTGGACTAGAGTTATTGTTTAGCATCTACCTCCCCAATAATATCCCTATCAGCCCATGTGTTCAAGCAGTCATTTTTCTTCTGTGTTTCTTCTCCCACAGTTCTTCCTCCAAATGTGGCTAGTTTTCTTTCTCATAAGTCCCTCAGCCTTGCTCTGGATCCTTACATTGCTGTTAGTAGAGAAGTCCCTTATGTCAATTTTACCACAGTGTATCAGTCTCTGTGTACAATGTTCTCCTGGATCTGCTCCTTTCACTCTGCATCGCTTCCAGGTGGTCATTCCAGTTCACATGGAATTACTCCAGTTCATTATTCCTTTGAGCACAGTAGTATTCCATCATGAACAGATACCACAATTTGTTTAGCCATTCCCCAATCAAAGGACATTCCCTCATTTTCCAATTTTTTGCACCACAAAGAGTACGGTTATAAATATTTTTGTACAAGTCTTTTTCCTTATTTTCTCTTTGAGGTATAAAACAAGCAGTGCTATGGCTGGATCAAAAGGCAGATAGTCTTTTAAAGCCCTTTGGGCACAGTTCCAAATTGCCATCCAGAATGGTTGGATCAATTCACAACTCCACCAGCAATGCATTATTGTCCCAATTTTGCCACATCCCCTCCAACTTTCCCCACTTGCTGTCATGTTAGCTAATCTGCTAGGTGGGAGGTGGTACCTCAGAGTTGTTTTGATTTGCATTTCTCTAATTATAAGAGATTTAGAACACTTTTCATGTGTTTGTTGATAGTTTTGATTTCTTTATCTGAAAATTGTATATTCATGTCCCTTGCCCATTTATTGATTGGGGAATGACTTGGTTTTTTTGTACAATTGATTTAGCTTCTTATATGTTTTAGTAATTAGACCTTTGCCTAATTTTTGTCATAATTTTATTATAAAGATTTTTCCCCAATTTGTTGCTTCCCTTCTAATTTTGATAGCATTTGATATTAGTTATTTTTGATGTTAATAAAATTTTTTATTCTTTTGATCTGAGAAATACAAAATAAGAACTTATAATAAGTGTTCCCTATTGTATTTTTCTACTAAACAATGAGGATTTATATTTAATTGTCATAACCTAAGATTCCATCTTATCAGTGTGGGGATGTCCATGAAAGAAAACATCCTTTACCAAGAAACTTCTTCTATCAATAACAATGGGCATTTGTTCTATGAATTATCTATAGTATAAGATTAAGCAACTTGTCCAGGGTCTCACAACCAATATGTGTCAGAGGGAAAAAGGGACTTGAATGTAGCCATTTAACCTCCTTATTTTCTCTGAGCTCTATATATCACTCGGCACCAGGTGGATAAGATAAGTTTTCCCTTTATCCACAAGTTGTTTTGGGGCTCTATGGATGGCCTGATTAAATGAAAGCAATTATAGAGATAGACCATAAAATGAGTGTCTTGGGTAACCTTCCTTCAGGCCATACTCACATAAGTCTAATGAATCCTGTATCTAAGGCAATTTCTGTTTAATTTTTCCCCCATCAGTTACTATTAGTAATCAAAGCAACAATCAACATTAATTTTTTTTTCCGGTTATTGCTAGGAGCTTCTATGAAATCTTGGTACTTTTCCAAGGTCGAATATCATGGATAATTTGGAATGCCACATTTCCAGAAGGACATTTATAAACAGGAATATGTCCAGAGAAGAGTAACCAGGTTGGTGAGTAGATTTAAAACTACTATATAAAGACAAGTTGAAGGAATTTTATATGAATTATCTGCTGAGAAGATGATTGAAAGGGAACATGATAATTCTACTCAAGGAGTGAGCATGGTACAGGGAAAAAGTTATATTACTCTACATTTTGAAAGCACTGTCATTTAGAAGAAGGGTTAGACTTTTTCTGTTTGATTCAGGAGACATAATTTAGGAATAATTGTTAGAATTTATAAGAAGGATATCTTATATTTGATGTGAGAAAAATTTCTTAATGATTGGAATCATCCAAAAGTCATCTTCAAGTGGAGGCCAGATAAATAAAGAAGAGTTTCTGTTCAGATCTTGATTGGAACATTTGATATCTCTTCAGATTTAATAATTCAAGGAGTAGAGAGCTTCTTTACGGAACTTCTTAGACTCATGGAATCTCAGGTTTGGGGCATATTTCAGAGATCATCTTGTCTTAGCTCTTATGAGAAGTATGAATTTCATGCACAATATTACCAAATATAGTTAGCAAATATCAGGAAACTCTACCCAAATTATGTCCACTTGTCTGGATAGTTTTGTTAGGGAGTTCTTTTTATTGAGTCAAAGTATATCTGCCTTCCTATAGCTTCCTCCAATTGATACCAGATGTCCCTATAGGGATACTCTTTATTCCTCCTCTACATGAAAATACTCCCTGTATTTAAAGACAAATACTATTCTGTAACTTCTCTAGTTGACAATTGTCTTCATTTAGGATGGTTTCCAGGCCCCCATTCATCCTCTTCTGAATGCTATACATATTATTGATATTCTTCCTAATACATTATCAGAACTAAACACTATACTCCAGATGGGGTCTGGCCAGGGCAGGTGATGAGTTAGGAACACCACTCTAGGAAATAATTTGGGATAGTCATTGAATTGCCTTCTCAGTTAGCAATTCTTGGAACCTTTGTAACAACTGACTGATACAATATTGGACTAACTGAATTTTGCTCAGTCAATGGGGAAGACAACTGCAGAAGAATGGTGTCAAACTCAAATGGAAATAAGGATACTGATCTATGTAAGGATCCCCAAGGCAATTATTGCCTTAGTTTTTAAATGTAATGTCATAGATGTTTTGCTGTATTTTTGTTATTTTGTTAAATATCTTCCAATTATATTTAAGCTGGTTCTGGGAGTGAGAGGAAGTGTTTGACACCTTTGCTGTACAGAGATGGGGACAAACACTGATATAAACATGAACTTATGGGGCAAATTCTAGTTCAGTACAAAGACATAAATCTGTTTAAATGGCTTCTATAAGTTGAAGATGAATGGAAAAATATATTTTAGGTAGAGAGGCAGGGCAGAGAGAACTTGAGTTCAAATCTTATTTCTGAGACATGGTAGCTTTGTAACTCATTGCTCATTTCGCTTCTTAGTTTCCTCGGCAATTAAGGCAATTAAGCTAGAGAATGGTTGCTTATGTACATTGTGGAGAGATTTTCTATGTCAGAAATTCTGTATATTGATAAAAAAGTGGAAGTGAATGAAACATAAATGAATTGAATATTTTTCATGAATGGGATGAGGTGCTCTGATATCTGTGATTGGTTCTTTATTCAAGTTAAGATTTTGGTCAGAGATTGTTGTTTACCAATCTAAAACCTTACCCATTGCCACTAAATCACCTTCCCTCTGGGTCTTCATCTTATTTAGGAGTTTAATTTGTTTAATCCTTAGCTTCTTATATCAATTATAGGTTTATTCATCATTTATATATCTATATATGTAGATATTTATCATTTCTTAAGACTTTTTGCTTTCTTGGAGATGCCACTGATTTGTTCCTCTCTTTTGATTGGTTAGTTCTGTAATGCAGGGTTGCAGCAGAAGTTTTTTGTTTTTGCAAATCAACTGTAACAGCTCTAGCAGTTAGAAGTTTTAGAATGTTCACAAAAACAGTTGGAGCCTGAGGCTATAAATAGTCCTGAAGTTCTAACTGAGGGGTTTTTGGCCTGTTGGCTTTGGCCTTTTGGTTTCTACCTTTGCCTGTGTGCCTTGTCTTTGGGCATTTAGACCTAGCCTGATTTCTCTGGACCTCTCCCTGACCTCTCCATTTTACATCCCTACTATTTCCCTGAATTTCCCCATTGGGCCCTGGGAGGAAGGGTGGGCTTGGGTTGGACTTTGTGGGTTTAGCTTCTGTAGGCAAGAAGGATATCCTAAATCAAGCCACTCCCTTATTTAGTGATCTGATAAATACTTTTACTTCAGGGCAGTGAAACCTCCTGCCTGGGAGAGCCAGCCTCTCTCAGTCTGACCCTCTCCTGTGACCCTTCCCCCAGCACCAGCTTTCTCCCTAGCAGCAGCTACAAACCCTAAAACCCTCTTTCCATTAGCTTACCTCTAACATCAATAAATCCCCTTTGTTATCCACACAAAAGCCTCTAGTGAATCATCGTATTGAATATTAAGGCAAAGGGTGAAGAGGGAAGAAATTACTTGCCTTTTATTTCTTGAGGGAAACCTAGGCATCCATCTTGGGCAGGAAATACCTAGCTGAGACTTTTTGCAGACATCAATTTTACTGGCAGGGAGGAGCCTTTGACTCCTCCCTCAAGGGATCTTAGAAATTAACAAGAGGAAACTCTATCCAGATCTAAACATTTCTGGCTGCCCCAATTCCTCTTATATCTTAGAGAATATCTTCCCTGGCTGAAGGATACAGTCTATTTCTTCCCAGTACCCTCTGTTTCTAGCCTCCTGTGACTAGCCTGTTGGAGTAGCCCCTCCTATATACTCCCATTCATTGCCTTAACTCAGCTATCCCCTTCATTCCTCCTCCTATCACCATTATTCCTCCCCTTATCAACATTTTGCCTTATTTCTTTATAACAGTTCCTACCAAGACAGTCATTTGATGAGTGAGATTCACAGGCCATGCATGCTTACTTCACTCCTGGCTCTACTCCTCACTCTTAAGACTTACCTATTTCCTTCTCAGCAGCCTTATTTTCCATTCCTCTCTTTTCCAGTTTCTGTGTGTGTTGCTTTCTCTCATTAGAATGCATGTTCACTGAAGGCAAGGATTATCTTTTTGTAATTAGAATTTACTTCCCAGGACTCTCTTTTCCTGCATCCCATTTATGTATCTACACTAATGTACTAATGTAGGGAGGATATATTTTGATGTAGCTTCTTCTCTCTCTCTTTTCCAGGGAATGTGGTTGGTGTAGTTTGGGGGAGAGCCAGGCAGAAGAATTTTACTCACATGGTTTTATTCAGGTTTTTTATACTTTTGCTCTTTTATTTCTTCTACTTCAAGTGACTACTAATAAATCTTATAAAATATAATATTTGGAGTTATTGGATATTAATTTAAATCTAACATTTTGCTTATATTTGAATCTTCATCACTTAGAACAGAGCAAAGTGCTTAATAAATCTATCTATCTAACCTAAGGCTCTTCACCTACTTGCCAACTCCTTGTCCATAAAGTCTCAAAAGTGCCAATATTTTAACAAGCAAGTTAATTGAATTAGATGAATAATAAAATAGCAAAGGACTAGTATATATATGTGCCAGTGTGTGTGGTGTGAGAGGTGGAAACCATCCTAATTTCCCTCTCCCTCTCCCCCCACCCCCACCTACTTTGTCTTTCTGTCTCTGTCTCTGTTTTCTGGCCATAATCTGATTCCCTAACCAACCCTCCCCCCACCATAAGCTTGTATGACTGATTTTTAAAAATCCATGTGTAGATTTTATTTTTCTCCTTCTATATTCCATTTTATTAGATTTGGCCTACCACTCTAGCCTTTTGAATTCTGATTTTATAATCCAGTTTGTTAGTTCTCTCTCCTAGCTTTTTGACATCTGGAAATTAAATGGATCTGGCATTTATGTCTTCACTTGAATCATTAGTATGCTTATCATATCATTACTATTTTTCAAAATAAATTCCTATCTGAAAAAATCAACATAAGATGTTTTCATGTTAAAAAATTTTTAGGAAAGCAGAAGCATTTCAAATCTGGGACTATGGTTTTGGAATGAACATAGTATAAAGCTTGCCAGCTGAAGCCTGAAATTTAGGGGAGGGAAAGCTCAAAATTTTCTCAGAGAGTTATTGCACTAGGACTGATTCCATTGTGCATAGAGTAAGGATATGGGTGTGGGTGTATTGGCATACTCCGACCCATATTCTTTGTATAGCTCCAATTCCAAAAGGCAAATGTTGGATTAAATATGGTATGTTAGACATAATTCCTAGAAATGCAGATATATTTTTTATCTTTCCCCATCTAGGCTTAGTACTTTTATGAACACTGCCCCCAAAATGTACTGCAACACTCATCTGCTGGTAAAGGAATAATGCTATAAACTGAGAGACACTCATCTTGCATTGAAATTTTCGTCCAGGCTTTTTGAATCCAAAGGCAGCTTTGCTGAGATGCTTATACTACCTAATTCACTAGGCTGTTGCCAGAAGAGCATGAAGCAAATTATAAAACAGAATGTGAGCTGTTATTATAAAAACACACTGATCAAAGAGGAGGAGAATATTTTTGCAAATTATTATATGTTTGAAAATTTCACATCCGGAGTTAAGGATCATTTTAATATCATTGGATTTTGAACCAGTCCTAATCACATTCCCTTATTTTAAAATGACAACAACTAGCAAAGTCTAGATAGGAGGTGGTAGTTGAATTGAACTTTAAAAGGATTTAAGGATTCTTAAAATATTACATGGATAAGAAGAATATTATGGGAACGGGTTATGGCCCAAGGAAAGGGCTGGAGATTGAAGATGGAATATTGTATATGGGGCAAGACTAGTTGGAGTTTGGCTGAAACACTGAGTGGGTCGGGAAATAATGTGCAATCACCTGGAAAACTAGAACAATGGAAGGGCAGGGTAGTGTTGTACAGAGATGCAAAAGGATGAGGGCTGACATAGATGGATATGAGAGAATGGGAAGTGGTAGCCAAGGGAAGGAGTATTGGTATAAAACAGTTCATGATTCAGAATCAAGGAAATTTTGACTCAAGCCTGAGTGATAGCTTTCATGCCCTTCCTAGTAGCTATCGTGATACAGATATTTATTACTCGACTCTTTCATGATCAAGAGATATTGAAAGTGGGCATGTTCCTGAAGCTTGGAAATTGGTGGCTGTCTAGATAGAGCTCTGCCTGTATTGACTGAATAAAGAGGATCAAAGTCGGATTTTATATTCTAGACTTCCAGTCCACAGTCAAATTTGTACTGCTCCTGGACAAGTCCCATAGTGGAGTGGATTAATTCCCCTGAAATCAAGAAGTGGGTTCCTACTATGCCTTGAGAGTAAAAGACAAAGGGAAAAAACACAGTCTCTGTTATATTCTATTATTTAGTGAACGGATACATTTAGACAATATAATTTGAGGCAGAAGAAAAGAGTACTATAAATTAAGGGGCTTTAGAAATATTTTGTATGTGGCATATGAACTGAAGCTTGAAGAAAGCCATGTATTTTAAGAGAGAAAAAAAGAGGAGTATGTTTCTGGCTTGGGAGGAGGTGGGACAGCCATTGCAAAAATTCAGGGTTTCTGTAAAAGTTATTACCGTACAAATTCATCAGGGTTGACTTGGTCCTCCCCACCAACTGCTCTCCCTTTCCAGGCTGATCTGAGAATGAGAGACTATGTGGTGTACGAGAAATAATATTGGATTTGGAGTCTGAAGACTTGGATTTCGATCTTTATTCTGCTCCTTACTATTTGTATATCCTTGAGTAAGTTTCTTAACACTTTTATCAGCTTGATTTTTCTCACTGAAAAATGTCATCTTGAGGTGTTAAATAAGTTAACCTTGGTCAGATATAAAGTGCTTAGCATGGAATTCAAATTTAGACTTCCTGTCTTCAACATTCTATTGTGTAGTCCTGTATTTTCTTTGGTTCTCCTGTAATATGAACAGAAGGTCTGAAAATGTAATGGAGAACATGGACAAGGATAATCCAAAATGAGATGCCATGGGTGGGTTTTGAGGTGCACCATTAGAGTATCTATGTTGATCTTAATTAGAATTTTTAAGGAGGAACCTAAAAAGAAGAATTTATATGAATATCTCTTCCAAATTTAAACCCTCTGATCCATGAGTTAAATGATTGAACATTGGCTTAGGATTTGAATTGTTTGGTTTAGAAGGAAAGCTAACTAGACCTTTCTAGATGGCCTCCTATGGAGAAGAGGAAGTATTTTGTCTTAGCTTCTCCCTTCAGGTACCCCCCATGCTTGTGACTTTGCTTTAGTAAATGCTTTCACTCTGCCCTTCAGGGACAAAAGAAGTCCCTTGAGTCTGTTTAGGGAAATGAAATAATATAAATGAAATTTTAGGGAAGTGATTCAGTTCTCTTCTTACCAAGCCTCCTTCCCCCTAATCCCACTGTTTAGCTCATTCTTTTCCTAAAGTACATCCATAATGATCCAGATTCATGGGCTTATTCTCCCCTCCCCCTTTTTTGTAATTTTATAAAGCTATTTATCAGTAAAAATCATGTTAGTTTATTTCAAACACTTTGCCAATGAAATCACAGAGATTTAGAAAGAACTACATTGTGTATTCTGTGTAGCTTCCTCTCTTCCATCCATATGCATAGACTACTAAATATACACAGACCAATAAACCCATTAGGGAGAAAAATTTCCCCCATCCTTGTGGAAGAAAATTGTGTGTGTGTGTGTGTGTGTGTGTGTGTGTGTGTGTGTGTGTGTGTGTGTGTGTGTGCTATAGAAATCCTATCAACAAGGGCTCCTAGGCTGAATGGCCATGCACGGAGCTGATATTTTTCCTTTGATTTCCATGGCATATCCACAGTGTATAATATCAATTCTGATGTTACAATTTTATCTTAACACCAGTTTGTTGAAACTAGGAGAACAGCAATGTAAAATACAAACTATAAAGAAATACATACAAGATTTAGAATAGATATTCACTCCTAGGAGAGATAGGGAGAGAAAGAAAGCAACACCTTTATTGTTGTAAAATTCAAGCTGATCCCCCTCAGAAAGGGTCCCTTCTCTCTCTCTCTCTCTCTCTCTCTCTCTCTCTCTCTCTCTCTTGCTTCTTCCTTTCCCTTGGAAAGGAGAGAGAAAGGCCAGCCCTGGAGTGCAAATAGCAAGAATTTATCTTTTTCCTGTAATCATCCCATTTACTGGAACTTTCATTTTCTGAGAGACTCACTGCCTTCACAATGTCCTCTTTCTTGGAAGAGTCTTTACTTTCTATCTTTTTGCTAAATTTGATAATATTGACCCCACCCCACTTCTTTATTACTTTCTCCTCCTTTATATTCCATGACAATTTAAAAACACTATATTTTGCCGTTGTTCAGACATTTCTCAGATTCTTCATGACCCCATTTGGGGTTTTCTTTTCTTTTTTTAATTTTTCTTTCTTTTTAGAATATTTTTCCATGGTTACATGAATCATGTTGTCTTCTTCTCCCCTTCCCTCCCACCTCTAGAAGGTGACAAGCAATTCCTCTGGTTTATACATGTCTTATTACTCCAAAACCCATTTCTGCATTATTCGTTGTTATGATTAAAAATGATGATGGCCGAGATCAAAAGGGAGAATAGTATTTTAATAAAAGCCATGCTGATAGAGATAAACTGACCATGCGCCTGTAAGAAAAACCTATTCCAACCTCACCTCAGCCATTTACCTTCCTCTCTCCTCGAGTTCAGGTAACTAAAGAGGAAGTTCCAAGTCATTCCCCTAATTTAAAACAGTCCCTCACCTTTAATATATCATCCAAAACAGGAAACCCATGAAACCCATTGGACCATGGGAAATGTAGTTTTAAGGACCCCCACAGGTCCACAGAAGTTTGTCAAACACTATATTGAGGTTCAATCCTTCCAAATAGAACCCCAGGTGATTTTAACTAATACATCGTATTTGTAATAGAGTAATCATTTTAAAAACCACAACCCCAAATCATATACCCATTTAACCAAGTGATGAATCATATTTTTCTTTTGTGTTTCCTACTCCCACAGTTTTTTCCCTAGATAAGGATAGCATTTTTTTTTCATAAGTTCCATGGGAGTGTTCTTGATCGTTGCATTGCTTCTAGTAGCAGAGTTTATTACATTTGATTGTTCCACAATGTTTCTCTTTCTGTGTACAATGTTCTCCTGGTTCTGCTCATTTCACTCCACATGAGGTCATGGAGGTCTTCCCAGTTTTTATAGAAAACAAGCAATTCAGCATTCCTTAGAGCATAATAGTATTCCATCACTATCATATACCACAATTTATTCAGCCATTCTCCAATTGAGGGACACTCCCTTGTTTTCCAATTTTTTTTTGCCATTACAAAAGTACAGCTTTAAATTTTTTTATGCAAACATATTTTTTTTATCTCTTTGGGCTACAAATCCAGTAGTGGTATAGCTGGATCAAAGGACATGCAATCTTTTAAAGTCCTTTAGGCATAATTCATTTGGGGCTTTTCCTCAAACTTAATATCTCCCATACTGTTTTCCAATTTTCCCAGAAGTTTTTGTCAAATAGTGGTTTTTTGTCCCCAAAACTAGGATCTTTGGGTTTATCATACATAATCTTGCTGAGGACATTTACCCCAAATCTATTCCATTGATCCTCCCTTCTGTCTCTTAGCTGGTACCATAATGCTTTGAAGACCACTGCTTTATAGTACAGTTTAAGATCTGGTATGGTTAGGCCTCCATCTTTCACATTTTTTTTTTCATTAGTTCTCTTGATATTCTTGATTTTTTGTTCTTCCTGATTAACTTTGTTATAATTTGTCTAATTTGGTAAAAAAGTTTCTTGGTAGTTTGATAGATATGGCACTAAACAAGTAAATTAATTTGGGTAGGTTGGTGTTTTCTTGACATTTCCTTCTCCAACTCCTTTTATGCATCAGACAAACAGGATTAAGTGACTTGCCCATGGTCACATAGCTAGTAAATGTCTCAGATTGGGTTTGAATTCAGAAAGACTCTAGGACCAGCACTCTAACCACTGTACCAGCTTAGCTTCTCTAAAGCACCTGATTCTCTGGCTATTATTCTAACATAAAAAGTACTTCAGCATTTTAAAGATTCAATTATGATTAGTATGTGTACTCTTACGGTACACTTCACAACCCATCTATGAAAAAACCATTCTGGATTTTTCTTGTTCATGTTCTTGACTACATTTTCAGGACTTCCATTAACATCATGTAATAACTAAGCCAAAGACAAGAGGCTTAATTTGAATTCCACTTTAGATACTTTATACCTGACCGTGGTTCAATCACTTAACACTTCAGAGCCTTAAGCTGCCATTTTCCAGTTCAGTGATGTAGTGGAAAGATTGCTGGACCTAAAGTCAAGAGAGAACAAGACTCAAATTTATTGACTGTTGCATCTTCGTGCTTCAGAAATTTGGAGTCATTCTTGTCTCCACCATACCTTCCATATCTAATTAGCTGCCAAGACTTTTTTTTTTAAATTTAAACTCTTACCTTCATTTTGGAATCAATACTACGTATTGATTTCAGGGCAGAAGAGCTGTAAGGGATAATTAGACAATGGAGGTTAAGTGATTTGCTCAGGGTCACACAGCTAAGAAGTGTCTGAAGTCATATTTGAATCCAGACCCTCCTGTCTTTAGTCCTGGCTCTCTATCCACTGAGCCACCTCTATGTTCTTTCAGCTCCCAAGTCTTGCCTGCAAAGTCACTTTCCTTTTCTCTGTTTCCACCACAAGCCTTATAGTCTTGGTCCTAATCATCTCTTACATAGACTTTTGTCTTCCTAATTAGCTTCCTTCCTTCCAATATCTCCTCTCTCCAACCCATTTTCCACACAACTGCAAAATTGATATTCCTGATGCTCAGGGCTGATAAGGTCACTCTCACACTCTTGAAGTTTGAGTGGCTTCTTATTATCTTTGGAAAAAATGCAAGCTCATTTGGCATTCAAAGCCCTCACAATCTGATTCCTACTTATCTTAATAAAGTTGATTTCACATCTCCCACCTCATGCTCTATAATCCAGTGAAACTGGACTATTAGTATGCCCTCCTACACACAATATTTGACAATATTGTGCCTTTTCACCACCTATCCACCATTGCTAGAGGTTTCTGCTCTGACCTACATCTCTTGGAATTAAGGTTCAGCCTCATTGCTGCATCCTATATGAGACTTTCCTTGATAGCTCATTATTGTGATTTCGTAAATACAGGTTGTCTCAAAAGTCCCAGCTCAGTTTTTTAACCATTAGAACTTGGTTTTTTTTTGTTTTTTTTTTTAAACCCTTACCTTCCGTCTTGGAGTCAATACTGTGTATTGGCTCCAAGGCAGAAGAATGGTAAGGGTAGGCAATGGGGGTAAAGTGACTTGCCCAGGGTCACACAGCTGGGAACATTAGAACTTGTTCTTGCATATATTTTGCATTCCCTTTCTCTACGTTAGAATGTAAGTTTCTTGAGGGCAACGATTATTTTATTTTTGTCATTGTAGCCTTAGTGCCTCACATATGGTGGGTACTTACTTTGCTTTTAGAAATGAATTGCATTATCCTGGGTAAGTCAATTAAACTTTCTGAACCTCAGTTTCCTCTAAAATGGGGGCAGTAATGCTTATGGCTCCAACTCAAATGTCACCGTGTGGACAAAGTGGTGTTTAAAAAACAATATCAGCTCCTATTGTTATTCCTGATGCTTCTGTTAAGTTTAAATGGCACAATACAACATTATAGCTTTAGCTGCAGGTCATTATCTGGTTCTCACTATACACTGGTCTCAATAAATTGCATTAAATGAGTTCCATTTGCCAGAATGAAGATGGAAAAGAGAAAGTCTCCCTAATTCTCAAGCTTGAGACTTTGCTCTCCGTGGAATCAATTCACAGAGGTATACCAGTAAAGGTTAATGAGCTCTCAGATTTAGTTGGAAGAATGGTCTATTAAAATAATGCTCAGCTATCATCTGAGAATGCTAAATGGCCATAAAGTAATCAAATATTTATATCTCTGTGCCATGCAAGGTGAAGGGCACACCTGAATTTGCCAGCTTATCAAGAACCAAATGAGCTGAAAGGCCACAGGTCTCGTATGGTAGGTTTGGGTTGTTTCTAGCCATATAACTGAGAAGCTGAGAATCATTGAGCATATTTCCTTATTTTATACACTCTGATTGGCATCCTATATACTAGCTAAACATCCTTAGTGGTTCCAGTCTTTAACTTTTTCAATTCATTATGGTTAGTTAGTCACTTTGGTCGATGTCCCCACAAACTCATCTGAGCTCAGAGCTTCCATCTGGAGCCATTAAAATTAGTGCCTGAATGAAATATATCTTGTAGAGAATAACATCTTGTAATATAATAAAAGACAGCGTGGTGTAGTGCTGAGGTGTCAAACATCTGGCTGGAATAATACTTCCGAGTGCAACCTGACTAGATTAAAATGCAATTGAGAAGTATTTAAGAAAATAAATAAAAATACAATAAAACGTAAATAATGTTAATATGTAGTTTTCTAAGTTAATATATCATACCTTCACCCCCCCCAATGGATCCTTACATCAGTGGGGCCCCCCCATTTCTTTTGGGTTTAATATTACTGTCCAAAACAACAGTCTAAGACTTTTAGTTGAAAATATATGCTGAACTGCATGGGTGGAGGGAATTTCCTCATCTGAGAATTTTGTATACCAATGAAGTTACAGGTCTAGTCCATACCCCAATGTATGACAGTATAACACCCCAATACTTGCAAAACTTTCTGCACACAGTCCAATTCAAGTCTCACAATGCCTTTCGGGTTAAGACTTCATGTATTATTGTGTCCATTTTAAGGATGAGAAAAATGAGCGTTAGAGAAGTTAAATAACTTTCCCGTGGTGACATAGCTAAATTTCAGAGGTTAAATCTGAACTCTAGTCTCCCTGACACTGTCTACTAAAAAATAAATAAATACTAAAATAAAAAAAAACCTAAAAAATAGTTTTAACTATTATATATATATATATATTGACTCTACAATAAATTAATTAATCAACATTTATGAAGCACCTACTATGGGCCAGGCATTGTGCTGAGTGCTGGGAATACAAAAAGGCAAAAGACACTCCCTACCCTCAAGGAGTTTATAATCTAATGAGGGAGACAACATGCAAACAACTATACATAAAGTAAGGTACTCCTATAAAGAAAAAGTTAGAAACAGTGAACACAAGAAAGCATTTTGAACTGAAAGTTCTTGAGGCATCTCACATTCCAACTTGTTTCTTTCTTCCCCAACCCACCAAATTTCCAGATTTCTCTGTTACTATTGAAGGCAGGGACCATTCTTCCATTGATCAATTTTATGAGTCAATTGTCGCATCTTATTTTAATCTTCAAAATATTTTTTAGTTGTCATCTCCTTTCTAGTCATATAGCCATTCCAATCCCTATTCAAGCCTTTATTAGCTCTTACCTGGAATTTGTACCTTGTTTCCCTGCCTCAAGCTTCTCCCCATTCCAAACCATCTACCACAAAGTGTTCCTAAAGCACAGTGCCATTCCCCTACTCAGTTACACCCACTCCCTATTAACTCTAGTATCCAAAATAAAAGGGAAAAGAAAAATGGGAAGGATTGCAGAAACACATGCCTTGCTCTTGAAATTCTCACTCTGCTGGTAGAAGCCTTTTGTGGCTTTCCTGTTTGGTCTTCAGGGAAGTTCATCTCCCTTTGGTGTCTGCTTTTCACCTAACTCTCACCTGTGGCTCCAAGAAGCTGTAGCATGCACAATGGCCATATCCTGGTAGAACTGTCTCAGCAGACCATTTAAACCAGATTGAAAGGAACCAAATAGATCTCAAATCTGTAGGTGAATTAGGAAGATATTTATCCCATGCATGGGAAGACTTCCTCCAATGGATCAGAAGGATTCATTGCAATGGCCAGGTAGCTGAAATGGGTACTGAGGAGGGCTTAAAGCTTGGTCAGACATGGAAGATGCCAAGGTCATCCACTACATCCCAGGCCAGTGTCAGTCATTCTGAAATTTGTCCTGCTACTGGACTTAGATGTCCCTGGAAGTGAGAGAGGCTGAAGACTCTGTGAAGCTCTGCTTGTGATATTATTGGTCCTTTGAAATCAAGGATGGGAAAGAACAACAAATCTCTTTACAAACTGTCCTCTTCCTGCCTTTCAGGGCCTTTTTACACTTTATTTCACTCCATGCAGTCCAGAATACAATGACACTGACCCCTCTGTAATCTTCCATGCTTAGAATGCACTCTTTCCCAGTCTCCCTTTAGGAATCTCTAATTTCTTTCAAGATTTTAGTTCAAAATTCATCTACTTAAAGCCTTTCTTTTAAAACTCTGACCTTATGTCTTAGAGTCAGTACTGGTTCCAAGGCAAAAGAGTGGTAAGGACTAGGCAATGGGGGTTAAATGACTTGCCCAGGGTCACACAGCTAGGAAGTATCTGAGGCCAGATTTGAACCTAGGACTAAAATCTTTCTTCAACTTCTCTGCCTGTCCTTCCTCAAACTAGCCTGAATTAATTTCATATGTATTTTGCATCTATTTATGCTTTTATATATATATATGAAATATATATATATATATATATTGTTTCTCACAGCTGGTCCAAGATATTTAGAAGGCTCAAGCTGACTTCTAGTTTGGAGAACAGTTGCTTTCAGGGTCTTTCTCTGAGTTTCTAATTATAAATTATATATATATATATATATATATATATATATATATATATATTCTCATTTGATTGTCATATCAATCCTGGGAGGTTAGGTTATTCTTATTTTACAGTTGAGCGAACTGAGGCAGAAAGGAGATTACAAGATTTGCTCAGGGTCACATAGTAAGTGCCTGAGACTGGATTTGAACTCAGGTCTTCCTGATTTGGGGCAGTTGGATGGCTCATTATATAGAGGGCTGGAATGAAGAAGACCTGGGTTCAAATCCAGCCTTAGAAGCTTGCTACTTATGTGACTTTAGGTAAGTCATTTAATTTCTGTTCACCTAAGAAGCAGCTTGATGGCTCAGTGGATGGAGTGCTTTGTTTGGAGTCAAGAAGATGACTTTAAATCTAGCCTCTGACATCTATTAGCTTGTGTGACCCTGGGCAAATCGCTTAACCTCTGTTTGCCTTAATTCACTGGAGGAGGAATTGGCAAACCACTCTTGTATCCTTGCCAAAAAAAATCCTGTGGATAGTATTGGCAGGATATGGACCAAGGAGTCATAAAGCATTGAACCCAACTGAGCAACATCCAGACTCCAAAACCAGCATTCTATCCATTCAGCTGCCTCTAAAGTCTCTTGCATAGAAGATGTTCTGAGATTTTTCTGATATGCCCAGTTTTCCTTAGTCACACTTTTCTCCCTGTGCCTAGACCTATGGTTTTTGTTATCCTCAGCTCAGAAGGATTTCCTTTTTATCATCTTCTATGTGAGACCCTGCATAAAGACATCCCCTTTCTGAGGCCCTTCTGAGGCAGGATCTACATTCCTTAGCCAGTGTCCATCAGGAAACTACTTTGCAATGTATGGGATTTAGAAATTTCTGTCTTACTTTTGCATCTTGAATCATCTTCCCAGTCCTGGTAGAGTGAAGGAAAGGGAGGGAAAACGCCTTCAAAATTTTATCCCAGCTAACTGAGTGGAAATTGTAAAAGCCAGTCCTTGTTTCCCCTAAAATCCCACTCATTTAAATTTTTCCCTTTCCCTTCAATTTTCAGCCCACAGTGATGTGTTTGTATTCATATCTTACCTATAACCCACTGAGAAATCACTTTCAGGACCCAACCATCCTTGCTGCCAATCAATTTGGGAGCTGTAGTCCAAAAGGAGCATCTTTACCTTTCCCATCATAGGTTCTCCACAAGTCTACTTATATATTATGTTAGGTAGATATACTTGTGCCAAAATAAATCTATAGAATTTCCATAGACGAGACTTTATTGTTATTCTGTAATTCAGTGCCCTCTGATTCTTTGTGACCCTGTGTACCATAGCATACCAATACTATCAATGAAGTTTTCTTGGTGAAGATACCGGAGTGGTTTGCCATTTCCTTCTCCAGTGGATTAAGGAAAACTTAATTTGGTTGAGTGACTTGCCCAGGAGAGGGACACATCTAAGTGTCTGAAACCATATTTGAACTCAGGTATTCCTGACTCCAGTCCCAGTGCTCTATATACTGAGCCACCAAGACTCTTCCTAGGCAGTGGTTAAATGACTTGCCCAGGATTGTAGATCTAATAAATGTCTGAGGCTCGATTTGAACTGAGATCTTCCTGACTCTAGGCTATCTCTTAAGTCATTTGACTGCCCCCTTTAATTAGGACATTGGTTTACTCAGTCTTTTGTTGAAAACTTTTGCCAGTCTTCCAGGATCCATGTTAAAATGATCCCCTAAATAGCTACTGAAAGTCCCGACTTACTGGTTTTCTCTATCATCTTGGGGTGATACCTTATTCTCAAGTCTTTCTTGTGCTCTTTTGTCTCCTGATTTTCATTTCTGGCTTTCCCAGCTTTCTCTCCTCTGGTCAGTTAAGGGATTCTGAGATGCCCCTGGAGCCCTCCACTTTGCACCTAATCATCCAGCTGTCCATTCAGTTTTTCTCACACAAGTCCTATTCTTCACTTCTCCATCTTTCACCACTTTCACTTTATTTCCAACAGTGTCTGTTTTCACTTAACTCTCCCTCCTCTGTAGCTCTACCACTTTTAGTCTAGTGGTCACTTGTACACACATCATATTTTGGGAAAACTTCTTGATTTCATTATCAACTCAAACCCTCAAATCACCATCGTGCCTCGACTATTTCTACATCACAGACGTGATCATGTTTAAATTCACAACAATTTGGGGAAGTTGCTTTATTTGCTTTACTCTTGTAACCAGGGATGAGTTTTAATACCTCCCATATACCATTCTCTAGCTTTTGCTTTCAATTGTTTTAAATCTAGTGGTTTGAAATTGTGTGTGTATATGTATGTCACCCTGCAATGCAACCTTTGGATTTTTAAACCCTATTTGGATCTATGTTTTCTTTCTCACGAACCCCTTTTTACCTTCTGAATCTTGACTGGCCAGAATTATACACCCTAAGTTAATGTCTATTTAGCACTTTGAGATTATAAAGTGCTTTATATTATATTATCATCTGTCTAGGAAGTAGGTATTATTATTATTCCCATTTTACAGATGAGGAAACTGAGGCAGACAGAAATTAAAGTGACTTTTTCAAGATCATTCAGCAATTAAGTATGAAGTTGAATTTTTTAAATTAAATTAAATTAAATCCTTTTTTTTTTGAGGTTGGATTTTAATATGGGTCTTCCCTGCTCTAGGCTCAGAACTCTATCCACTGTGCCTCTGAAGGAATAACTGTCTAGAACAGAAGTTGTTTTTAAGATATTTCTGACATAATAGTAGATTATCTCCCATTCTCAGTTTCTCTGGTAGGTGGAATTATAGACTTTCACCATTATACCTAGCACCATTCAAGACATACATGGCACTATATAAACCTTTTTGAAATGTGTGGTATGGTGGCGATAGGCATAGAGTAAAAGATGGAGGAACCATGTTTGGATTTCATCTGTTTCCTGCCATCTAGGTGATTATGAGGGAAATAATTCAGCATAAGACAGTATGAAGACCCCTGGCTCAAATCAGTGGACCTGGGCTCAAATCATGCCTCAATTGTTTATTATCAGTGTAAGGTTAGGAAGGTCACAACTATTCTCATCCTCAAGTTTTCTCATCTGTAAAATATCTATCTTCTATCTAAAAACCCAATTTGTTTTATTCTCAGAACAATCCCATTTTGTAGGTAAAGACAGATATTATTTCCCACAATACAAAAGAAGAAACTGAGGCCTAAGGAAGTAAAACAACTTTGCCTAAGGTCACAAAAATAGCAACTGAATTGGAAACAATTTAAGATGCTTAATGAGAGATGTCAAATGCAATAATTTGTTTTGTTACAAGGGAGGGCTTCTACTTGGGGAAGAGGTGATGAGAGATGTGCTAGTGCATAGTGACAGAGTTGCAAAAAATAATATCAATAAAACATTTTTTAATTAAAAGAAGAAAACAAAAAATGAGGAAAGGGAATACAAACGAATCAGAATTTTTTGGTAATTATTTATACACATATTTCTAAAAAAAGTGTAAAGCAGACATTCATTTTATCCTAAATCATTCTTTTTTTATAAATTTAAATGTTTGCATTTTTATGTTCATAATACAAAACATCAGCAACAACTCCTTTATATAATATTTCATGTATATTTTTCTATTTGATAACAGCACTGTAAGGATGGCCTGTGTTATGATGTCCATTATAGGTAAGGAGACTCCAACTTAGAGACTTAATAATAAGTCTCTTTTCCTTGAGTCTAGCCTAGGAGTCAGTCCTAGAGTCTGGAAGATCTGAATTCAAATCTGAACTCAGACATTTATTAGATGTGTGACCTCGGACAAGTCACTTAGCCTCTTTTCACCTCAATTTCCTCACCTGTAAAATTTGGTGTCATTCAGTTGTGTCTGATGCTTTGGGACTCCATTTGGGGCTTTCTTGGCCAAGATACTGGAGCAGTTTGCCATTTTGTTCTTCAGCTCATTTGATAGTTGAGGAAACTGATGCAAACAGAATTAAGAAGGGGATAATACTAGCACCTACCTCCCAGGGTTGTTAGGATTAAAAGAGATCACTGCAAAGTGCTTAGTACAATGTCTGGCACACAGTAAGCATTGTGTAAATGTTTGCTGTTTATTACTATTATTAGATAGAATCCTTCACCTTAGTGCTTGCTGGACTCTTCTCAGGACCCAAGAAGTGGGGTTTTCTGACATCTCATTGACTGGAATAAAAAATAATAATAATAATAACTAACAATTATATATAGACCCTTAGAGTTTGCAAAATTCTTTACATATTCTTTCGTCTGGTCCTCAACCATGGGAAATAAGAACTATTATTTTTAAGCCCTCTTTTATAAATGAGGAAACTGAGGATGAAAGAGTTAATAATTTGCCTGCATCTCACAGCTAGTTAGTGGAGAAGGCATAATTTGAACCCAGGTCTTCTGGATTCTAGGTCTAGCACTATCTTCTATCCCATGTTACATATGTATAAAGTGGATTTTAGCTGGATTTAAAATCTCCATTTCACTAGGTCTCTCACCTCCCTTGAATGGTTTTCCCTTGACTTTCTGTTCTTTAACTGTAGTGGATTTATTTGAGTACTTACTTGACAGCATTGGAAATGGAGTAACAGATTGTATTTGTTCCAGTAACCATCTAAGTTTTACAGTGGATAATTCAAAGGCTCATCTTTCAGTACAGCTCAGTTCTCCAAGAACTCTGTAAGTCATTTGAACATTAAGCAGAAGTATATAGAAAAAAAAGCATAACTCACCAAAATAGAATGCCTAATTAGATTATAAAGAACAGCTGTTTCCACCACATAGTGAAAGGTTTTTTTTCCACTTCATAGAATAATGGCTCAGCTTCCTGAGAATATATATAAATGTGTCCAAAAGTTTGGTGAATACTGTCACTGGTGTTGATAGTCCCAGAGACATTGCTGATCTAATCAAAAGGAAATGCTGCTTATGTATTCCACAGCCAGGATTTGAGAGGACCATCAGAAAACCTTTCAAAAATCTCTTTCTAAAGGATAAGTGATGCTTTTGAAGACCATCAAATTGTTTTTTTTAAAGGCTGAATACTTCTTCTTTTACAAAATGGTAGCAGAAATCAGACATTACAAAATCCTCTCACCTTCCATACCTTAGTCAGCCTGAATTGATTCATTATTTATTTGTTGGCATTATCCTGGCACTTGAAAGAATAGGAAGAACTCTCATCTTCCACAAGTTTAAAATGTCATAGCAGAGTCAAGTCAATCTTGCATTAAGCAAGATATTGGTATAGCCCTTGAGTCCTTCTTCACCCATCAGGCTCTACAAAATTAGTTCAGGTTTTAGGTACACTGTAGCTCAGAATTCACCCTAAAACACAGATCATGAACCTTTACTACATGTAAAATTTTACTGGTCAGCCAGAGGAATTCACTTTTCAAGGTAGTGATTTCTTAAAGCACATGTCTAATCACGTCATCCCCATAGTCAATAAACTCCAGTGACTCTCTATCATCTCCAGGGTCAAATTGAATTTTAGTGATTTAGAAATAGAAGTGATTTGATCTTGCTCTGTGTAAGGCATCCTGTTCCTTATGCATCCCGTGCTGTTTTGTAACTACTTTCTATTTTTTTTCCTTTTTTTTTAAATTTTATTTTTTTTAGAAAAAGTTTTTCCATGGTTACATGATTCATGTTATTAATCTGCTTCCTCCCCCTCTCAATAGCCAACATGCATTTCCACTGGTTTCTTCATGTGTCATCGATCAAGACCCATTTTCATATTGATAGTTGTGCTAGGGTGGTCATTTAGAGTTTACTTTCCAAATCATGTCCGCATCAACCCATGTGTTCAAGCAGTTGTTTTTCTTCTGTGTCACAATTGGAAACACAAATGTGGTACAAGAATAATTTTTTGGGGGAAAATAAAAAAAATCTATCATCTAACAAAGGATTATGCAAGTTTCTGGGAATTTTTTCTTGTTTGACATTGAAAGCCTTTCATAGTCTGTCCCTTTTCCCTACTTCTAGTCTTCTTAATCCTTCTACCTCTCCATGTATACTGTGATTCAATAATATGAGATTTATTTCTCCTCTGTAAACAAGACTCCCCATCTCCTCACTCTGGGTATTTTCACTGTTTATCTCTCATATCTAGAATTATACTCCCTTCCCCATCTCCTCTATACCTCCTGGTTTCCCTAGCTTACTTCAAGTCTTGCCTTCTATAGGAAAACTTATCTTTCCCCTGATGATTATCTCCGATTTATCTTGTATATAGCTTGCTTATATTCAGTTTGTTTGCATGTTGTCATTGCCATCAGACTGTGAGCTCCTGGAGAACAGGGACTATCTTTTGCCATTCTTCATATTCCTAGTCTTTAGTACAGTGCCCTGGTATACAATAGGGGTTTAACAAATGCTTATTGAATGACACAAAACACATGGTTTAAAGCAAACTCATTTTTAAATGAAATTGCAGAGTATTATAAATAATAGCAGAGTATTTCCTACAAATCTTTGCACTCTATCATCTTCAAATACTATGGATTATGTATTTGGTAAATAAGGGTGGCCAAGATCCTTATGATATCTATGTGGATGGGTATACATGAAAGGAAAATATATAATTAAAACAGGAATTGTGGAAGGGAATCTCACACCTCTGACACTGTGGAGCTACTGATGCCTTTTGATACTTAAGCCAATTCTCTGCTGGACCTGTTCTCTACCAGATATTGAATCTCAGCTGTTCCCTGTTGGAAACTACATAACTTTTCCAACTAGTTTTCAACTATCCAGCTAGCATAGTCACTTGATCCCTTGTCCAACTTTGATTAAGGATGGTTAATAAGCCTTTTCCCTGCAATGGAGAATAGAAGTTCTTTCAGTCTCCAACTGAGACAAAGCTATTGCTTTCAGCTGAGTTCAGGATCACTTGACACTCTTTCCTCTATCCATTGGGGGAAAGGGTGAAGTGGTTAATAGCCTTTCCCTTTCTGGAGAGGACTACCATTTTCTTAGTCAATTCACCCAATGGCAATAAAAATCTTTCCTACAGTCAAGCTGCTCACAGAATGTAATTGGTATGGCCCGAGGGTGAATATGTTTGAAAGTTTGGGGACTTCTAGTTTTATGGAGTGAATATCAGGTTATGTTTATTTCATCACAAATTCATTAATGCCCTTGGTTAAAACTAAATGTACATTTTCCGACAATAAAATATAACTGTTTAATTAAAGTAAGCCTATTGGTGGAGGTTCATGAAAAGTCTGGGTAGCTAGGAGTTATGATGGATAGTGTTGGGCTGGTATTACAAATGTGTGTGTTCCTGGGCAAATCAATTAACCTCGTTTGCTTCTTTTCTTCATTTGCAAAATGATCTGGAGAAGGAAATGGCAAATCATTCCTTTGCTTAGAAATCTCCAAATTGGCATCATGAAATGTTGAGTATGATTGAGATGACTGAACAACAACAATGTGAGCTATCTAGGGTTTAGGGAGGATTCTGATTCACAATATACCCAGAACCCATGGGAGCTTTATGGGAGCCCATGGGGGATGAGTGCTATGGGTACTACAGCATCAATAATCCTGTTGCACTGGATTGGAGAGGATGTTGATTAAAATCTCGGCTCTCTCTTTTCAGTTGTGTGACCTACCTTGGACAGCTCACTTAACCTCTTCAATAGTGAAATGAGGGAGTTAGACTACATGACCTCAAAGGTTCCTTCCAGTTAAAAATCCAGTATCTATCATCTAACAAAGGATTATGCAAGTTTCTGGGACTCGAGTGGGGATGTTTTCACATCCCACTGTGTTTATAAACATTCATGCACTCACATTAGTCCTTTCCTCTCCACATGTGGCAGAAGAGAATGAGTACTCTGTTGTGGCTGACATAATTACATTCCTTTGAGGGATAGCATCTAACTATCCTACAGTACATGGCATTTCATCTCTTCTGCTTGTTACTGTGGTGTATGAACTACTCATTTTATGTTAGGATGATGTTGTTGGGTTTTCGTTGTTGTTATTTTGTGAAGCCCAAGTGTGTAGTTTAATGGAAAAACAAGAATAAAAATGCATTTCTTCCTGATATTCTGATCATCTTGCAGCATGGTGTACTTTTTTGCAGCTATTTTTTAAAAAAGCATAATGCTGTACAGAAATTTGCTTAGACCATAGGGATTACAAATGGAACACATATCCTTAGAATGGATGCTATATTATTAATTTCAGTGAGGGAATGAAGTGTGTTGGGACAGGGGAACTGATAAAATATAGCAGAAACAAAGCTTGAGCTTTGGGGGAAAGAGAATTGGAATGACTTCTCTAACACATTTGGACCCTACTTATTTCCCTTTTAACCTTAATAATGCCTTTTTTCTTTTTCAAATCTGCCACTGAAAGATTTCTGTATTTTTTTTAGTCATGTCAGACTCTTTGTGACCTCATTCAGGGTTTTCTTGGCAAAGGTACTAGAGTAGTTTGCCATTTCCTTCTCCAGCTCATTTTGTAGATGAGGAAATTGAGGAAAATGGATTAAGCAACTTACCCAGGGTCACCTAGTTAGTAAGTGTATGAAACCAGATTTGAACTCAGGAAGATGAGTCTTCCTGACTCCAGGCCTGGCACTCTATCCACTGTATCACCTTGCTGCCCTTTTCAAGGTTTAGGGAGTCTATTGGGAACTCCATTCATTGGAAAGGATAGCTCTAGTCCTAACCTTAGTTCTCAAATAAATGGCTCCCATCAGTGCTTGACCATCAGGTCACCCTACTCTCCATAACTGAGGAACATACAACATTATCTTGTGTCAACAAATTGAAATCAAGAAGTTTTTTGTTCAATACCTACCATTTGTGTACAGAAACTGCTTTATTTTTGTTTCATAACTCCAGAATTAGAAACTTAAGAGATGTTTAATGAATGCTGAATTAATACAATAGATGTTTAGTAAATGTCGAATTTGTATGAGTGGGTAGCCAAGCTGATGAGAGCTGGAATAATATATAATATATAATAATATAATAATATATAATAAATTAACTGGTGAGGACTAGTTGAGGGAATTGAGATTACTTTGCTTGTTGAAGAGTTTGGGATGCTATGATTCTAGTATTTAGGGGACTGGGATTTATGGGAAAGGGATTGAGTTTCTTCTGCCTCATCTTAGAATCACAGTTTGGAGAAGTAGGTAGAAAGTGGCAATTGTAGGTTTAGAACAAAAAGAAACTTTCTAATAAGGAAATAAGTCCAAAAGTGGAATAAGATGCCTTTCAAAATAGTGAGTCCTCCATTCCTGGAGGTATTCCAGTGGATTCTGTGTAATCTCTTGTCAGAGATGTCGGGGAGAGCATTCTTGCTTAAATTACAGNTTTGTATGAGTGGGTAGCCAAGCTGATGAGAGCTGGAATAATATATAATATATAATAATATAATAATATATGATAAATTAACTGATGAGGACTAGTTGAGGGAATTGAGATTACTTTGCTTATTGAAGAGTTTGGGATGCTATGATTCTAGTATTTAGGGGACTGTCATATGGGAAAGGGATTGAGTTTCTTCTGCCTCATCTTAGAATCACAGTTTGGAGAAGTAGGTAGAAAGTGGCAATTGTAGGTTTAGAACAAAAAGAAACTTTCTAATAAGGAAATAAGTCCAAAAGTGGAATAAGATGCCTTTCAAAATAGTGAGTCCTCCATTCCTGGAGGTATTACAGTGGATTCTGTGTAATCTCTTGTCAGAGACGTCGGGGAGAGCATTCTTGCTTAAATTACAGGTTAGATCAGATTGGCCTCTGATGTCCTTTCCAAAATGTTTCTATAATTTTATGATTTTATGTGCAGTGCATTATACTAGATATTCTGGAAAATGATTTCTGTCAAGAAACACAGAGTAAAAGGAAATAAAATCTAAATAGCAAGCAGTGTTGTAATAAAAGATTAAAAAAACAATTGAGGACTACAAGAAAAGCAATGTTTCAAGGAAACATTACATGAGTAATTGTCAGGTAGGTACTAATGGATTTTGAGGGAGGGAATGAATGCTTAAGCTAAGGAGAGGGGAAGTTGCTGGAGGTTATAGGAATAAAGGAAGGTTTTGTGAATGTGTTAAAACTATGTTTTATTAGGAGACAGGAAGATTTTTCTTGACCAGCTCTCTGACAGAATTAGAAATTCCCAAAATCATTTTTGGCCTAAAATGAAAACTAATTGGCACCAAAGAAAGAGCTCAGCAAAGAGATAGATCACTTTGTTATGCCTACCTAAGTGGCAACCTTTTTTTTTAAAGCCCTTACCTTCTGTCTTAGAATCAATACTGTGTATTGGTTTTAAGGCTGAAGAGCCTTAAGGGCCAGGCAATGGGGGTCAAGTGATTTGCTCTGGGTCAAACAGCCAGGAAGAGCCAGATTTGAACCAAGTTCCTCCCATCTCTAGATCTGGTTCTCAATATATTGAGGACCTAGACGCCCCAGGAGGTAACATTCTTCCCTGGATTAAGTAGTGTTTCAGTAAAACCTGAAAGCATGTGTATTTACTATATTGTAGAATTATAATTTATTAATTTTTATACTATAGGTACTCAATCCAAAATGCTTTGGACCAAAATGTTTGCTTTGGAGGGTCTAGGTAGATCACTGAATGGGACTGAAATCAACCAGTTTGAGTGAAAGGAATACCATGTTTTTACAGATTCTGTGAAAATTAAAATAAAACATTGTGGGTGTTCTTTCTCTTTGGTGTTTAGCAACCATCAGATCACAGTTTGCCTTTTTATTTTTAATCTTTATGGGGAGCAGACTAGCCCAAGACTTGGCGATGTGAGGGACAAGGGTTCTAATTCCACCTTTGACACTAGCTGTGTGACCATATGCAAGTCGATTAACATCTTAGTGCCTTCATTTTCTGAATGGTGAAAGAGAGACTATAATAATATTGATAATAATTGACATTTAAAGTTGATAAATGACATCTTATTTGATCCTCAATAGCCTCATGAGATGGGTACCACAAGATTTTCTCCATCTCATCAAAGAGAAACAGAGGCTTAAAACAAGACAAAGGTTTTACCATTTGTGAGCACTAGAGATAAGATTTAGATTAAGGTTTTCTTGCCTCCAAATCTGAAATTTTAAATATGATTCTACATTATTTAACTAAAAAGGCCACATTGACAACATAGATGATATATGTAAAATGCCTTGAAAATAAATTATTCTATGTATATGAGTTGTTATTTCTGAAGTGGTCATTGGGAACCTTTATCCCTAAGCTGACTAGAATCACATCTCTGCACTGTAGAGTTTCATGGAGTTTTGTTTGAGGACTGGCCATTCTTCTGTGTTCTAAAGTTCTGAAGAACAAAGAAGAGTAATCCTGGCACCATCTAGACTGAGGGGCAAGATGTCATTAAAAAAAAAAAAAACAAATATCAACAGCTTTAGATTTTGCCCCTTATTAACTATATAAATTATTTTGAGTTGTACACAATTAAGTTAAGTCAAGAGGCAGCAGGTCAGATGCTTTATGGCTGAACTAGCCCACCCTACCCCTCTACCTGTGATTTTATTTTTTTAACTTTTACATATCTCTCCATCTGTCCCTTTAGCTTTTAGCTCTCAGATCTAACACTGGAGTTTTGATCTGAGGAAAGCAATTACATACATACCTATTCCCAGTTCTTGTGTTCTACTCCATTGGTTGGGAAAAGTCCCTCACCTTTCTCTAAAGGAAATTTCCTTTTATTAATTGTTGGGTGACCTATTAGAGTCTAATTTTATTCCAACATTGAACATAAACTACCAAGAGACTACCCTGAGTCAGGCTCAGCCCAAAATAGCTTGATTTTGATTCCTGGAAAAAAATTCTAGAATGAATCATTACAGAAATGGTTAGTGAACATACAGAAAAGAAGTGGTAATGACAAAAACTCAGCAAGGATTCATCAAAAACAGGTCATGCCAGGTGAATGTTATTTTTTGTTCTCTCCAGAAAATGCTACTAAACAGACAGATCTGGGGACTATTGTACAGTTCACCCAGGTTTTAGGAAAGCATTTGTTTGAGTCTAGTGCCTTTTATATGAACAGTACATAAATGCTTATTAGCTGATCAATTCATAAAGTATCTCATAATATTCATATGAAAATATAAAGATATTGGCTCAATAATAGTACAATTAAGTGGATTCAAAATTGACCAGTCTCAGAGAATGATTTTTCTTTTTTCTTTTTTTTTTAAACCCACAACTTCTGTGTATTGGCTCCTAGGTGGAAGAGTGGTAAGGGTGGGCAATGAGGGTCAAGTGACTTGCCCAGGGTCACACAGCTGGGAAGTGTCTGAGGTCAGATTTGAACCTAGGACCTCCCGTCTTTAGGCCTGACTCTCAATCCACTGAGCTACCCAGCTGTCCCCTCAGAGAATGATTTTTCAAGATCAACTTTGGAAAAAGTCTCCAATAGATAATCCTAGGGACAGATGCTTGGCCCTACACTGATAACATCTTTATCAATGATTGGGATGATGGTGTGGGTAGTGTTCTTATTGAATTCATAGATAATTAAAAACTAGAATGTATGATTGATACACTATCATTCCTTTCTTTGTTCCTGTTGCTCTCAAATCATTCCTTTCTTTGTTCCTGTTGCTCTCAACCCCCTTTTCTACCATTCTCCAGTTGCCTTCTTATCCTAGAATATTCCTCTGCCTCTGTGACCTCTTTTCCTCGGCTTTGTCACTTCCTTTTAGAACCTCCACTTCAAGGAAAGGCTCAGGCCAATCATGCTCACTTTTTTAATTCTCCTTGGGCTTTCATCTGGATTCTCCAGATTTCTTTCTCCATTATGTTTTTTCTCTCTCCCCACTCCTCTTCCTTACTGTTCAACTTTTTTTTTTAATGTGTTGTCATAACATTAGAATTAGAATTAAGCAGAGAATATCCTTTTTTTTTCTTGGCATTTTCAACAGTTTGAAAATTGCTTAACATATAACATGGGCTTAGTAAATGCTTGTTGACTTGACAAATTAGATGCCAGTTTCTGAATAAAAATTTCTTGACTTTCTAGAACACTGGGCTGAATTTAACAAGAAGTTCAGTAGGGACAGTTCCCAGGAATGTTAAAAACAATCAACTTCACAAGTATCAGATGGAGAAGATGTGTTTAGACAGCAGTTTAATCTAAAAATGATTTTAGAATTTTAGTGGACCACAATGTAAATCAGTGGAATGATATAGCTTCCAAAAGGAGCCTGACCTTGGACTGCATTAAGCAACTTAAGAGTCTATAAATAAGGAAACGAAAGTTCTTCATTTTGACTTAAGTCATAGCTGATGTGTTGGGTTCAGTTTTAAGTACCAACTTCTAAAAAGGATGTTGATAAACTATAGAACATTCAGAGCAGGGTGAGCCAGGGTGGTGAAGGACTTTTCAGTGTTGATCATATAAAGATTGTTTAAATGAATGGGAGATCTATAGCCCAGAGAAGAGAAGACTCAGGGGGAACATAATAACTGGGTTCAAATATCTGAAAGCTCAATTTCTGGAATAGGAATTAAACCTCAGAAGGAAGAAGCAGGGTCAGTGTTTGAAAATTGAGAAAAGCTAATTTTAGACTTGATATAAGGAAAATGTCCTAAACATTAGCCAACCTCCCCATCTATACTCATACTTCTTGGGCATATTCTAGAAGGGATTCTTTTTGGAGTTGGAGTTGGTCTAGTTGACTATTGGGACCGCTTCCTGTATTACCCAATACCTAGTTTCATCTCCTAGATCCCTATAGTGGTATCAAGGATGGAAGCTAAATCCTTTCCTTTCCCTTTTTTGAAAGGTAATAAAATTCATGTGCATATAAGAAAGAATGATAAAACAGGGTATTGATTATAATGCAAACATAGAAAAGGAGGTTTTTGTTTTCCTGGCATTTTACTAGATCATGTATTTAGTTTACACATGTTTTTCTGCTGTCTTAGAAGAGAAAACTACTAGTCTATTCACTTTTAATACTAGAGATAATCGTAAGTCCTTGTCTCAAAGACTTCCTGCCCTTATGAGACTGCTTAAGTATAAAGTTGATCCATGTGCAGTAGTTTATAAATGTGGCTTAAAAAGAGAAAATAAGTAGGTGACTAATTAAAAAAAAAGTGAACTCAGTTTCCAATTATAAACCAGGTCTCCTACTCATCTTTTAAATCAGGTACAGGTTTTTTTTCAGCCTCTAGATGGTGCCCTATGCTAGTTTTCTGAAAACCCTATAGAAAAATTGCTCTCTAAATACAATATCTAAATTATAAAATTTCTGTGGTTGAGGCTGCTTAAAATTTTATAATAGCATGCTTTCGATGTGGGAGCTAATGAAAACTGATAGGAGCCTTATACTCTTTAAAAAATCATATTTATTTTCTCTAGCGGCTCAAGTTTCTCTGCAGGAGCAATTCTATCCTTTTCACACTCCCCATTTAGGTTTATAAAATGTAACAAGTAGTTTAGACAAAAAAGGATGTCAAAGAGCATCTCTTCCATGAATAGTTTATGTTATGTTCCAGTTAGCCTTAGACATAGCCAGAACCATCTTCCATTTTCCGATAAGAATTTGTCCAGACTGATTAAGCCTTTCTCTCTGAAAGCCTTTCTGGCCTCAGCTTTTAAGAGGATACATACATAATTTGTGCCACAAAAAAGGTTAAAGGACTAGCTGTTGACGAAAGCCTTAATTGTTAATTTATCCAAAGTTCAGTTTGGCCAAAGGTCTTGGAGAGCGTTCACACCTTCCAGTCTCTTGTACTCAGACACTACCTTAGTTATGACCTATAGGGTCTGACTCGTTAATTTCCACACATCCCCACCTACCCTCCGCCATTTTCCTGCATAAAGACTATCCCTGGGCTCATTTATATGCTTTAGATGTATAATTTTTATTCCTCAGGAAGAAATTGGATGAGCTCCTTAAAAAATGTCCCCCTAAACATGACAGTGTCCTCTGTCGATTTGCCATGATTCATCTCAGGGAGGAGGAAGGTTTCTTTCTTTCTGTCTTCCAGATGCTTGTCTGGAATGAAGTTATAATCATGGGCTGTTTACAGATGGCATAGCTCTTCCCCAACACCAAGGAAGAACAATAATGCACTTAGAAAGAATGTAAGAAACAGTAGCTGACAAAAGGAGTTCCCTGTGAATGGGATGCAGGGTGGAATATAGATGATGAATTTCTTGGTGTTCATAGAGGGAGAGTGATGGAGTGTCCCAGAGATTAAAATCGACAATCCAGGTGCAGTGCAGGAAGACGCATTGCCGGCTTCCTAGTACAGTGCTATCAATATACATCCACCCTACATTGCCAAGATCTGTAGATACCAATTTCCTCTGGGACACAAGTGTCTTTATACCTAGCATAGAATATATTTTTAAGTTACTGAGAGAAGAATACCAATGCACAGGGCAACGTGGACAAGACAATGAATAGCACAAATGTACTTGATAATTTTATAGCCCCCCCCCTCCCAATCTTTTCCTGAAATTCCACAATTTGGAATGTAATTTATTCTTTTTTTTAATAGAATTTATTTTTACATTTAAAGTTAGACTCATAACTAGAATGGACCTCAAGATATTATTTGGCATAGTCTTCTGTCTATAGATAGGTATTATGTTAGTAATCCTATCATAGATGCAGCAATGAAGACTTAGGAAAGTCAAATGACTTGTCTAAAGTCAACTGGCCAAAAGTTCACTACTAGGGAGTTAGCTACACCTTGCTGCTATTTATTTCCCCTTCATTTCTCCTGATGACATTATTTCTTTTTCTTTGATCTTAGAGGAAAGATGACAACCTTGGTCTTTTGATGTGGTTTTAGCTCTCCTTTTATTCCTTTAGGAGATCTATGGCATTATATGGAAGATGAATGGGAACTAGAAACGCCAATGACAAGAGGATAGCAAAGTCATATTATCACAAAGATTGTGATTTGGGGAAGTCATCAACAAGAAGGTTTAAGTGTTTTCAAGAATTCCAAGGAAGTTGGTCATTGTAAAGCATGCCTTTAAATCCAGCTGCCGAGGAAACTGAAGCTGGAGAAGTTCTTCAGCTTGGGAGTTCTAGGATGCAGTGATGTATACCCATCAGGTATTTTCACTAAGTTTGGTTTCAATATGATAAGCCTCTTTGACCAGGTGGCTGGGAGGTTGCCTAAGAAGGGATAAGTCACCTCAGATCAGAAATGGTGTAGGTCAAATCTCTTATTATAGCCCCACGATTCCAGAATGTGTCAGATGAGAGGCCAAATCTTTAAAAAAAAACAAACAAACAAAAAAAAAACAACTCCCCACCCCAACCACAACCCCAAAGAATTCTAAGCAAGTAAGATTTATGGGGGTGGAAGAGGATAATATTTAAATGATGGTGGGAGTAATTCACAACTTATTTTGACCAAAAGATAACTAACTCTACAGAGAATCAAGATCAAGGGCTCACCACAAGGTGAATATAAATCACAGGAAACTCCAATGCCTTACCTTAAACTGATCTTTTAAAGATATGGCAGGATAATAAGGCTCACCCAAGATAGCTAGCTTAGAACAGGTATACCTGTTCCATGTTTAAACCCTTTAAGGAGCAAATAATCTCACCTGCTTTTTTCTTTCCAGTACTAGCTTTTATTTGTTTATTCTCTTTCCTTATGGGTGGGAAGGGCTCCTCTATACAGTCATTTAAATAGGATCACATAAGCCTGCTTTTTTCCCCTTATATAACCAAAAGTCATATGCAACCCCTACCAACTGTAACTCCACAACTTGGAATCTAATTTATTATTTTAAATATATTTAATTTATTTTTACATTCAAAGTCAGACTCAAACTAGAAGAGACCCCCATCAACCATTTTAGACAGTATGCATAGCAGCTCTTAATTAATTGTTGTGGGCAAACTTACCAGAAATCCCAAACATGCCAGTTTTCGGCATGTGTTGGCCATAAGGGTAAAGCCGTGAGTAAAGTGAGGAGGAATTCATGCTTCAATAAGTACCCACCCACAACTCCTTTCATTGAACCTGACATAAAAGTCCCTCTCCAACCCCTTTCCTTCCACACATATCAATTTCATTTGGAAGCAAGTGCAGATCTATAGTCAATTTGAGTTCAGTGATGTGGGCTTGCATTGTGCACTGGTGTTGAAATTGTAAGGATGTTTGGTTTGGTTTCATGTTTTATTCAATGGGTTGCACAGCTAATTATTATGAGCCATAAAGTAGCACATCGTTTCCCATTTAGCTAGACATTAGATGAACACCTACTATGTTTATAGTGCTTTGCTAGGTAGCAGGAAAAGTAGAAAATTTACATCATCAATAAACCTTTATTAAATGCCTGCTATGTGCCGTGCATGTTCCCTAAGTGCTGAGAATATAAACCAAAAGAAAGAAACAGCCCCTCCTCCCAAGAAGCTTAAAGCATTTTCTATCAGACTCCTCAAAGCTTCACCTACTACCTCCCTACAAATGAGCATTTCTATGTATATATAGAATCAATAACAAGAGAAAATATAAAATGGATGTGGAATAATTAAATACAAAGTAGTGTGGGAAGGGGGAGCCTAGTTCAATTTTCAGGAGTGGGGCAAATTGGAGAGACTTTATTTTATTTTTTTTGTGACCCTTCAATCCCAGAACCTTCTCTGTCCCTTTCGTTCCCTCTCTACCTGGCCACCTGTGGCTGGTAAGACTTTGTATAGAAGGTGTGGTGTGAGTTGTGCCTTGAAGGAAAAGAGGGATTCCAGAAGATGGAGAAAGAAGAATATATTCCAGGCACAGAGGATAGCCAGTGAAAAGGCAAGAAGCTAGGAACTAGAATATTCTGGGTGAGGACCAGAGAGAATGGTAGTTTGGTTGGGCTGTAGAGTGTGGGAAAGTGAGTAGTGTATAATTAGACTGCAAATATAGGTCAGGTCCAGTTTGTTAAAGGTTTTAAAAGTTAAATAGAAGAATTTTTCAGATCTTATAGTCAATAGGGAGCCATTGGAGTTTAATGAGTAGGGGAGTGACAAAATCAGATTTATTCTTTAGGAAAATGACTTCGACAGTTATGTGAATGATGGAATGGAATGGGGAGAGATCATACCAATTAGACCATTAAAATTCAGAGAACAATAGGATACCATGCTTTCATGGAGGCATAGAGGGAGATATGCCACATCAACAAATAATTTTAATATAAAATAATGCTTGGTAAACATGAGAGGTTGAAGCAAAATGCTAGCTGAGAACCAAAAGAAAAAAGTCTTTAACAGCTGGAGGATTGAGGGAAGACTGGCAGGCATTTGAGTTGGTCTTTAAAAGATGAGGAATTTTTTTATATTAGCAAAGGGGAAGAGAAAGATATTTCAGGCTTCCTGGGTGATATAAACAAAGGCATACAAGTGGGAAAACTTGGAAAGTAGTCCACTTGTTCTTAAGCATAAAATATGTGTAGTTGATCAGGAAGGATTTATTTAGTTCTTACTATATGTAAGACAGTGCTAAATTCAGAGGAAACAAAGAACAGGAAAAAAAAAAGTCCCTGGCCCCTGCCCTCAGAATATATATTCTAATGGAATAGACAACAGGGGATCAGGAAAGCCTCTTGCAAAAGAGAGGCTTTGGTCTGATTCTTGAAAGAAGAAAAATAAACCCCCAAGGTAGAGCATTTCAGATATGGGAGATAGCCAGTACAAAGCCTTAGAGATGGGTGAAATCCTCTTCAAGGAACTGAAAGTAAGCCATTGTAGCTGGATTACAGAGAAGTTGGCAGAAAATAAAGTATAAAAAGATATAATATTCATAATAAAATTAATAACCTCTATAGCCCTTTACTCGCCATGACCTAGACAGAGATACAATATCAGAAAGGTCTTGTGGTATCAGATTATGGAAGGCCTTGAATACTAGGCTAAAATTTGAAATGTTTTCCTCAGAAGACTGGGAATCCAGTGCAGGTTTTTGAACAAAGACATCACAGTCAAATGAGATAGTATACTAGAAAGGAATTAGAGGCTGGTCTTGGCTTTTCAATAGGAGAAAGAAGAAAGTAGGTATTTTGAATATTTATTATACATGGGTTTGATCTCATTTATGATCAGCCTAGAAGTTTTCACCACTTCTGACCTGGGGCAGAAATGCTTCCTTAGGAAAACTTGTGTGCATACCCTTTTCCCAGGATTTCAATCTACTGATGCTCAACTTAGTGGGGATACTCAATTGATATAGGCCACTCTAACTCAGAATCTCCAGATCTAAAGCTTTTCTACCTTTAGGTTCTCTGATAACTGGAATTACAGGTTTGGGACCTATAAAAAGTCTCTAGAAAGAAAGTAGAGGATAAGGAAAATTCATCTGGCAGTGGAACCTGGGGATAGATTTGAGGGGAGCTCGGAGACTTGATACAGAAAGACAAATGAGGGGATTACTGCAATTATCATTGAATGAAAAGGTGGAGAGGATGTAGATTAGGGTCACTGAATGATATTTTGCTGCTGGTTTCACTGCTTTTCTCTCAGTAACCATGAGATAATCTTGGATTAAAAAGAACAATCATATGGTTTCATATGTAATTAGTTCTAGTCACAGGATTAGTCCAATACAACTTTTGAAAACCCTATGGTCCTACCCTTCTGGAATAGAACATCTTTCTCCTTCTCCATCATCCTCTTTAGCCTCCATATTCATCACAAACATTTTTATAGGTACTACCATGTGCCAGGCATTGTGCTAAACACTTAAAAAAATTCTTTCATTTGATCCTCACAATAATCCTTGGAGGTAGGTGCTAATATTAGCCCTATTTTGCAGACAGCCCTATTTTGCTGAACCAAGGAGAGGTTAAATGACTTGCCCAGGGTCATATAGCTAGTAGATATCTGAGGTAATATTTGCAGCCAAGTCTTCCTGACTCCATTCTGGCTCTTTATCCAGTTTACCTCTTATTTGTATACATTACATTAACTTAACTGGCAGTTTTCCAGCAAAAGAGAAAAAAAAAATTCCTGCCTGTTTCTAGTTTTGCTACCCACGTAATATGGGGTCTAAGCCTGATTTGTGGAATCTGAGAATGTTTTCTTTTTTTTAGTTTGGAAATGTTCATAAACTCCTGGATTTAGAGTTGTAAGGGATCTGAGAGGTCCTATAGTCAAAACCCCTCATTTTATTGATAAGGAATCTAAAGGACCAGAGAAGTTAAATGACTTGGCTTAACAGCAGGGGCAACATCCAAATACATATTCTCTGGGTCCAAAAGCATCACTCTTTCCATTAAACCTAGAGGCCATGAAAAGATCAAACTCTTCAACCCCCTTTTTAAAGCATAAAAAGTGGCCTCTGGAACTGACAGTTCAAATATAGAATTCCAAAGTCATGTGAACTAAACAGATTTTAAGATTTCTAAAGAGGAAATTGTGGGTGATCTTTTTTATAAAGCACTGTGGCCATGGTCCATTGTTTCTTGATGGCAAAGGTAATTTGCTGGGAGACATGTTAATGACTGTTTATTAGACACCAAATTCTCATTAACTGGTGTCTGTTCTGTGTCACAAATACCATTGTCATCTTAGCTACAGGTGAAGGGAATTCTCAAGTAGTTTCTGCAGAATTGTCAGTTACCTTGGCTCATTAACTATCCATGGCTCTCTTCCCTCTGAATGGAGACAAGATAGCAGTAACTTCATTTTTAAAGGTTGATGGCATCATGTTCTCAGTCCATTGATTATTTTGAGAATCATTTTTGCTATATAAACAGAGTACTTCACCTAAATGGACTTGCTCTTTTCATTTCTTCCTCTTTCTTTTTCTTTCCTGTTCCATTTCTCCCTTTTACTATCATAATCTTTTCCTTTTTCTGTCTCCCTTCCAGCTCTTTTTCTTTGCCCTTCCTTTTATTCTTTAAAAATTACTTTTCCCTACTCACTTCCTCTCATTTTTCCCTCTTCACTCATCATATCTCTGTTCTATCATATCTCTAAGCAACTTTTCCTTTGTGACTAGCTCTTCATTTTCCAGAAGAGAAAATAGCTGTAACCTGCCTATAAAATAGAAGCAGTAATAATTTCCTGCACATAGAGGTTGGTTTGAAACAAATTCTAGAAACAATGCTATAATGTCTAATAGTAAGAATGATTTGGGGGTAGTGAGATCACCTATTTAAACTGATTTCGGTCAAGGCACTTAACCTTTTACAACACTTTGGAGAAATGAATCTTCTACTGGTGGTGTGAATTATAAGTTAATATTGCTATTTGTCTAAAGTAATTTTGATACATTTTGAATAATGAATCATCAATCAACAACATTACTTTGGGTCAGGAACTATTTGAGAGATCTATGAGGATCTATCAGGAGCTAGGATTCTAAATCTCATTCGTCCTGTGAAGGCTCTAGAAAACCTGTTATGCTTGAAATTTGGACATGGAAAAAGTATGAATATTTACTAAGTTTGGAAAATGCTCAAATGGGCAGAGCCAAAATGGCAGAGTAAAGGCTAAATTACCTACCCACCAAAACTGAATATAATGTGTTAGGGGCAAAAATAGGTATTTAACAAAACAGAGAACTTTCAAGTGTTTCTGATGAAAAAAATATTATTTGCTCATGGGTAAAACTAATCAATATAATAAAATAACAATTTTACCTAATTTAATCTATTTATTCAGTGATATACCAAACTACTCAAAAATTATTTTATAGAGCTAGAAAAATAATATTAAATTTACCTTGAAGAACAAAAAGGTCAAGAATATCAAAGAGAATTGGCGAAAAAAAATGTGAAGGATGATGGCTAAGCTGTAACAGATCTCAAACTATATTAAAAAGGGTAGTCATCAAATTAATCCAGTACTGGGTGAGAAATAGAACAATGGAACAGTGGAATAGATTAGGCATACAATACATAGTATTATCCATTTAGTGTTAGATAAATACAAAACCCAAGCTTTGGGGAGAAGAACTTATTATATGACAGAAACTGCTGAGAAAACTGAAAAGCAATATGATAGAAACTAAGTATAGACAAACGTTTTACACCATATATCATGATGAAGTCAAAATGGGTATATGATTTAGACATTAAGGGTGATATCATAAGTAAATTAGGGGAGCAAGGAATAGCTATGGATATAGCTTTGGATATAGAAGATATAGAAGAATTTATGACCAAGCGAGAGATAGTATTATGGAATCTAAAATGGCTATTTCTGATCATCTTAAATGAAAAAAAATTTTGCAGAAATAAAACTAATGAAACTAATATTGGAAGGAGCATAAAAATGGGGAAAATATTTTTACAGTATCTCTGATAAAGACCTCATTTCTAAAATATATAGAAAACTCAGTCAAATTTATAAAAATACAAGTTTATTCCCCAGTTGATAAATAGTCAAAGAATATGAATAGACAGTTTTCAGAAGAAGAAATCAAAATGGTATATAACAAAAAATTCTTGAAAGACTTATATGAAGTAATACAAAATGAAATAAGCAGAACCTAAAGAATGTTGTACACAGTAACCACAATAATGTATCATGATCAACTGAGAATAACTTAATTATTATTAGCAGTGGAAAGATCCAATACAACTCCAAGGAACTCATGACAAAAAAGCCTGCCTCCATAGAAGGAACTGATGGAATCTGAATGCATTTCAAGCAAATCATTTTTCACTTTATTTCATTCGTGAGATTTTTCTTCTTGTATAAGTGATATGTGTCTACCTTTTACAACACTTCAAACATGGATTATGTATTGCACAATAGCACTTGTACAAGATATCATATTACCTGCTGTCCCAGGGAAGGATGAGAGGCAGGAGGGAGAAGAGAACATGCATTTAAAAATGTTAGAAACACTTATTAAAATTGTATCTACATGTAATTGGGAAAATATAATAAAAATTGTTTTTAGTCATATGAAATAAATTCTCTAAATCACTATTGATTAGAGAAATGCAAATTAAAACAACTATGAGGTACCACCTCACACCTATCAGATTGGCTTCTATGACAGAAAAGGGAAATTGCAAATGTTGGAAGGATTGTGGGAAAATTGGAACCTTAATGCACTATTGCTGGAGTTGTGAACTGATTCCACTATTCTGGAGATCAATTTGGAACTATACCCAAAATGCTATAAAATTGCACATACCCTTTGACCAGGCAAAACCACTACTAGGTCTGTATCCCAAAGATATCCAAGAGAAAGGACAAGAACTTATATGTATTTATATTCATAGCAACTCTTTTTGTGGTATCAAAAGGTTTGGAAATTGAGGAGATGCCCATCAATTGAAGAATGGCTGAGTAAATCATGACAAATGATTATGATCAATATGCGATTATGCTATAAGAAATAATAAGTTAAAAAAAACTAAAAAGATTTACAAGAATGATACAAAGTGAAGCAAGGAGAACAAGGAGAACATTGTATACTGTAACAATATTGTACAATGACCAATTGTGAATGATTTAGCTAAGACAATTTCAAAGCACTTATGATGAAAGTTGCTATCTACCTCCTGAGAAAGAACTGATAGAATTTGAATTCAGATCAAAGCATACTTTTTAAACTTAATTGTTTTTCTTTTGATCTGTGTTTTCTTTCACAACATGACTAATATGGAAATATGTTTTGCATGACTGAACATGCATAACCTATATCAAATTGCTTGCCTTCTCAATGAAGGGGAGAGAGAGAGAGAATTTGGAATCCAAAATGAAAAAAAAAAATGTTAAAAATTGTTTCAAGGATCTTGCAATCCATTGAGGAGGAGAAACACACAAAAAGAGGCAGTAAAGGGTGAAGAAAGAGCAAAGACAATCTTGTTCCATGGAGTTAAAACTAGGGACCCCATTGATGCAGAGTGGCATGAACTGAAAAATCCAGTTTCTGACCTGTATAAAGGAAGACATTGGGAGGAATTTGGTACTCCAACAAATAGCCCTCCTATCAGAAAGGAGAAACTGAGGGAGATGATATCAATCAAGGCTTGTGTCAGCAGTATGGAGATGAGATTAGAGGTGATGAGCTTAATCTGGGAGGGGCATCTTGTTTTGTGGAGCTGATACAGGGTTGGGCAATAGATGCAGAATGGAATGAGCAGAGTAGATTGTCAGAGTTGGAAGGAATCTTAATAGGTCCATCTATTCTAATTCATAGTCATCTAGTCTTCTTTGGCCTTTAAAGCCCTTTCTCTCAGACACTTTACATTGCAGCCACACTGGCTGCTTTTTGTTCTCCAAGCAAGAAACTCTATCTCACATCTTTATGCTTTTGTATATACTATCATTTGTGACTGGAGTATTTTCTCTCTTCATTTTTGCCTCTTGGAACTTCTAATTTTCTCTAAGGTTCAACTCCAGCATCATCAACTAAATGAATTTTTACCTGATTCCCCAACCTCCCAAAATTACTTTGTATTGACTTTCATATAATTAGCATTGATATAGCACTTTAAAGCTTGCAAAAACTCATCTTATTTTATCTTTGCAACTACTCTGCAAGATATCCCCATTTTACAGAAAAAGAAACTGAATTGAGAGAGAGCAAATGTTTTATTCAGGGTCATACTCTTAAACCAGATTAACATATAATATGCCCACCAGATGGCTACCTATTGAAGTCATTTTCCAGGTGGTTTAAGCAGTGTCCCTGCCTAAGAGAAAAAGAATCTCTCAAACAACTGAGCCACAGGCTCTAATGCACTGTGCAAATTGGGGGGGGGGGGGGAGGGAGGAAAGAAAAAGAAAAAAATTCTGGCCAGATTCAAAATGTAGCTAGGGGTATGAAAATGAAGTTAGTGCTAAAATGACTAAAATATAGGAAAAAACTATACTTATTTTCATAGAATATAAGAACTCAATTTACCATAGAATGGGTCATTCAAAATGAAAAGGCAAGGAAAATGATGTGCTCCTTCATGGCACTCTCTTCTTAGTGGTTTCCCCAAACTCACTTCCATTTTTTACCTGCTTTTCTTTTCTGGGTACTAGGTAGACCCTTGTCTCCTTACTTTACTCCCTGCAGGTCATGGGAAAGATAAGGAGGAAGGGCTGTACCATGGCAGGACCACATAGGATGTGTGAAGAAAAAATCTGAGAGAAGAAAGATGAATCTCACTCTCTCAATGACAGCTAAGCATGAATTGTCTCCAAAACAACTATGCAACTCTCTTTACCAAATGTCATCCTATATTCCCTCACTCTACATCCTTCTCCACTAATGACCTTCTGTGGTTTCCCTGGGCACTGAGTCCCTAGAACTGTTATATAGTAATCACAGTTCAGAAAACATCTTTACAACCCTCTCCCAGCATCACCACTCCTAGTTCTATTCGAGCCTGTGGCAAATTCCCCTCAGAGCATGGATTTTTTCTGTTCTCTGATTTAGTGACTAGTGAGTAGGAATTCCTCTTCTTACTCTTTCCCCAAAATCTTTTCATTTTTTTGGTGGAATAGTATGAGCCATTTAGGAGGAGCAAACATAGAATGGATTAGGATCTTCAATGCAAATATTATTACATTATCTTTTCCCCAAAACAAATCATCTCCCTTCTAAATTTTTAGTAGAGGTTACCACCATCTGTCTAGTCATACAAGTTTGGAACTTCAGTGTCATCCTCAAAGTTGACAGATTTTGTGTTTCCTATATCTATAGCATCTCTTGCATCTATCCTAGTCTGTCTAGTCACAACAATCATCACCTTCCTTCAGGCACTCATCACCTCTTGCCTAGACTACAGCAATAGTCTTCTAATTAATTTGCCTGTCCTGCCTCTCACTTTTCCAAACTATCTTCCACATAGCTGCAAAGTAGGTATTCTCAAAATGTAATCTGGATCATGCCATTCCCTTATTCAATAATCTATAGTAGCTTATTATTGACTATAGTGACAGCTATTATTTTATCTTTAGTCATCCTTTTTGAGGTCAATTTTATGATATATAATTATTAGTACAATAAAAAAGGAAGGGATAGAGACTGGACTTATCATTTTCATTGATATAAGGGTCTCCCAGAAGAGGAAATCACTACAGTTAATGTATGTAGGACCTTGTCCACAACTTATAGTCTTAGTAAATTGTCTAGAACTAAAGCACTTAGGATATTCTTGTGACTTATCATGGTCATATTCAGGTCTTCTTAGATCAAAGGCAATGTATATAATTTGTAAGTAAATATACAAATATTTGAAGCATTAATTTATATACATAAATAATATAATATTATATGCATATATGTATTAAATACATATATACAATATACTATTAAGGGTCTGTGATCAATTAAGTTTGGAGATCATTAGACTAGATGTCCTCTAAGATTTCTTCTAGCTCTAGCACAATGATCATGGTGCCTGGTACATAGTTAAGTACTTAATAAATGTTTGCTCTATCTACATATGTATGTATGTATGTATGTAGTATGTATGTATGTATGTATGTATGTATGAATCTGTTCCTCTATCAACCATCCATCATCTATCTTGTCTGGGGTTGCAACAACAGCTGAAATATATGGCCACCACTGTCTGAATGGGCCCTAGATAATTCTGTGATTCAAGGGTACAAGGGAAATGTAGTAGGGGAAAAATAAAACTTTTGTATCAGTGCCCAGAATCTCTCTTGACCCTAAGTAATGCCTCTTCTCCTGAATAAATATGGTTTCCTTGCTTCCTTAAAGATCACCAGGCACTGGTCATAGTATACCCTAAATGTTATAATCATAAACCATAACTGGATTTGAAGACCTTTGATAGAGGAGTTAGATGAGTAGAACCAAAAGAGAGTCTTGTCATGATGACTCTGGGAGGACTTATGGCTAAGATGTCTGTCAGAATGGGAGGCAGAAAATCTTGGGGTTTGGACTATACTGAACTCAGAAATCCAATGATTAAAAGGTGGGGATGAGAGCAAAAAAAAATACAAGAATAAGATTATTAATTGGCATCTTCGATTGCCTTTTTGACAAATGACAAATGGTCTAAAAATTGTGGCATATGAATTTAATGCAATATTATTGTGCTGTAAGATATGAGAAGACTGTTTTAGTGAATCCTGGATTGTACTGAATGATACGGATGCAATGAGCAGAACAATTTATACAGGGGCAGCAACATTATAGAAACTGTTTTGAAAGATGTTAAAAATAATCAAAGCAGTAACCATCTCTGTCTCCAGAGTACCTGTGATGAAGCATGTTAACCACATCATGATGGAGAAACAATGGACACAAGTGCAGAAGTGTATTGTTAGAAAGTATGTATATTTGGTTTGCTTAATTCTGCTTACTTGTTATACATTTTTTTTTAATTGGGGGAAAGATTACCAAGATTGATGAAAAAAAAAAGAAAATCAGTGAAACTTTCTTTTTTTAAATACACAGAAGAGAACAAAAGGAAGTTTAGAGGGAAACATAGACAAACAGGGTATTTTTAGAAGTGTAGAATTTATTACACATTTAGAAAAAAACCAAGTTATCTGAAATGGGGATTCACAGTTTGATATGAAAGTCCTCTTTTTGTACTCTTCTGTGTGTGGGAATATACTTTTTTGGTGTTTAAATTCAGAATTTTTATAAAGGGGAAAAAAAGAGAAACCCCTGGGATTTTTCCATTTGTTTGTTGTTTTAAATCCCTGAATGTTTCCCTGTACATGTCAGCAAATGAGAACTCTTAGAAAACCCAAAGGGCTTTGTGCTTATTTCAAAGGCATCAGTGTAGAGAGGAAGGCAGGAAAGCTGTGGCAGGTTCTGCAGGAGCTCTAGGTGAAAGGTGATGAAAGTAGGTGGATGGATGGGGTTGCTGATGAAAATCAACAGGCAAAGAAGTAAACTTTTTGGTGGAAGACCCAAAGGGACCTAGGGATCTGGCCTGATGGTACCAGCATTTTTTCCCTTCCCCTAGGCTGTTTCCTCCTCTGTAAAAGGAGAAAAGGTGCTGCTTGTCTGAACACTTTGGATTTTATCTGAGAACAATAAGCACTAGCACCCTGGGATATATCGATTTTGTTGTAAAGTACCTCAGAGAATGAGAGGAATATTTCTTTTCCCATCCTACACTGCCACTTATAACAAAAAAATGTCAGAGGTAGCATTGGTAATACCTGTGCATAGTTGGAAACTGTTACTATTAAATTACCATCCCCTCATTTGGCTAGGAATATTTCTATAAGATTTTTCAGGGGGCAGTTCTATTATTAATTCATAAAACTAGGGGACAAGGAGGTTTACAGGTGGAGCAATGTGTATGTGCATACAGGGATCTATCCTGAGAGGTAGCTGAAATTTCCTCTCTGGCTCAGACTGCTTACTCATTTGTGAAGACATGAGGGGAAATAAAAAAGAAATAACTAAAAGGAGCAACTCACATTTTTAATGAAATTTTAAATTTTATGAAGTACTGACCTGACAAAAATCCTATGAGATGTATCCTCAATTTATTCCCCAAATGAATATCTGATAATATTGTTCAAGGGCCTTTCTTCCAATTAGAGATATCACAGCCCATTCAAATCCATTCTTTCTCTTTGATTCAACTAGATTCTTTCATACGTTTGCTACTGTAGGATTTAAATTAATGTCCAATACTCCAAGTATTATATTTTATAAAGTTTATTAATAATCACTAAAAGTAAAGGAATAAAAAGGTAACTATCTAACAAAATAAGACCATGTGACCAAGCTCTCCTTGCCTTTTTAAAAAAAGGCCCTGCTCTACCAAAACCCCAACTGGAATACAAGAGAGTGAGAGGTAGGGCTACACCAAATTTATATTCTCCCTATGTATCCCCAATAGATCATTTAAACACAAATATCTTATACCTCTAAAGATCTTCTAGCTAAAGGTGAATACAATATTTTACTTTCTAAGAAGAAACTTCAATAGTTAGAGATAAGAGAGAAATAGAAGAGAGAAAGCAAAACCAATGTTTGCTAGGCGCATTAAAAAAAAAGCCAATTAAGGGGCAGTCCCCTTTGGCATAAGAGTTTAAATTCAAAATAAATGCATTAAACCCCCCACAGTTCAATTTTACTACATCCCAAAATTAATTCTGGATTTCTAATGCAGTATAGATTTCTTTATGGCACTTTCTCCAAACAGTTTACTTTCTTGATTCAAGGAGTTAGCTACATTTCCTGAAAATTTTTTTCAAACAAAAAAATTTCCTTTAAATTGTAGATTTATGAAAAATATACAATCCCCCTGAGGAGGGTGTTGACCAACATCTGGATCAACTCTGGATACATGGTTGAGTTATGAAGTGTATAAATCATGTCAAAAGAAAATCAAAATCATAAAATAAGGAAAGCAAATAGAAAAAAATTAAACTTTGGGAGAAAAGAAAACACTTGAAATCAGAATCAAAATATCAAAAACTATGTATATAAAAATTTCTAGGGTAGCTGGGTAGCCCAGTGGATTGAGAGTCAGGCCTAGAGATGAGAGGTCCTAGGTTCAAATCCTGCCTCAGACACTTCCCAGCTGTATGATCCTGGGAAAGTCACTTGACCTCCATTACCCACCCTTACCACTCTTCCACCTATGAGCCAATACACAGAAGGTAAGGGTTTTAAAAAATTTCTAAGTAAACAAGAATAAACAGGTTCTTAAATCAAGGTTAAATTAAAGTGATTTCTGTCCCCCAAGTCTGTAAAACAAACGCAGTAATATTGCACTTATCCATTGAGCCAGGACTTTAGGAAATTGCCATATTATAAGAGAGAAAAAAGGACAACATTTTCTATGTAAAAAGAGAAGCATCCCTTCTGATTTTACCTTCACTCTCAGGGATAGGGGAGTCAAGATGGTAGCCAAACTTAGGTACTTGTTGGAATGTGGCGTGAGGAAGACCTGCATCTGACATATGTCAAAGAGCCTTAACCTCGAACTTCCAACAAGTTGTTTGTCTTGGTGCAGATTCTCATTAATCCATCTGGGATTGGTTGGTCTCCTTGACCTTGGGCTTATAAGCACTGTGCAGATTAATTTTGTGCTTCCTTGGCACTGTGTAATGGCTCTTTTGTCAACCCTTCGCCTGGAATCAGACACAATTATTAGTTAAAGTCCCACAATATTTATCAATCAATGACAGGTTTCCATAGTCTAAAGCTTTTAGGTATGAATTGATATTAGAGCTAATGGATGTTGTAAACTTATATTAGTGCAAAATCAAAAAAACCATTAATGCTGATAACATGTGCTTCAAGAACAAAAAATGAGAGAAAAAAGAAAACAAATATTCTATCTCACATACAAGGGAAAAACAATAATACAATTTTTAAAAAATGAAAAATATGTAGTACACAACCAGTGACACACTGTGTTTGCCCAAAGAGAGGCAGAATGCAAAGGTTTCTCACTCAAAAATGAGATGCATTTCAATTTTTACTTAGCTATGATCCACAGTGTGATTGTATGTAATTTTCACTAAGAAAACAACTTCATAAAAAAAAAAAATGTAGCATAGCAGCTAACGCACATTCAAGAAGTACCAAAATCCCCCAAATCATAATAGCCCATTTAATGACAATAGCAAACAAACCCACTATCATTAGGATTTACATGAGTCTTTATAGCCTCTGAAGCTCATGGATACTTGTCACAAGTTCTCCATATCCAGCAAATCTTTCAATCTTGGCTGAGATATTTTTAACAAAGTATTTCTGCCATCATTCCAAAATTTGGCAGAAGAGCCCAGAAAAAAAAAATAACAAAAAACCAAACCAAAACAAAAAATACTTTGTACTGCTGATGAAAATCCTTTGGGTCTAAAATGTCAGCAAGAATCTTGATCATTCTGATGGAAGGGTAGAGTAAGCTGAAGAGTTACAAATTTAAAAAAAAATTCAGAAGCTTCATGGGAAAAGTTCCCTCTCAGGAGCCATTCATGGGTACCATGCCCCCTAGGAAAAACCTTCCTACCCACCTTCCAGGGAGATTATAACCCATCATGGGGTGACCAAACACCTTGGGAAAACTACTTCCTCTGGCATGAGACTGTAATAGCAGTAAAAAGCATGTCTTTATATGTCCCACTCATTGCAATGTGGTGGTGAGGACTACAATAGTGAAAATCACTTCAGATGTCTCAGTCATTACATTTTTATAAACGCAGAGGTGGGGAATATAATAGTTCTATAGCACTTCACTTCAGCTACTAGCTGGGCCTCTTTTAACAAACAACTCAAAGGCAGACAAATGTTCAGTCAGAGGTAGTGGTGCTACTGGATATCTAAGAATCATTTCTGAAGGCCCCTTAAAATCAATTTAAATTTTTAGATGATTAAATTTTCCAAAGTTTGTATACAGGTTGTAACCACATAGAGGGAGTCCATCCATCATCATCTATGAAATAATTAACAAAGTCAAAAAGGCAAAAAGGCTGTTTGGGCAACATGTGGCCTTGATGGATCAGGTGACAAACCCAGCATCCATAAGGACCTATGGTTTTGCCATGGAAAAGGGTTTGTGCAAGTTGGTTATGGACTTTTACAGTGGTATTTTCTCCAGGACAGTCATATGGGGAGGTACAAATAAGGATAGTAGGATGGTGTAAATAAAACCAATGTAACAGAACATATAGCTAATAGCCAAAACACAGTAACTTAAAGTGATACAGTATAACAAAATATATTAAATTAGATCAATATATGAACTAACAAAAAAATTAAATCTTAAAACAAAAAATCATCATATACAATATATACGACAGGATATAGGCAATGAATTTGAGTCCTATTTTTTTCAATTCCAATGGCTATGTTATAAAGACTTCTTCACTATTTGGAGGGGAACAAAACTGAAAGAGTTAACAATGGAGTCTGAAAAGGCTTAAAAATTCACCTCCAGACTCTTGGTTCCTTCCCCTTCCCAGTATCATCATCCATCTAGATTCCTTTGGTCATACCTCTGGGGTTTCCTATACCCTCACTGAGCATAGTGTGGATGAATCTCATATTTGATGTGTTGCAGAGACTGGGCAGGCCAAAATGGCAAGGGGGTGTAGGGAGATAAATCTCCACCCTGAATCTCAGGATTACTCCAACTAATCACAAAAACCAGTGCACCAAAGAACAGTAGTAAGAGAAGATACCCCAAAACTTTGAGGTGTGCAAGCTCTGTAATGCTGTCCTCGAATGGGAGCTGTTTGAGATAGGCTGGAAACTGGGCCATGTTTACAATTCTACTTATTAAACTGGTTGCAAATCTACTTCCTGTTTGGAAGAGTAACCTTCCTTCCCCTTCCCCCTTTGGGTAAAAAAGCCAGGGGCCATATGACACCTCAGTCTCCACCCCCACAGCCAGAAGTATGGAAGACTCCCTGGGTTAGTTTAAAATCAATATGGGAGGTAAATGGGGGTAAGCAGCTGCTAGTCTAGAAAGTATTTTGGTTCTAAGCTACCACAGGCTTGAGACCCACATGTGGTTGTGGTGGGGGAGAGTTAAGAGGGTAGAAGTGTCCCCTCAGGGGAAAACAAACAAACAAACAAACAAAACCTATAGGAGGCTTTTTGTTGCCTAAAAGAAATACCTAGGCTTCCAAATCACTCAGCTGTTTGCAATGTAGGAGAAACAAGGGTCTATACCAGCCCTGCAGAAAATGCCTGGCAAGAACCCCCAGCTTGATGAACAACAGTCTCACAGCAGTAGCAACAGCAGCAGGAGCAGAAGCAGGAGCAGCAGCAGCAGCAGTGGGCAGCAGAGGCTTCAGGCTACCCAAGGATCACCCAGGCAATTAAAGAGGGATATTAGGAAGGGAGGAAGAAACAGCAGCAGTTGGAGTTTCCCAGAGGAGAAGGGCAAGAAGGCTGTGGCAAGAGAAACATGTTTTTATTTTTTTTTTTTTAAATTAAGGGTTCTAAACCAAACTTCTGGTCACCATAAATGTAGGATTTAAATTAATATCCAATACTCCAAGTGTTAAATTTTAAAAAGTGTATTAATAATCACTAGAAGTAAAGGAATAAAAAGGTAATTATCAAACAAAATAAGACCACATGAAGGCCCTGCTCCACCAAAGCCCCAACAGGAAGACAAGCGAGTGAGAGACAGGGCTAAGCCAAATTTATATCTTCCCTATGTCAGCAAGTAGTAACATGTGGAGAGTGGGGTGCTGGGAATTGTAAATATTTTGGGTAACAGATTCTATTTATATACTACCATAATTGGAATGGGCGACCCAGTATTATAAGGGCCTTTGTTTCTTTCCTTGACATTATGAGTCTACCAGTTGAACATAGTATCTTTCTGAATTATCTCTTGATTGTGACATGTGAACAACCCTTTTTCTTTCCATGATATCCTTAAAAAACAAAACAAAACAAAACCCCTTATGTTCCATCTTAGAACCAATTGGTTCTAAGGGAGAATATTGGTAAGGGCTAGGCAATGGGAGTTAAGGGAATTGCCCAGGATTACACAGTAAGAATTGTCTGAAGCCAGACTTGAACCCAGGACCTCCTCTCTCTGGGTCCTGCTTTCCATCCATTGAGTCATCTAGCTGCCCCTGCCATGTTGCATTTTTTTATTACTTTCCCATAAGTTTGTTATTTACCTTGTAGTAAAGCTTTCTTATGCCCATCACTTGTCTTTTTACTGCTCATTAGGTGATTCGCAGCTTCAATCCTTCATATATTGTGGTATTCCATTCCTAATAGCCCAATAATGCAATTTTGTGTAAACATTGGTATAAAAAAGATGGACCTTTGTTTCAGAAAGTAATGGGGTAATTCAGCCAACTCAGGCTTATATATATTAAGATCTGGAAAGCATCTTAGAGGACATCAACTCCAGCCCTCATTGTACAGATGAGAAAACTTAAGACCCATCTAGGTTAAGTGACATTTGCAAAATCATACAGTTAATAAGCAGCAGAGCTGGTATTTGAACTAGATACCTATTTATAAATCAGTAATTTATCTAGAGAGGTTTTGTATCCATCATCCTAATCCCTTTTGATTTCAAAATCACCTTGAGAGCTGAGTAAAGGCAGAACCTTTCTCAGACTCCATTCCTGCTTCCCTTCCCCCACCTGAGGTTTCTCTAAGCAGCTGTTAGGGCTTCCTTGATCCTTTTACCCTGACAATCTAACCTGAGAAGACAATAAACCCCTTTGTGTTTAAACAGACCTTTCGGTTACTTCATTAGTTAATTAGTAAGAAAGGGAAGAAAAAGAATAGAATCAACATACTCTGGGTTTGAGGGAAGCCTGGGTTATCCATCTTGAAGGAAGTGTAACTTCAAAACAAGTCCCTTCCTGTGAAATTAACTAAAGCCCATAGTTAATTTCAATCAGTCTATTTCCCTTCAGTGTTTGTCTTTAGCTTAAGTCCTAGTCTGTATTCCCTACTGCTGTTTGCCTGTTTAGATGAGTTCATCCTCTCCCTGGCAATCCTTGTTACCTCAGTGTTATACTTCCTGAACTCAGACATTCCCTTATTTCTCCTACCACCTCAACTGCCATCCTTCATCATTGAACCTTCCTCATCCACTATATTGCCTTAACTTCCCTACTACCTAGTCTATTCACTTGATTACCTCCAGCCTTGGATCCCTTGCCTTGACTTATTCCCTGATCCTACCAGTTATTACCCCTAGCTTCAGCCTCATATTATATTCTGCGTCTCCCTATTACATGAAAAATTTAAATTGCCCCTGATGATGACTTTAGTTGAACTTGGGAAAAAATCAATTTCCCCAGGAAAGCTCAATTCTGGCAAGAAAGAAAACATACTACTAGAAAACATGAGGGTATAAAAATAACTTTAAAAGTGCATGAAAAACATCATGTATTTTAAAATACATGGAACACAAATGTAAATAATAAGCTAAAGGTGATGATTTGAAGTTATTCTGAAAAAAATGAAGCTGTTGGAAAGTAATTATTATGATTTTCATCTTTGATAAAGACAGTGATAGAAAAATAAATCTGAAGTTGGTTTTGGACACTTTGCAAGTAAGTCATGATCTTAAGCCCTACTTGAAATCTTTCCTCCCAAATTAGAAATTTTACAAGTAAGAAATGTAGTACTTTGTATGACATGCATATACTGCCCAAGCAGCTTTATGTATAGAACACTGAGTCCAGGGGTTGCTGAGAGTTAAGGTAGAAAGTAGTCATGAAATCTGTAAAAGAGTGTCTTCTAGCTTGGTGACAATCCTAAAGTATTACAACGATTATTGTCTTTGGCTGGATGCCCTGTGTTATCTTCTGTGTTATAAAGAGGCAGATCCTGGAATGCCAGGAGTTGACATCAAGAATAGGCTGGATCCAAAAGGCAGGATTCTAGATGTGAAGGGCGCAAGTGAAAGTCAGTGAATCCTTGTAATTCCACTAGAGGCTAAAGGAAAAGATGATGGAGAGGTGTAGCTGCTAGACCTGTACCAAGACTCATTTGACTGTGACTTTCTAAGTGTGATAATATATATATTTGTGGATGCCAGGGAAACCTTTAGGTTATATGTTATATTCAATAATCTGGGAAGAGATGGATGCCACCTTGACTGACAGGGTTGGCAGTTGAAAGACTCAGAATGTTCTCAGGTGTCGTGAGCCAGGGGCAAAAGTCGGTTGGCCTCACCCTATAAATACCCCTCACAGCCACTTTGAGGGAGGTATCTGGACAGAAGTCTCTGGACCAAGAAGTCTCTGGTCTATGAAGTCTCTGGACTCAGAGGCTGGGAACTGGAGATCGCAGATCTCTGCCAACCTCTGTGGTTCAATCTGGGCAGTGGGTGCCTGGAAGGGTGGTTTGAAGGGTGATTGAAGGGTTGCTGGGTAGTTTAAGAAGAAGAGGGTAGGAATAAACCTGAATCTATTTCCTGATATTCTGTGAGAGCTAGTGAATCACCAACAATGGTGACAAGAGAGCTGAGAGAATAAATACCATCTATATATCTGCAGCAATAGCCTCCCTATTCTCTGGCTTGGCTGTGGCCAGGTCTGATCAGAAGTAGAGGAGAGGTGAAATATCCAGCCTCCACCTGATCAATAGCCTCCAGTTTTGATTGTTATTTAGTCTATAGATAATAGATCAATAGGGTTTCCAATCTCCAATCTTTGACCTTGTTATCTTTTCCCTGTTTATAGATAAAGAGTGTTCAACAACAAGTACCTTCCTGAGTGGTCTTTCTATCATGGCCCTTGGGAAAGGGAGTAAAATGCAGTCAGATGCTGAATGTTATCCAAGGCAGATCAATAGCCCAATACTAATGTATCCAACCCCAGATTGGACCTGAAAGGTTAGCCATCTATCTAACCTCTCGAGGGTCCTTACTTGGCAGCTGTTAGAGGAAGGGGATAACTTGCAGCAGCAGTCAGGGTAATAGGAGTAGGTGTTCCTCCAACCAACTGCAGCTGAAAAGATCATAGATAGTTACACATCATCGCCATCATTATATCTCTATATCTCCCTTGTATCCTATATTCCTATAACATATATTTTTCAGTTTCATCACCAAATTAGCCCAGTTAGTTTTCATGCATTTCCTATTTTTTTTGGTAGGCTAGAGATAGTTAAATGACACAGTGGAGAGAGTGCCAGGTCTCAAGTGAAGAAGACTCATCTTCTGAGTTCGAATCTGCCCTCAGACTCTTGTTATCTGTTTGACCCTGGGGAAACCACTTAGTCCTGTTTGTCTCAGTTCCTCATCTGTAAAATGAGTTGGAGAAGGAGATGGCACACCATTCCAGTATGTTTGCCAAGAAAATCCCAATTGGGGTCATGAGGAGTTGTGTACAACTGAAACTACTGAATATAAACAATAATTTTTAAATGCCACTTATTCTGTACACATCATCATTAGCACCATGTTGCAGTCCAATTATATATACCTTGAATCTTTTAATTTCTTTTTTGGGAAACAAGTTTTGACTGTTTGGAGATGGTGGGATTCCATGATTTAGAGTTATTGAGAGGACAGAAATAGAGATCAGGTCTGTGATTTCACTGTATAGCTAGGAAGAGAGTGGTGTTAAAAATTAGGGATTTTTGTGTCAAGGAACATCTTAACATCATTTAAAACACTACTAAGTTTCACAAATGGAATTCTTTTAATTCTGAGCTCAGCACATTATAGATATTCATCTAGTTGCTCAAAATACATGCAGTTATATATGCACATACATAATATACACACATATGTGTATGATATAAGCACACACAACACACAGGTGTTTATATTTAGCTGCAGATAGTCAATCTTACATCTATACATGTCTTTCTCTCTCTGTCTCTCTGTCTCTCTCTCTCTCTCTCTCTCTCTCTCTCTCTCTCTCTCTGTTATTTGGTCATTTCAGTTATGTCCAAATCTTCATGATCCCATTTGGGGTTTTCTTGGCAAAGATAATGGAGTGATTTGCCTGTTCCTTCTCTAGCTCATTTTATAAATGAAGAACTAAGGCAAACAGGGTTAAATGACTTGTCTAGGGTCACACAGCTAATGAGTATCTGAGGCCAGATTTGAACTCAAGAGGATGAGTTGTCTTGACTCTAGCTCAAACATTCTCTCCACTATGCTGCTTAGATTATATCTAACAAAGAGGGTTCTTTTTTATTCTTTTCAACTCCTACCTAATGTCTTAGAGTTAATGCTGTGTATTGGTTTCAAGGCAAAAAGGTGGTAATGGCTAGGCAATGGAAGTCAAGTGACCTGCCCAGGGTCACACAGCTAGGAAGTGTCTGAGGTCAAATTTGAACCCAGGTCCTTCCATTTCCAAGTTTGTCTCTCTATCCACTGAGCCACCTAGCTGCTCTCCACAGTAGGTTCTTAATAAGTATTTAATGAGTATGCTTGTTGGCCTTTGAATGTGATTCTTATTACTGGGGAGGCTGAGCTGATGGATTCCTTGAGCTCTGGAGTCCTGAGCTATAATAGAACTAAAGCCAATTAAGAGTTCTTAATTAATCTCACTCCAGTATGGTGAGAAGTGAGTAGGGAAGAGGTACTAGAGTGACTAAGGAGGGTAGAACCAGTCCAATTCGGGACTGGCCCATGAGTGACTGCTAGACATCTAGTCTGGGTTGAGATAGGGATAGATAAATAAAAAAAAAATATTGAACTGAAATTACCTTAGCTTCTAGTTTTTTGTTTGTTTTTTTGTTTTGTTTTGTTTTTTTGTAAGGGGGGAGTTATAGCATGCTATTAACTCATATTAAACTTGCAGGCACTCAATCCCATAGGACTAACTAAATGTTTCCCATTCTGTGTTATAGTGAATATAGCTCTAGATTTGGGATTCTATGATTCTCATACTTTCATCTGTTTTCCTGTTCTTACTCCATGTTGACCTCCTCCTGCTTTTGGGAATATTCTCCCCTTCCTCTTGCTACTCCCAGTCTTTCATGGCTTTTTCCTGGTCCTTAGTGCATTTTTCTAGGTAAAGCTTTTTGGTTTGACATCATTGGGACATTTTCTTTATTGTTCTGAGACCCTGGCTTGTAAACAAAGCTTGTTTTACTTCAAGGTGATCATTCTTCATTTATATTTATAACTTTTAACCACCTTATGATAGGATCAGAAAAAATAAAATTTTTATGGTATTTTCATTTTATTTTTATTTTTTAGAAAAAAATTTTTTTCCATGATTCCATGATTCATGTTCTTGCTCTTTCCCTCCCCACTTCTTCCAACCCCCAGTAGCTGTTTACATTTCCACTGGTTTCTTCCTGTGTCATCGATCAAGACCTATTTCCATATTATTGATAATTGTTTTAGGGTGGTCATTAAGAATCTACATCCAAATCGTGTCTGCATCAACTGATGTGTTCAAGCAGTTGTTTTCTTCTGTGTTTCCACTCCTGTAGTTCTTCCTCTGAATGTTGGTATGGTTTCCATAAATCCCTCAGAGCTGTCCTGTGTCATTGCATTGCTGTTAGTACAGAAGTCCATTACAATCAATTTTACCACAGTGTATCTATCAGTCTTTGTGTATAATGTTCTCCTGTTTCTGCTCCTTTCACTGCATCAATTCCTGGAGGTTGTTCAATTCACATAGAATTCCTCCAATTTATTATTCCTTTGAGCACAATAGTATTCCATCAACAGCATATACCACAATTTGTTCACACATTCCCCAATTGATGGGAATACCCTTATTTCCAAGTTTTTTTACCACCACAAAGAGCATGGCTATAAGTATTTTTGCACATGTCTTTTTCCCTATGATCCCTTTGGGGTACAAATCTAGCAATGGAATGGCTGGATCAAAGGGCAGGCATTCTTTTAGCACTCTTTGGGCATAGTTACAAATTGCCATCCAGAATGGTTGGATCAGTTCACAATTCTACAAGCAATGCATTAATGTCCCAATTTTTGCCACATCCCCTCCAACATTCATTACTCTCCCCTTTTATCATTTTAGCCCATCTGCTAGGTGTGAGGTGGTATCTCACAGTTCTTTTGAATTGCAATTCTGTAATTATTAGAGATTTAGAATACTTTCTCGTGTGCTTATTGATAGTTTTGATTTCTCTATCTGAGAATTGCCTATTCACGTCCCTTGCCCATTTATCAATTAAAGAAAGGCTTGATTTTTTGTACAATTGCCTTAGCTCCTTGTATATTTGAGTAATTAGATTTTTGTCAGAGTTTTTGTTTTTTTTTTAAACCCTTGTACTTCGGTGTATTGTCTCATAGGTGGAAGATTGGTAAGGGTGGGCAATGGGGGTCAAGTGACTTGCCCAGGGTCACATAGCTGGGAAGTGGCTGAGGCCAGGTTTGAACCTAGGACTTCCTGTCTCTAGGCCTGACTCTCACTCCACTGAGCTACCCAGCTGCCCCAGAGTTTTTTGTTATAAAGATTTTTCCTAGTTCATTGTTTCCCTCCTGATTTTAGTTGCATTGTTTTTTTGTTCAAACAAACAAAACAAAACCTTTTTAATTTAATATAATCAAAATTTTTTAATTTACATTTTGTAATTTTTTCTAACTTTTGCTTGGTTTTAAAATCTTTCCTTTCCCAGCGATCTGACAATTATACTATTCTGTGTTCACCTAATTTTCTTATAGTTTCCTTCTTTATATTCAAGTCATTCATCCATTCTAAATTTATCTTGGTGTAGGGTGTGAGATATTGATCTGAACCTAATGTTTCCCATATTTTTTTTCCAATTTTTCCAACAGTTTTTGTCAAATAGTGGATTTTTGTCCCAAAACTTGGGCTCTTTGGGTTTATCCTACACTGTCTTGCTGATGTCACTTACCCCAAGTCTATTCCACTGATCCTCCCTTCTGTCTCTTAGGCAGTACCATATTGTTTTGATGACTGCTGCTTTATAGTACAGTTTAATATCTGTAATGGCTAGGCCATCTTTCCTTCACATTTTTTCATTATTTTCCTTGATATTCTTGATCTTTTGTTCTTCCAAATGAACTTTGTTATAGTTTTTTCTAATTCTGTAAAAAAGTTTCTTGGTAGTTTGATAAGTATGGCAATAAATAAGTAAATTAATTTGGGTATAATGGTCATTTTATTATGTTAGCTCATCCTACCCATGAGCAATCAATGTTTTTCCAATTGTTTAGATCTAGTTTTAATTGTTTGGAAAGTGATTTGTAGTTGTGTTCATATAATTCCCGTGTTTGTTTTGGTAGATAGATTCCTAAGTATCTTATATTGTCTAGTGTGATTTTAAATGGTGTTTCTCTTTCTTCCTCTTGCTGTTGTGATGTGTTGGAAATATATAGAAATGCTGATGATTTATGTGCATTTATTTTGTATCCTGCAACTTTGCTAAAGTTGTTGATTATTTCTACAAGCTTCCTAGTTGATTCTCTAGGATTTTTTAAGTATACCATCATATCATTTGCAAAGAGTGATAGCTTAGTCTCCTCATTGCCTATTTTGATACCTTCAATGTCTTTTTCTTCTCTAATTGCCAGTGCTAGTGTTTCTAGTACAATGTTAAATAATAGAAGTGATAATGGGCATCCTTGTTTCATGCCTGATCTTATTGGGAAGTCTTCTAGTTTATCCCCATTGCATATGATGCTTGTTTATGGTTTTAGATATATACTGTTTATTATTTTTAAAAAAGGTCCTTCTATTCTTATACTCTCTAGTGTTTTCAATAGGAATGGGTGTTGTATTTTGTCAAAGGCTTTTTCAGCATCTATTGAGATAATCATGTGATTTTTGTTTGTTAGAGTGTTGATATGGTCAATTATGTGGATGGTTTTCCTAATGTTTAACCATCCTTGCATTCCTGGTATGAATTC